>NC_091283.1:166707271-167015271 GCF_032444005.1 Ranitomeya imitator | reverse complement strand
TGTTTTCTGGTGACAGGTCTAAATTTTTGAGTTTTAAAAACAACTGTAAACTGTTTTTTGACCTGAGACCTCGATCCTCTGGTGATTCCATTCAGCAGGTAAAGATCGTAATCTCCCTGCTGCGTCGCGACCCGCAGGATTGGGCGTTTTCCCTGGAATCTGGGAATCCGGCTTTGCTTAATATTGATTACTTTTTTCAGGCTTTAGGACTATTATATGATGAACCTAATTCTGTGGATCAAGCTGAGAAGACCTTGTTGGCCCTGTCTCAGGGTCAAGAGGCGGCAGAATTGTATTGTCAGAAATTCAGAAAATGGTCTGTGTTGACTAAATGGAATAATGATGCTTTGGCGGCAATTTTCAGAAGGGGGCTTTCTGAATCCGTTAAAGATGTTATGGTGGGGTTTCCCACGCCTTCCGGTCTGAGTGATTCTATGTCTCTGGCCATTCAGATTGACCGACGCCTGCGGGAGCGCAGAACTGTACGCGCGGTGGCGTTATCCTCAGAGCAAATTTCTGAGCCTATGCAATGTGATAGAATTCTGTCTAGAACGGAACGGCAAGGTTTCAGACATCAAAATAGGTTGTGTTATTATTGTGGCGACACTTCTCATGTCATTTCTGTCTGCCCTAAGCGGACAAAGAGGATCGCCAGTTCAATTACCATCAGTACTGTACAACCTAAATTTCTGTTATCTGTGTCCTTGATCTGCTCATTGTCATCATTTTCTGTCATGGCGTTTGTGGATTCGGGCGCCGCCTTGAATTTAATGGATTTTGAGTTTGCCAAGCGTTGTGGTTTTCCCTTGCAGCATTTGCAGAACCCTATTCCTTTAAGGGGCATTGATGCTACACCCTTGGCTAAAAATAAGCCCGAGTTTTGGACACAGGTGACCATGCGCATGGCGCCAGCTCATCAGGAAGATTGTCGATTTCTGGTGTTGCATAACTTGCATGATGTTATCGTGCTGGGTTTTCCATGGTTGCAGGTACATAATCCTGTGTTAAACTGGAAATCCATGTCTGTGACTAGTTGGGGTTGTCAGGGGGTTCATAATGATGTTCCTTTGATGTCAATCTCCTCTTCTTCACCTTCTGAGATTCCAGAGTTTTTGTCTGATTTTCAGGATGTATTCGATGAGCCCAAGTCCACTTTCCTTCCACCGCACAGGGACTGCGATTGTGCTATTGACTTGATTCCAGGCTGTAAGTTTCCTAAGGGTCGACTTTTTAATCTATCTGTGCCTGAACATACCGCCATGCGGAGCTATATTAAGGAGTCTTTGGAGAAAGGGCGCGTGGTTCTTTTTTGTTGCTAAAAAAGATGGTTCCTTGAGACACTGTATAGATTATCGCCTCTTGAATAAAATCACGGTCAAGTGTCAATACCCTTTACCTTTGCTTTCCGATTTGTTTGCTAGGATTAAGGGAGCTAGTTGGTTTACCAAGATTGACCTTCGAGGGGCATATAATCTTGTTCGTATTAAGCAGGGTGTTGAATGGAAAACTGCGTTTAACACGCCCGAAGGCCATTTTGAATACCTTGTGATGCCATTCGGACTCTCTAATGCTCCATCTGTTTTTCAGTCCTTCATGCATGATATCTTCCGGACTTATCTTGATAAATTCTTGATTGTATATTTGGACGATATTTTGATTTTTTCCGATGATTGGGAGGTCAGGATGGTATTTCAGATCCTTCGTGACAATGCCCTGTTTATTAAAGGGTCTAAGTGTCTCTTTGGGGTGCAGAAGGTTTCTCTTTTGGGCTTCATTTTTTCTCCTTCGTCTATAGAGATGGATCAGATTAAGGTTCAGGCCATTCATGATTGGATTCAGCCCACATCCGTGAAGAGCCTTCAGAAATTTTTGGGTTTTGCAAATTTTTATCGCCGTTTCATTGCTAATTTTTCCAGCGTGGTTAAACCCTTGACCGATTTGACGAAGAAAGGCGCTGATGTGGCGAATTGGTCCTCTGCTGCTGTCTCTGCCTTTCAGGAGCTTAAACGTCGATTTACTTCTGCTCCAGTGTTGCGCCAACCGGATGTTTCTCTTCCGTTTCAGTTTGAGGTTGACGCTTCTGAGATTGGGGCAGGGGCCATTTTGTCTCAGAGGGATCCTGTTGGTTCCTTAATGAAACCGTGTGCCTTCTGTTCCCGTAAGTTTTTGCCTGCTGAACGCAATTATGATGTCGGCAATCGGGAGTTGTTGGCTATGAAGTGGGCGTTTGAGGAGTGGCGACATTGGCTTGAGGGAGCTAAGCACCGTATTGTGGTCTTGACTGATCATAAGAATTTGATTTACCTCGAGTCTGCTAAACGGCTGAATCCTAGACAGGCTCGATGGTCCTTGTTTTTTTCCCGTTTTGATTTCGTGGTCTCGTACCTTCCGGGTTCTAAGAATATTAAGGCTGATGCCCTCTCTAGGAGTTTGTTGCCTGATTCTCCTGAGGTCTTAGAGCCGGTCGGTATTCTGAAAGAGGGGGTGGTCCTTTCTGCCATTTCCCCTGATTTACGACGGGTTCTTCAGGAATTTCAGGCTGACAAACCTGACCGCTGTCCTGTGGGGAAATTGCTTGTTCCTGACAGATGGACTAGTAGAGTGATTTCTGAGGTTCACTGTTCCGTGTTGGCCGGTCATCCTGGCATTTTTGGTACCAGAGACTTGGTTGGTAGGTCCTTTTGGTGGCCTTCATTGTCACGTGATGTGCGTTCTTTTGTGCAGTCCTGTGGGACTTGTGCGCGGGCCAAGCCTTGTTGTTCCCCTGCTAGTGGGTTGCTTTTGCCATTGCCAGTCCCTGAGAGGCCCTGGACGCATATTTCGATGGATTTTATTCCTGATCTTCCGGTCTCCCAGAAGATGTCTGTTATCTGGGTTGTTTGTGACCGGTTCTCTAAGATGGTTCATTTGGTGCCCTTACCTAAATTGCCTTCCTCTTCGGATTTGGTTCCATTGTTCTTTCAGCATGTGGTTCGTTTGCATGGTATTCTGAAGAATATTGTGTCCGACAGAGGTTCCCAGTTTGTTTCTAGGTTTTGACGGGCCTTTTGTGCTAGGCTGGGCATTGATTTGTCTTTTTCTTCCGCATTTCATCCTCAGACAAATGGCCAGACCGAGCGAACTAATCAGACCTTGGAGACTTATTTGAGATGCTTTGTGTCTGCTGATCAGGATGATTGGGTGGCCTTCTTGCCATTGGCCGAGTTTGCCCTAAATAATCGGGCTAGTTCTGCTACCTTGGTTTAGCCTTTCCTTTTGTAATTTTGGTTTTCATCCTCGTTTTTCTTCTGGGCAGGTTGAGCCTTCTGACTGTCCTGGTGTGGATTCTGTGGTGGACAGGTTGCAGCAGATTTGGGCTCATGTGGTGGACAAGTTGGTGTTGTCTCAAGAGGAGGCTCAACGTTTTGCTAATCGTCATCGGTGTGTTGATTCCCGGCTTCGGGTTGGGGATCTGGTCTGGTTGTCTTCCCGTCATGTTCCTATGAAGGTTTCTTCTCCTAAGTTTAAGCCTCGGTTTATTGGTCCTTATAGGATTTCTGAGATTATTAATCTGGTGTCTTTTCGACTGGCGCTTCCGGCCTCTTTTGCTATCCATAATGTCTTCCATAGATCTTTGTTGCGGAAATATGTGGAGCTCGTTGTTCCCTCTGTTGATCCTCCGGCCCCTGTGTTGGTTGATGGGGAGTTGGAATATGTTGTTGAGAAGATTTTGGATTCCCGTTTTTCGAGGCGGAAGCTTCAGTACCTGGTCAAATAGAAGGGTTATGGCCAGGAGGATAATTGTTGGGTTTTTGCCTCTGATGTCCATGCTGTTGATTTGGTCCGTGCCTTTCATCTGGCTCGTCCTGATCGTCCTGGGGGCCCTGGTGTTGTGAATTCTGCTCTTGGGCTCCCTCCGGTGGTTATGAGTGGTAGTGCTGCTGTCTGTGGATCGCAGCATTTATCAGGTGTGTTCATTTTGGACTCAGCTATTTAGTCCTGCTTGATTCTTTAGTCAGTGCCAGTTGTCCATTGTTTTTGGAGGATTCTCATCCCTTCTGGTCTCTCCTGTTTGCTGTGCTTTTCTTCAAAGATAAGTCCTGGCTTTGTTTTTGCTGTCCACCTGCTGTGGACCTTATAGTTCTGTGCATTTTCATGTTTTGTCTTGTCCAGCTTTGTCTGTGAAGGATTTTTTGCAGCCAAGCTGTGTCTCTGGAGATGCAGATATACCCTCCATGTCTTTAGTCAGATGTATTTTTTGTATTTTCTGTGGTGGATATTTTCTAGTGTTTTAATACTGACCGCATAGTACTCTGTTCTATTCTTTCTTTTTAGCTAGTATGGCCTCCTATGCTAAATCCTGATTTCATGTCTGCGTATGTTATTTCCCTCTCCTCTCACAGTCAATATTTGTGGGGGGCTCTCTATCCTTTGGGGATTTTCTCTGAGGCAAGATAGGTTTCCTGTTTCTGTCTTTAGGGGTAGTTAGTTCTTAGGCTGTGTTGAGGGGTCTAGGGAGTGTTAGGTACCCCCCACGGCTACTTCTAGTTGCGCTGCTAAGTTCAGGTTTTGCGGTCAGTACAGGTACCACCTTCTCCAGAGTAAGTCTCATGCTGCTCCAAGGCCACCAGATCATAACAGTACAACTGGCCAACAATGAGTTAATTGCATCTCAGAAGAAGGGAGGAAAGGTTTTGAGCCATTTTTTTTCCTTAGCCTGTTCCTCCCTCTTAATCTCTGGGTGGCTGCGGAACCTAGTAATAACATGAGTGTTCAGGAGTTAGTTTCTCGTGTGGATCAGCTTGCTGCTAGGGTACAGGGTATTTCAGGTTATATTGTTCAGACTCCTGCCTTAGAACCTAGGATTCCCACTCCTGATTTATTCTTTGGTGACAGATCCAAATTTTTGAGTTTCAAAAATAACTGTAAACTGTTTTTTTGCATTGAGACCCCGGTCTTCTGGTGATCCCATTCAGCAGGTTAAAATCATCATATCCCTGCTGCGTGGTGACCCACAGGATTGGGCATTTTCCCTGGAAACTGGCAATCCTGCTTTGCTTAATGTTGATTCTTTCTTTCAAGCATTGGGGTTATTGTATGATGAGCCTAATTCTGTGGATCAAGCTGAGAAAATCTTGTTGGCCCTGTGTCAAGGTCAAGAAGCGGCAGAATCGTATTGCCAGAAATTTAGAAAATGGTCTGTACTGACTAAATGGAATGAGGATGCCTTGGCGGCAATTTTCAGAAAGGGTCTTTCTGAATCCGTTAAAGATGTTATGGTGGGGTTCCCCACGCCTGCTGGTCTGAGTGATTCTATGTCTCTGGCCATTCAGATTGATCGGCGCTTGCGCGAGCGCAGAGTTGTGCACACTGTGGCGTTGTCCTCTGAGCGGAGCCCTGAGCCTATGCAGTGTGATAGGATTTTGTCTAAAGCTGAACGTCAAAGATTCAGGCGTCAGAATAGGTTGTGTTTTTACTGCAGCGATTCTGCTCATATTATTTCTGATTGCCCTAAGTGTACAACGAGAATCGCTAGTTCTGTTACCATCAGTACTGTACAACCTAAATTTCTGTTATCTGTGACCTTGATCTGCTCATTATCATCATTTTCTGTCATGGCATTTGTGGATTCAGGCGCCGCTCTGAACTTAATGGACTTAGAATTTGCCAGACGTTGTGGTTTCCCCTTGCAGCCTTTGCAGAACCCTATTCCTTTAAGGGGCATTGATGCTACACCGTTGGCTATCAATAAACCTCAGTTTTGGACACAGCTGACCATGCGCATGGCACCAGCCCATCAGGAAGATTGTCGTTTTCTGGTGTTGCATAATTTGCATGATGATATTGTGCTGGGTTTTCCATGGTTACAGGTACATAATCCGGTGTAAGATTGGAGATCTATGTCTGTGACTAGTTGGGGTTGTCAGGGGGTTCATGGTCACGTTCCTTTGATGTCAATTTCCTCTTCCCCCTCTTCTGAAGTTCCTGAGTTTTTGTCAGACTTCCAGGATGTATTCGATGAGCCCAAATCCAGTTCCCTTCCACCGCATAGGGACTGTGATTGTGCTATTGACTTGATTCCAGGTTGTAAGTTCCCTAAGGGCCGACTTTTCAACCTGTCTGTGCCAGAACATGCCGCCATGCGGAGCTATATTAAGGAGTCTTTGGAGAAGGGGCATATTCGGCCATCTTCTTCACCATTGGGAGCAGGTTTTTTTTGTTGTTGCCAAGAAGGATGGCTCCTTGAGACCCTGTATTGATTATCGCCTCTTGAATAAGATCATGGTCAAATTTCAATACCCTTTGCCTTTGCTTACTGATTTGTTTGCTAGGATTAAGGGGGCTAGCTGGTTTACTAAGATTGACCTTCGAGGGGCATATAATCTTATTCGTATTAAGCTGGGTGACGAATGGAAAACTGCATTTAATATGCCCGAAGGCCATTTTGAATACCTGTTGATGCCATTCGGACTCTCTAATGCTCCATCTGTTTTTCAGTCCTTCATGCATGATATCTTCCGGACTTATCTTGATAAATTCTTGATTGTATATTTGGACGATATTTTGATTTTTTCATGCATGATATCTTTCGGAGTTATCTTGATAAATTCATGGTTGTATATTTGGATGATATTTAGATTTTTTCCGATGATTGGGAGTCTCATGTGAAACAGGTCAGGATGGTATTTCAGATCCTCCGTAATAATGCTTTATTTGTGAAGGAGTCGAAGTGCCTCTTTGGAGTGCAGAAGGTTTCTTTTTTGGGCTTAATTTTTTCTCCCGCATCTATAGAAATGGATCCGGTTAAGGTTCAGGCCATTCATGATTGGATTCAGCCCACATCTGTGAAGAGCCTTCAGAAATTCTTGGGCTTTGCTAATTTTTATCGTCGTTTCATTGCCAACTTCTCCAGTGTGGTTAAACCTCTGACTGATTTGACGAAGAAAGGCGCTGATGTGACGAATTGGTCCTCTGCGGCTGTTTCTGCCTTTCAGGAGCTTAAACGCCGATTTACTTCTGCCCCTGTGTTGCGTCAGCCGGATGTTTCTCTTCCATTCCAGGTTGAGGTTGATGCATCTGAGATTGGGGCAGGGGCCGTTTTGTCTCAGAGGAATTCTGATGGTTCCTTGATGAAACCGTGTGCCTTCTTTTCTCGGAAGTTTTCGCCTGCGGAACGCAATTATGATGTCGGCAATCGGGAGTTGTTGGCTATGAAGTGGGCATTTGAGGAGTGGCGACATTGGCTTGAGGGGGCCAAGCACCGTATTGTGGTCCTGTCCGATCATAAGAATCTGATTTACCTCGAGTCTGCCAAATGGCTGAATCCTAGACAGGCTCGATGGTCCCTGTTTTTCTCCCGTTTTGATTTTGTGGTCTCGTACATTGCTGGTACTAAGAAGGTTAAGGCGGATGCCCTCTCTAGGAGTTTTTTTCCTGATTCCCCTGGGGTTCTTGAGCCGGTCGGCATTCTGAAGGAAAGGGTGATTCTTTCTGTCATCTCCCCTGATTTACGACGGGTTCTTCAGGAATTTCAGGCTAATAAACCTGACCGCTGTCCAGTGGGGAAACTGTTTGTTCCTGATAGATGGACTAGTAAAGTGATTTCTGAGGTTCATTGTTCTGTGTTGGCTGGCCATCCTGGGATTTTTGGTACCAGAGATTTGGTTGGTAGGTCCTTTTGGTGGCCTTCTTTGTCGCGGGATGTGCGTTCTTTTGTGCAGTCCTGTGGGATTTGTGCACAGGCTAAGCCTTGCTGTTCCCACGCTAGTGGGTTGCTTCTGCCTTTGCCGGTCCCTGAGAGACCTTGGACGCATATTTCTATGGATTTTATTTCAGAGCTTCCGGTTTCCCAGAGGATGTCTGTTATATGGGTGGTTTGTGACCTGTTTTCTAAGATGGTTCATTTGGTACCTTTGCCTAAATTGCCTTCCTCTTCTGATTTGGTTCCGTTGTTTTTTCAGCATGTGGTTCGTTTGCATGGCATTCCGGAGAATATTGTGTCCGATAGAGGTTCCCAGTTTGTTTATAGGTTTTGACGGGCCTTTTGTGCTAGGCTGGGCATTGATTTGTCTTTTTCTTCCGCATTTCATCCTCAGACAAATGGCCAAACCGAGCGAACTAATCAGACTTTGGAAACTTATTTGAGATGCTTTGTGTCTGCTGATCAGGATGATTGGGTGGCTTTCTTGCCATTGGCCGAGTTTGCCCTTAAGAATCGGGCTAGTTCTGCTACCTTGGTTTCGCCATTTTTTTGTAATTTTGGTTTTCATCCTCGTTTTTCTTCAGGGCAGGTTGAGCCTTTTGATTGTCTTGGTGTGGATTCTGTGGTTGACAGGCTGCAGCAGATTTGGGCTCATGTGGTGGACAATTTGGTGTTGTCTCAGGAGGTGGCTCAGTGTTTTGCTAACCGTCGTCGGTGTGTTGGTTCCCGACTTCGGGTTGGGGATTTGGTCTGGTTGTCTTCCCGTCATGTTCCTATGAAGGTTTCTTCCCCTAAGTTCAAGCCTTGGTTTATTGGTCCTTAGAGATTATCAATCCTGTGTCTTTTCGTTTGGCCCTTCCGGCCTCTTTTTCCATCCATAATGTTTTCCATAGATCTTTGTTGCGGAAGTATGTGGTGCCCGTTGTTCCCTCTGTTGATCCTCCAGCTCCAGTGTTGATTGATGGGGAGTTGGAGTATGTCGTTGAGAAGATTTTGGATTCTAGTTTTTCGAGGCGGAAGCTTCAGTATCTGGTCAAATGGAAGGGTTATGGCCAGGAGGATAATTCTTGGGTTGTTGCCTCCGATGTTCATGCTGATGATTTGGTTCGTGCCTTTCATTTGGCTCATCCTGATCGGCCTGGGGGCTCTGGTGAGGGTTCTGTTGTGAATTCTGCTCTTGGGCTCGCTCCGGTGGTTATGAGTGGTAGTGCTGCTGTCTGTGCACCGCAGCATTTATCAGGTGTGTTCAATTTGGACTCAGCTATTTAGTCCTGCTTGATTCTTTAGTCAGTGCCAGTTGTCCATTGTTTTTGGAGGATTCTCATCCCTTCTGGTCTCTCCTGTTTGCTGTGCTTTTCTTCAAAGATAAGTCCTGGCTTTGTTTTTGCTGTCCACCTGCTGTGGACCTTATAGTTCTGTGCATTTTCATGTTTTGTCTTGTCCAGCTTTGTCTGTGAAGGATTTTTTGCAGCCAAGCTGTGTCTCTGGAGATGCAGATATACCCTCCATGTCTTTAGTCAGATGTGGTGATTTGTATTTTCTGTGGTGGATATTTTCTAGTGTTTTAATACTGACCGCATAGTACTCTGTTCTATTCTTTCTTTTTAGCTAGTATGGCCTCCTATGCTAAATCCTGATTTCATGTCTGCGTATGTTATTTCCCTCTCCTCTCACAGTCAATATTTGTGTTGGGCTGTCTATCCTTTGGTTTCCTGTTTCTGTCTTTAGGGGTAGTTAGTTCTTAGGCTGTGTCGAGGGGTCTAGGGAGTGTTAGGTACCCCCCACGGATACTTCTAGTTGCACTGCTAAGTTCAGGGTTTGCGGTCAGTACAGGTACCTGTTGTGATTAGGCAATTCAGTACCACAGTGAACATAGAGGTCAGAGCACATACAGTGATCTGACAATAATCCAAAAACATAGAACGAGCTCTGAGACGTGGGAACTCTGTTGACCGCAATCCCTAATCCTATCCAACAACACTAGAGGCAGCCGTGGATTGCGCCTAACGCTACCTATGCAACTCGGCACAGCCTGAGAAACTAGCTAGCCTGAAGAAGAAAATAAGCCTACCTTGCCTCAGAGAAATACCCCAAAGGAAAAGGCAGCCCCCCACATATAATGACTGTGAGTAAGATGAAAAGACAAACGTAGAGATGAAATAGATTTAGCAAAGTGAGGCCCGACTTTCTGAACAGAGCAAGGATAGGAAAGGTAACTTTGCGGTCAACACAAAACCCTAAAAACCACGCAAAGGGGGCAAAAAGACCCTCCGTACCGAACTAACGGCACGGAGGTACACCCTCTGCGTCCCAGAGCTTCCAACAAACAAATAGATAAGCTGGACAGAAGAAAAGCAAACAAAATAGCAAAGAAAAACTTAGCTATGCAGAGCAGCAGGCCACAGGAACGATCCAGGAGGAAAACAAGTCCAATACTGGAACATTGACAGGAAGCCAGGATCAAAGCACTAGGTGGAGTTAAGTAGAGCAGCACCTAACGACCTCACCACATCACCTGAGGGAGGAAACTCAGAAGCCGCAGTACCACTTCCCTCCACCAACGGAAACTTACAGAGAGAATCAGCCGAAGTACCACTTGTGACCACAGGAGGGAGCTCTGCCACAGAATTCACAACAGGTACCACCTTCTCCAGAGTACGTCTAATGCTGCTCCAAGGCCACCAGATCATAACACCCTGGTGAGGGTTCGGTGACCCCTCCTCAAGGGGGGGTACTGTTGTGAATTCTGCTCTTGGGTTCCCTCCAGTGGTTGTTGGTGGGAATGCAGTTGTCTCTGACTCGCAGTCCTGGCCAGGTGTATCGGATGATTACAATTCTGACTGGGATATTTAGGTGTGCAGGATCCTTTTGCCCTTGCCAGTTGTCTTTGTTACTTGTGACGTGTTGGATCACTTTCTGGCTTCTCCTGTTGCTGCCAAATTCAGCAAAGATAAGTGTTCGGTTTTTGTATCTGTGGCACACTGCTGTGTGCTTGTTTCAGTTTTATTCCTGCTCTGATTGTAGGATTCACTGGAGTTGCAGATTTACGCTCCTACATCTTTTAGTAGATGTAGGAAGTTTTTTGTATATTCTGCTGTGTATGTTTTGAAGGGTTTTAATACTGACCGCACAGAACTCTGTCCTATCCGGGCCTATCTAGCTAGAGTGGCCTCCTGTGCTAAATCCTGTTTGTCTGCCTGTGTATGTTTTTTCCTCTCCGACTCACCGCCAATATTTGTGGGGGGCTGTCTATCCTTTGGGGATTTTCTCTGAGGCAAGATAGTATCCCTATTTCCATCTTTAGGGGTATTTAGTCCTCCGGCTGTGACAAGGTGTCTAGGTGTGTTAGGTACAAAATGAAAAGAAGTCTCGCACTCAACTTAAGTATATTTTGTAGATTTATTGCTGGAAGTAGCACCAGAAACGTTTCAGCCCTACAGTGGGCTTTCATCAGTCACGTGCTAATGCCAACTAGTTTGTGGCAAAGAGTCCTTATGCATTTAGGATGCAGACCTGAACCAGGTGCAGAAGATGTCCCCTTACTGGGAAAATAATAGTAATGGTAGATGAGAGGTAGATGTAGTTTTTTGTAGTTTTTAATGGGGTGTTACTCCGCGTCTGAGAGGACAATCCTTATACCCCAGCAGCTTCTCTACAGCCCGGGTCTCGTGTATGGCCATATGAGGGAATCACCTCCCGCCATCTCTATATATATCTCTAAGTCCTGTAGTAACACCCCATTAAAAACTACAAAACACTACATCTACTCTTTGCCACAAACTAGTTGGCATTAGCACGTGACTGATGAAAGCCCACTGTAGGGCTGAAACGTTTCTGGTGCTACTTCCAGCAATAAATCTACAAAATATACTTAAGTTGAGTGCGAGACTTCTTTTCATTTTGCACTTTATGGTTTGGGTACCTAGTCTCTGCACCGGTCTATAGCAGTGCACACGGAGTTTCTTCTCATAGGTGTGTTAGGTACACTCCACGCCTACTTCTAGTTGCAGTGTTAAGTTCAGGATTGCGGTCAGTATAGTGGACACCTTCTCCAGTGAAAGTTCTCATGCAGCTCCTAGGTCACTGGATCATAACAGACAACTGTAATGAGTGGCGCAGACACAGTTTGTAGGCCCACAATAAAAAAGTAGGCTAAATGCAGTTCAAAATTGGTAACAGGACTAAACAGGCGGCATTGCTTTGTTCAGTGCAGGACAACTGTAATGAGTGGCGCAGACACAGTTAGTAGGCCCAAAATAAAAAAGAAGGCTAAATGCAGTTCAAAATTGGTAACAGAACTAATCAGGCGGCATTGCTTTGTTCAGTGGAGGACAACTGTAATGAGTGGCGCAGACACAGTTTGTAGGCCCAAAATAAAAAAGTAGGCTAAATGCAGTTCAAAATTGGTAACAGGACTAAACAGGCGGCATTGCTTTGTTCAGTGGAGGACAACTGTAATGAGTGGCGCAGACACAGTTAGTAGGCCTACAGTAAAAATGTAGGCTAAAAGCAGTTTAAAATTGGTAACAGGACTAAGCAGGTGGCATTGCTTTGTTCAGTGGAGGACAACTGTAATGAGTGTCGCAGACACAGGTAGTAGGCCCAAATACAAAAGTAGGCTAAAAGCAGTTCAAAATTGGTAACAGGCTAAACAGGCGGCATAGCTAGGTACTGGGGTGGGCTCCTCTGCTGAGTAGCAGACAGTGGTAGTAGGCGCAAAGTATTAACTGGTCAAAATGGAGGCCAGGGCCCCTGTAAATTTTAACTATGGGCAGCACGGTGGTGCAGTGGTTAGCACAGCAGCCTTGCAGCGCTGGGGTCCTGGGTTCTAATCCCACCCAGGACAACATCTGCAAAGAGTTTGTATGTTCTCCCCGTGTTTGCGTGGGTTTCCTCTGGGCACTCCAGTTTCCTCCCACATTCCAAAGACATACCGATAGGGAATTTAGATTGTGAGCCCCATCGGGGACAGCGATGATAATGTGTGCAAAACTGTAAAGCGCTGCAGAATATGTTAGCGCTATATAAAAATAAAGATTATTATTATTATTAACTATCATCTATCATTTCAACAAATTTGTATTGGCAGTGCCATTGAAGGATTTAACAGCACAGACTACACAGCGGTGGAGCAGGGAGAGGTAAGAATTGCAAGTGGTAGAACACTGTTCGAGCTGGGGGAAACACTCTCTCGTGGGCGGCGGTACTGGCACACGACCCCTCATATTACGACGGTGTGTCTGACGTTGGTTGTGCACCACCACCGTCAGAGACACTTCATTGTACTATGAGGGACCCTGTGCCAGTGCCGTCGCCCAAGAGTGGGCCCACCCACCTGTCCAGGCAAACGGCACTCGCATGGGTGCTTGCGCCAGGTGGTGACCATGGCCCTGTGGGGGGAGTCAGCCCATTTAGGGAGGTATAGAAATGGCCTATGGTGGACATTCAGCAGCTGCAAATAGAGGAATTGGAGAAGTCAGTAAGAGAGGCCAAAAGCAAGACATTTTTCCGGCAAGCTACGTGTCAGCAGGGGAAGGTGGGGCAAAATAATTTGAACTCCATGATTGGTTCATTTTAATGAAGGTTAGATCATCAACATTCTGGGTAGCCAGACGTGTCCTTTTTTCGGTCAGTATTGAACCAGCAGCACTGAAGACTCTTTCTGATAGCACACTAGCAGCAGGGCAAGCGAGCTCCTGTAATGACCTGTGAGGGATAACATCGATAAGGGAGGAAAAGTAGTTTGTAACCATACTGGACAAATGCTGTCACTTTGAATTGATGCAGCAGTACCTGTCGTGTCAGCAGTCATTGCAAAATCACTCCACACACTGGTCATAAAACCCGTCTGTCCAATGCCACTTCGGATTTGTACACCTCTAACACCTCTGCCATGTTGCCCACTACGGCTCGTGTGAGAACCATCACCGCCGCTGTGTGCTGGGAGTGCCTGAACCAAATGGTCTACAAGAGTTGCTTGTTTGGTAGCCAATATGTGCTCAAGGTTCTCATGTTGCAAGATACTTTGTAATTTTCCTTTATATCGTGGATCCAGGAGGCAGGCCAACCAGTAATCGTCATTGGTCATCATTTTGATAATGCGGGGGTCCCTTTTTAGGATACGCAAGGCATACTCAGCCATGTGGGCCAATGTTCCAGGTGTCAATTCACTGCTTGTGCTGGGTTGAGGAGCACTTTCTTGCAAATCAACATCCCTTCTGTCCTGCAAAAACCCTGTACCTGACCTTGCAACACCACCAGTTTCTATTGCCCCTGTGAAGCATCCTCCTCCCATAAATATTCATCACCATCATCCTCCTCCTCCTCCTCTTCGTCCGCCACCTCGTCCAGGAGAGTTCCTGAGCAGACAATGGCTGACTGTCATCAAGGCTTCCCTCCTTCTCGGCTGCAGACGCCAGCTCCTTAATGTGCGTCAAACTTTGCATCAGCAGACGCATTAGTGGGATGCTCATGCTTATGATGGCATCGTCTGCACTTACCAGCCGTGTGCATTCCTCAAAACACTAAAGGACTTGACAGAGGTCTTGGAGCTTTGACCACTGCACACCAGACAACTCCATGTCTGCCATCCAACTGCCTGCCCGTGTATGTGTTTCCTCCCACAAATTAATTACAGCACCACCTTGTTGCAACGTCGATTATTAGGCGGTGCTGGGGAAGATTCAGCAATCGCTGATGGTTCAGCATACGGATGGAGTGTACAGGCGACCGGTGGATGTGCGAGCAAAGTCTTCGCACCTTCAGGAGCAGGGCTGGTAGCTCCGGATAATTTTTGAGGAAGCACTGCACCACCAGGTTCAAGGTGTGAGCCAGGCAAGGTATGTGTTTAAGTTCTGAAAGGGCTATGGCAGCCATAAAATTCCTTCCGTTATCACTGACTACCTTGCCTGCCTCAAGATGTACACTGCCCAGCCATGACTGAGTTTGTTGCTGCAAGTACTCGGCCAGTACTTCCGCGGTGTGTCTGATGTCGCCAAAACACTTCATTTGTAACACAGCCTGCTGACGCTTACCACTAGCTGTTCAATAATGGAACACCTCATGTGCAACACTGGCAGCTGCGGATGGAGTGGTCGTGCGACTGCGCTCTGTGGACGAGCTTTCACTTCTGGAGGAGGAGGAGGGGGAGGAGGAGGAGGGGTGACGAATGCCTACAGCCAACTGTTTCCTAGACCGTGGGCTAGGCAGAACTGTCCCACTATGGATTATGGACTGCATCCACCACATTAACCCAGTGTGCCGTGATGGACACGTAACATCCCTGGCCATGCCTACTGGTCCATGCATCTGTTGTGAGGTGCACCTTTCTACTGACTGATTGCCTCAGTGCATGGACAGTTCGGTCTTTGACATGCTGGTGGAGGGCTGGGATGGCTTTTCTCGCAAAGAAGTGTCGACTGGGTAGGTCATTGCGTGGTACTGCATAGGCATTCAGGGCTTTGAAAGTTTCGCTTTCAACCAACCGGTAGGGCATCATCTCTAACGAGATTAGTATAGCAATGTGGGCGTTCAAACCCTGTGTACGCGGATGAGAGGATGAGTACTTTCTTTTCCTATCTAGAGTCTCTTGTAGGGTGAGCTGGACTGGAGAGGTGCATATGGTGGAATTAGCGGTGGTGGTGGTGGTGGACATGGCGGATTGAGAGAGGGTTGGTGATGGTATTCTCGATGTTGGCCTACATACAGTGTTTCCTACCAATAACCTTGTGATTCCCTGACTGCTTTGGCCTTGCGACGATACCTCCACATTTGCTGCTGGTGGTGTCCTAACCGGTGGGCTTACAGTGAGGGAAGCAATGCAGCGTTGCTGACTACCTTCATTCTGAGCAGGTGCACCAACGGTACGGGACGTTTGGTAGTTAGTCCAGGCTTGCAAGTGCATGCTGGTTAAATGTCTAAGCATGCACATTGTATTTAAATTTTGAAGATTCTTCCCTCTGCTCCCAGGCTCGAGTTCATATGAGGACAACCAGCAGAGGGCGCCTCTTATGAACTCGAGCCTGGGAGCTTTCTAGGAAAGTTCCCACGATCTAGGGACAACCAGCAGAGGGTGCCTCACCGCAAATGCAGGTAAATATAGGTCATTGACCTACTTTACCTTCATTCCCCGGGGTTTTGCAGCCACGAACAACGTTGCATTAGCAAAGCTCATGGCTGCAAAATATTTTAACCCCTTCAGATGGATTTACATCGTTGGACATTACAGATCTTTGGAAGGTAAGGATATTGTTGGTTTATTATTTTGACTTTGTTACAGATCGAGGGTCTTCAGTGAGTGGATTGAGCGTAGAATAAATTATTACAACAACCTTTGTGATTTTTTCATTAAAATAATTTTTAATAATGTGTGTGTTTTTTTTAACCCTTTACTACTATTGGATTAATAATGGATAGGTGTCATAATTGACGCCTCTCCATTATTAATTTGGCTTAATGTCACCTTACAATAGCAAGGTGGCATTAACCCTTCATTACCCCATATCCCACCGCTACACGGGAATGGGAAGAGAGTGGCCAAGTGCCAGAATAGGCGCATCTTCCAGATGTGCCTTTTCTGGGGTGGCTGGGGGCAGGTGTTTTTAGCCAGGGGGGGCCAATAACCGTGGACCCTCTCCAGGCTATTAATATCTGCCCTCTGTCACTGGCTTTACTACTCTGGCGGAGAAAATTGCGCGGGAGCCCACGCCAATTTTTTCCGCCATTTAACCCTTTAATTTAGTAAATAGAACGGCCAAATTTTGCATATACACACTACTAACATTAGTAGTGTGGAATATGCAAAAAAAAGGTGATATGAGATGGTTTACTGTATGTAAACCATGTCACAAATCATGTCGGGTTTAGGAAGGAGATAGCAAAAGCCGGTAATTGAATTACCGGCTTTAAAGCTATCTAGCGTTGTATGAAGTAATAATATATATACATATATGTGTCTAATGACATATATATATATATATATATATAGACAGTATATATATATAATTTTTTTTTTTTTTAACACATGGGTCCCTTGTATAGCCGTGTGTTGGTTTTGCAAGCCTGCGAGAAAAACACGCAGTACGAATGCCATACGGAGTACATACGGAGGATGCCATGCACAAAATACGCTGACACACCCTGCCTACGGAGGAGCTATGGACCACTTTTTTGGGGACTTTTCAGCGTATTACGGCCGTAATATACAGACCGTATTGTCTTACGCCATGTGTGACGCCGGCCTTAGGCCCAGTGTATATAACAATGCAATCTAAGTGGCAGAAAGTGGCTGGCTGATATACGACAAACTAACAGGACTGCAGTAGATCCACTTTGTGAGAATTTGAATCTCCCTCTTTTTTTTGGGAGATTGAACCACAACTTAGGCCCAGTGTATACAACAATGCAATCTAAGTGGCAGAAAGTGGCTGGCTGATATACGACAAAATAACAGGACAGAAGTATATCCACTTTGTGAGAATGTGAATCTCCCCTTATTTTGGGGAAGACTGAACCATAACTTAGGCCCAGTGTGTATAACAACTAGTGTTGAGCATTCCGATACTGCAAATATCTGGTATCGGACGTTATTGGCTGTATTGGAATTCCGATACCGAGTTCTGATATCTTTGCGATATCGGAAATCGGAATCAAAAGTTCCTATAGTGCAATTATGCAGTATAATGAAGTGTGGGCGCTGCGCGGGCGGTGCGTGGGTGGTGTGTGGGCGGAGACTGGGTGTGTTTGTGCGGGCGGTGTCTGTGCGTGACTGTGGGGCTCTCTGCGTGTGTGTCGGGGCTCTATGCGGCGTGCGGGTCTCTGTGCGGCGTGCGGGGTGTCTCCGCGGTGGGCGGGGTCTCTGTGCGGCGGGCGTGGTCTCTGTGTGGCGGGCGGGGTCTCTGCTGGGTGTTCGGGGTGTCTCTGCGGGGCGTGCGGAGTGTCTCTGTGGGGCATG
The DNA here is from genome assembly GCF_032444005.1 of Ranitomeya imitator. Classification (NCBI taxonomy): domain Eukaryota; kingdom Metazoa; phylum Chordata; class Amphibia; order Anura; family Dendrobatidae; genus Ranitomeya; species Ranitomeya imitator. The sequence goes on along the minus strand of NC_091283.1, from coordinate 166,997,638 downwards.
CGGGGTGTCTCTGCGAGGCGTGCTGAGTCTCTGCGAGGCGTGCGGAGTCTCTGCGACGTGCGGCGTGTCTCTGTGTGGGGGACTTTTCAGCGTATTACGGCCGTAATATACAGACCGTATTGTCTTACGCCATGTGTGACGCCGGCCTTAGGCCCAGTGTATATAACAATGCAATCTAAGTGGCAGAAAGTGGCTGGCTGATATACGACAAACTAACAGGACTGCAGTAGATCCACTTTGTGAGAATTTGAATCTCCCTCTTTTTTTTGGGAGATTGAACCACAACTTAGGCCCAGTGTATACAACAATGCAATCTAAGTGGCAGAAAGTGGCTGGCTGATATACGACAAAATAACAGGACAGAAGTATATCCACTTTGTGAGAATGTGAATCTCCCCTTATTTTGGGGAAGACTGAACCATAACTTAGGCCCAGTGTGTATAACAACTAGTGTTGAGCATTCCGATACTGCAAATATCTGGTATCGGACGTTATTGGCTGTATCGGAATTCCGATACCGAGTTCTGATATCTTTGCGATATCGGAAATCGGAATCGAAAGTTCCTATAGTGCAATTATGCAGTATAATGAAGTGTGGGCGCTGCGCGGGCGGTGCATGGGTGGTGTGTGGGCGGAGACTGGGTGTGTTTGTGCGGGCGGTGTCTGTGCGTGACTGTGGGGCTCTCTGCGTGTGTGCCGGGGCTCTATGCGGCGTGCGGGTCTCTGTGCGGCGTGCGGGGTGTCTCTGCGGTGGGCGGGGTCTCTGTGCGGCGGGCGTGGTCTCTGTGTGGCGGGCGGGGTCTCTGCTGGGTGTTCGGGGTGTCTCTGCGGGGCATGCGGAGTGTCTCTGTGGGGCATGCGGGGTGTCTCTGCGAGGCGTGCGGAGTCTCTGCGAGGCGTGCGGAGTCTCTGCGACGTGCGGCGTGTCTCTGTGTGGGGTGTCTCTGCGGGGCTTGCGGGGTCTCTGCGGCGTGCAGCGTGTCTCTGTCACTGACAGTGATTGACACATTAGCCAATGATGGGACAGTAGTAGTCCCATCATCTGGCTAATGTGTTGAAAAAAAATAAATAAATAAAATACTCCATACATACTCCATACATACTCCATACATACTCCATACAGTACATTCATACATTACATACATGACATACAGTACATTAAACATAGAGTTCATACCCACCATTACTTGTCATTTTGATCCCCGAAGCCAGTGTCATCTGTAAAAAAGGTGAAAAAAAAAGAAACAACCAATATACTCCCTGTCCGCAGAAATCCACGAGTGTCCCACAACGATCTCCTGTGGAGAACGGCAGCAACAGCTGTTGCCACCGCTCTCCAGGGGCCCCAGAAACACAATGACGGGAGGAAGGGATTTCTCCGCCGCTGTAAAAAAAATAGTCCCTAGCCTCACTTATGGCATTGCTGCATGAGAAATTTTGCAGCATGAGGCTAGGGACTATTTTTTTTTACAGCGGCAGAGGAATCCCTTCCTCCCGTCATTGTGTTTCTGGGGCCCCTGGAGAGCGGTTGCAACAGCTGTTGCTGCCTTTCTCCACGGGAGATCGTCGTGGGACACTCGTGGATTTCTGCGGACAGGGAGTATATTGGTTGTTTGTTTTTTTCACCTTTTTTACAGATGACACTGGCTTCGGGGATCAAAATGACAAGTAATGGTGAGTATGAACTCTATGTTTAATGTACTGTATGTCATGTATGTAATGTGTGAATTTACTGTATGGAGTATGTATGAAGTATGTATGGAGTTTTTTTTTTTCATTCAACACATTAGCTGGATGATGGGACTACTACTGTCCCATCATTGGCTAATGTGTCAATCACTGTCAGTGTAGTAGGCATCGTCCGATGGGACTTGTAGTCCCATTGGACGATGCCCGCACTGAGACACCCCGCACAGAGACACGCCGCACGCTGCAGAGACCCCGAACGCCCCGCAGAGACACCCCGCACGCCCCACAGAGACACCCCGCACAGAGACATGCCACACGCCACAGAGACCCCGCACGCCCCACAGACACCCCGCATGCCCCGCAGAGACACCCCGTACGCCCCGCAGAGACACCCCGCACCCCCGCAGAGACACCCCGCATGCCCTGCAGAGACCCCGCCCACCGCACAGAGACCACGCCCGCTGCAAAGAGACCCTGCCCGCCGCAGAGACACCCCACCCACCGCACAGAGAACCCGCTTGCCGCACAGAGACCCCGCACGCCGCATAGAGCCCCGGCACACACGCAGAGAGCCCCACGGTCACGCACAGACACCGCCCGCACACACACACACCCAGTCTCCGCCCACACTTCATTATACTGCATAATTGCACTATAGGAACTTCCGATATCGCAAAAATATCGGAACTCGGTATCGGAATTCCGATACAGCGAATATCGGCCGATACCCGATATTTGCAGTATAGGAATGCTCAACACTAGTGAAGACACTTCCATATGGGGCTATGTTGGGGAGAGATTTGCCCCTGTTTTGGTCCCTGTGGGAGACCAGGGTTAACCCTCTCAAGGAAAGTGTTGTTTCGGGCATAGAACCTGAAGATCCTAAGATGTATGCCACAGGGGTCGCCAATTTAGGATTAGAGTGCAATCCCGATAGGCTCCCTCTAGAGGTTGTGGCAGTAGAGGTTGTGGGGATCCCATTGAACCCTGAGCTGGAGGTGTTCCCTGGTAAGGTTGGGACAGCTCAGATCCAAGGTCCCTTTCGGAGACGCAGACATAAAAGATGCAGGTATGAGAAGAGCCGAGAGTGTATAGTCGCAGAGGCGACTGGGGACGTGAGCACGAGGAACCCTCTGGCACCGGTCAAGGATGGGGCCGGGGGTCAGGGTAAATTAGGTAGGGCGTTCGCTAGACAGCAGTGTCGGGAGGCTCAGGTTCGGGTGCGGCGTAGTACAGATATATGCTCAGAGTTGCCAGCGTGGTCCGCGGTGTTTCAGCGTGATATTGTCACTGAGGCACGGGTTAGAGTGCAGAGGAAACGGTACCAGGGGCCCGAAAGCAAATACTTAGGTGACAGGATGACCCGTGGGGTTAGTGAACCTGAAGTAAACAAAGTAAAGACCACCCAAAACTGGCCCAAATCTGTGGTTAATCAGAAAAGAGGGTTTGGCTTCTGCAATGGAGATCGGGGTGGGTGGTCCTGTAATGAAATATGGAGGAGAAACACAAAGGGGACGGATGCGTGCGCCGATCGATGGTTCCGGTCCCTACTTTGGTTTCTTAATGTAATGTCGAGTGGGTAAGTCAGGGGGTCATACCGATGCCCTGTCTTTCACCCTTACGGGGTAACAAATGTTGAACCCCACAGGTATGAACAGGGGGGAGGATATGTGAGGCAGTGACCCCTGTTACAGCTAGGGGGCGCTGTATGTGCTCTCCAGAATGTGCATGGAAGCGTAGTGAAGCCATGAGGGCGTACTACAGACACAGGTGTGGCTGTAATTAGACTAGTGAAGCAGTGACTAGAGTTGAGCGACCTTGACCTTTTTAGAGTCGAGCCGGGTTTCGCGAAACCCGACTATCTCAAAAGTTGAGTCGAGTGGAATCGGCCGATTATCACGAAAAGTCGGGGATCGACCGAAACACGAAACCCAATGCAAGTCAATGGGGGAGCATAATCGGCAGTGAGTAGAGGCCAGGAAAACATGTACAGAGCCCATTGTATTGGCAAAAACATCCATTCTTGCTACTGAAGCTTGTCAATCGTAATTTAGCTTATAATAATTGGAAGGCATTTGAAATTGGGGGTCATTTGGCTAAAGTTGTGGGGGGTAGGGCTGGTTCAAGCAATTAGTGGGCCCAGGACATCTGGACCACGTCACGGCAGTGGAGCAGGGAGAGGTAAGTATTTCAACTTTGCAAGTGCTGTGATCCTGAGCAAGCAGGGGGGGCCCCCTCGTTGGCATTGGCACTGGCACAGGGCCCCTCAAAGTACAGCGGTGTGTTTGCATGGCGGGGGCGCCTCCCACCGGCAGCAACACTTTTGCGTACTATGAGGGGCCCTGTGCCAGTGACGTTGCCAACGAGTATTCCTCACCCCACCTGATGAAGGAACCTGCACCTTCATCTGCACCTTCCTCTTTGTCCCCGTGTAAAGTGGTATGGTATGCGGGAAGGGGGACCTGACTTTCAGCAGGGTCACAATCTTGCAGTGTAGCGTGCATGGTGAATGTTGCATTATGGGTCAATGTACCAGCAGACTCATCTATCACTGGCTGGGCAATGGGCAGGATGAGGAGGAAACACAGATATAGGGCCAAAGACTAAAGTGGGCTAAATGCAGTTCAAAATTGGTCACAGGACTAACCAGGGGGCATTGTTTTGTTCAGTGGAGGACAACTGGAATGAGAGGCTGACACAGAGAGTAGGCCCAAATCTGTAAGTAGTCTAAATGCAGTTCAAAATTGGCAAGAGTAGTAAACAGGCGGCACAGCTTTGTTCACTGTAGGAGAACAGCAAGGAGCGGCAGACACAGATAGAAGGCCCCAACCCAACTAGTAGGCCCACTGCAGTTTTAAAATCCCGATAGGCTGAAAACCAGATAATTGTAGGTCATTTTTTGTAAAGAGGACAGCTGTATTGAGTGGCGCAGCCAGACCCTACAAGTAGGCCTTAAACCACAAAGTTGGCACGACGCTGGTTTAAAAAAGGTTACATGGGTACACGTTCTGCATTGTTGTGCTCAGTGGAGGACAATTGGAAGGAGGGACCGCAGAAAGACTTTGTAGGCGTAAAATTACAAAATAGGCTCTATGCAGCTTCGATTAAGTGGCAACCTGGAGAACACCTTGGAGCGGCAGACAACGTCTCTACGACCCAGACCCAACTTGAAGGCCGAATGCAGTGTTGTTTTCAACAACTACTAAACAAGAGCTTTAAGATTGAAGCAATGGAGAGGCAACCTGGGGAACACCTTGGAGTGTAACACACCGTCTCTACACCCCTGACCCAACTTGTAGGCCGAATGCAGTGTTTTCAACAACTACTAAACAAGAGCTTTAAGATTGAAGCAATGGAGAGGCAACCTGGGGAACACCTTGGAGTGGAACACACCGTCTCTACACCCCTGACCCAACTTGTAGGCTGAATGCAGTGTTGTTTTCAACAACTACTAAACGAGAGCCAGAAGATTGAAGCAATGGAGAGGCAACCTGGGGAACACCTTGGAGCGGCAGACACCGTTAGTAGGCCCTACCGAAGTAGTAGCCACAATGCAGTTTTCAAATTCCTAGAGGATGAAAACAAGACTATTGATGCTCAGCTTTTTTCAAAGGAGGACAGCTGTATTGAGTGGCGTAGACAGACACAGGTAGTAGGCCTTAAAACAAAAATGTGGCTCAATGCAGTTTAAAAAAGGTTACAGGGGAACACAGGCAGCATTGGTCTGGTCAGTGGAGGACAATTTCAATTATGGACCACAGACAGACTTTGTACGCCTACTATTAAAAAAAGGATGCTCTATGCAATTAAAAATAGGTTCCAGGGGTCCACGGGCACCAGTGGTGTGGTCAGTGGAGGACTAGTGGAAGGAGGGACCGCAGACAGGCTTCGAAGGCCTAACATAATAAAATTGGGCTGTAGGCAATTTTAAATTGGTTCCAGGGGTACACGGGCAGCAGTGCCCTGGTCAGTGTAGTAGTAGTTGAAAGAATGGACCGCAGACAGGCATCGAAGGCCTAAAATAATAACACATGGCTGTAGGCAATTTTAAATTGGTTCCAGGGTAACACGGGCAGCAGTAGACAGGTCAGTGGAGGACTAGTGGAAGGAGGGACCGCAGACAGGCTTCGAAGGCCTAACATAATATAATTGGGCTGTAGGCACTTTATAATTGGTTCCAGGGGTACACGGGCAGCAGTGGTGTGGTCAGCGGAGGACAATTTGAATTAGGGACTGCAGACAGACTTTATAGGCTGTCCCCTGTGGACCATGCATCCAACACATTAACCCAGTGCGCCGTAATGGACACGTAACTTTTTGTGGACATGCCTACTGGTCCATGCGTCTCTTGTCAGGTGCACCTTTCTACTGTTTGATTGCCTGAGTGCTATGACAATGCAGACTTTTTCATGCCGGTGGAGGGCTGGGATGGCTTTTCTCGCAAAAGAAGTGTCGACTGGGTAGCTTGAACCGTGGTACAGAGTAGTTCATCTGGGCTTTATAAATATAAAACAAAGAAAAAAAGTAGGCTCCATGCACTTTCACCTGGGTTCCAGGGGTACACGGCCAGCATTGGTCTGGTCAGTGGAGAACTATTGGAAGGAGGGACCGCAGACAGGCTTCGAAGGCCTAACATAATAAAATTGGGCTGTAGGCACTTTAAAATTGGTTCCAGGGGCACACGGGCAGCAGTGGTCTGGTCAGTGGACGCGTAGTGGAAGGAGGGACCGCAGACAGGCTTCGAAGGCCTAACATAATAAAATATGGCTGTAGGCACTTTAAAATAGGTTCCAGGGGCACACGGGCAGCAGTACACAGGTCAGTGGACGCCTAGTGGAAGGAGGGACCGCAGACAGGCTTCGAAGGCCTAACATAATACAATTGGGCTGTAAGCACTTTAAAATTGGTTCCAGGGGTACACGGGCAGCAGTGGTCTGGTCAATGGAGGACTATTGGAAGGAGGGACCGCAGACAGGCTTCGAAGGCCTAACATAATAAAATTGGGCTGTAGGCACTTTAAAATTGGTTCCAGGGGTACACGGGCAGCAGTGGTCTGGTCAGTGGAGGCCTAGTGGAAGGAGGGACCGCAGACAGGCTTCAAAGGCCTAACATAATACAATTGGGCTGTAGGCACTTTAAAATTGGTTCCAGGGGTACACGGGCAGCAGTGGTCTGGTCAGTGGAGGACTATTGGAAGGAGGGACCGCAGACAGGCTTCGAAGGCCTAACATAATAAAATATGGCTGTAGGCACTTTCAAATTGGTTCCAGGGGCACACGGGCAGCAGTAGACAGGTCAGTGGACGCCTAGTGGAAGGAGGGACCGCAGACAGGCTTCGAAGGCCTAACATAATAAAATATGGCTGTAGGCACTTTCAAATTGGTTCCAGGGGCACACGGGCAGCAGTAGACAGGTCAGTGGATGCCTAGTGGAAGGAGGGACCGCAGACAGGCTTCGAAGGCCTAACATAATAAAATTGGGCTGTAGGCACTTTGAATTCTCTTGCAGGGGTACACAGGCACCATTGGTGTTGTCAGCGGCGGCCGATTGTAATGAGTGTCTGCCAGTTAGTAGTCCCAAACAATAAATACATGTTAATGTCTCGCATTACAACAAAACGAAAACACAAAAGGGTGCAATCATTAGGTACAGGGGTGGGCTCCTCTGCGTAGTTTCAGACCTAGTAATTTGGCACAAAGTATTTACTTGGGTAAATATAGGACACTGGCCCTGACTATGTTAAGTACCATCATACATGTCAACACAATGGTATTGTCAGTGGCAGGAATTTACGGATGTCAGCGCATAGACTAAACATTGGTGGAACTTTGAGAGCTAATTGTGCAAGTGGTAGAGCAATGTTTGAGCTGGGGGTGGGGGAACTCTCTTGTGGCCGGCGGTACAGGCCCAGGGCCCCTCATGTTACAACAGTGTGTCTGACGTTGGGTGCGCACCACCACCGCCAGAGACACTTTATTGTACTATGAGGGACCCAGTGGCAGTGCCGTCGACCAAAAGCGGGCACACCCACCTCTTCAGACAAACAGCACTCTCACGGGTGCTTGCGCCAAGTGGCGATACCACGGCCCCGTGTGGGGAGTTTGGCCATTTAGGGAGGTGTAAACATGTCGTATGCTGGACAATCAGCTGCTGCAAATTACGAGATTGGTAAAGTCATTCAGAGTAGTCCACAGGCAATACCTTTTCATAGGAAAGCTAGGTGTCGGCCGGGCAAGGTGGGGCAAAAGAATTCGAAATCCAGTTGTGGTTCATTTTAATGAAGGTTAGATCATCAACATTTTGGGTAGCCAGCCGAGTCCTTTTTTCGGTTAATATTAAACCTGCAGCACTGAATACTCTTTCTGATAGGACACTAGCTGCCGGGCAAGCAAGCTCCTGCAATGCATATTCTGCCAATTCTGGCCAGGTGTCTAATTTGGATGCCCAGTAATCAAATGGGAATGACGGTTAAGGTAGAACATCGATAAGGGATGAAAAATAGTTAGTAACCATACTGGACAAATGTTGTCTCCTGTCACTTTGAATTGATGCAGCAGTGCCTGTCCTGTCTGCGGTCATAGCAAAATCACTCCACAACCTGGTCAGAAAACCCCTCTGTCCAACGCCACTTCGGATTTCTGCACCTCTAACACTTCTGGTCTGCTGCCCCCTGCTGCTCGTGTGAGAACGATCACGGGCGCTGTGTGCTGGGAATGCCTGAAGCAAACGGTCAACAAGAGTTGATTGTTTGGTTGCTAATATTAGTTCCAAGTTCTCATGTGGCATAATATTTTGCAATTTGCCTTTATAGCGAGGATCAAGGAGGCAGGCCAACCAGTAATCGTCATCATTCATCATTTTCGTAATGCGTGTGTCCCTTTTGAGGATACGTAAGGCATAATCCGCCATGTGTGCCAAAGTTCCAGTTGTCAAATCTGCGGTTGTGCTTGGTTGAGGGGCAGTTTCAGGCAAATCTACGTCACTTGTGTCCCTCAGAAACCCAGAACCCGGCCTTGCCACGCCACCAATTTCCAGTGGCCCCGGAGAAGCTTCCTCATTAAAAAAATACTCATCCCCATCATCCTCCTCTTCCTCCTCCTCCTGTTCGCCCGCTACCTCGTACTGTACACTGCCCTGACCAGACAATGGCTGACTGTCATCAAGGCTTTCCTCTTCCTTGGCTGCAGATGCCTGCTCCTTTATGTGCGTCAAACTTTGCATCAGCAGACGCATTAGGGGGATGCTCATGCTTATTATGGCGTTGTCTGCACTAACCAGCCGTGTGCATTCCTCAAAACACTGAAGGACTTGACACATGTCTTGTATCTTCAACCACTGCACACCTGACAACTCCATGTCTGCCATCCTACTGCCTGCCCGTGTATGTGTATCCTCCCACAAAAACATAACAGCCCGCCTCTGTTCGCACAGTCTCTGAAGCACGTGCAGTGTTGAGTTCCACCATGTTGCAACATCTATGATTAGGCGATGCTGGGGAAGGTTCAAAGACCGCTGATAGGTCTGCATACGGCTGGAGAGTACGGGCGAACGGCGGATATGTGAGCAAAGTCCGCGCACTTTGAGGAGCAGGTCGGATAACCCCGGATAACTTTTCAGGAAGCACTGCACCACCAGGTTTAAGGTGTGAGCCAGGCAAGGAATGTGTTTCAGTTGGGAAAGGGAGATGGCAGCCATGAAATTCCTTCCGTTATCACTCACTACCTTGCCTGCCTCAAGATCTACTGTGCCCAGCCATGACTGCATTTCTCTCTGCAAGAACTCGGACAGAACTTCCGCGGTGTGTCTGTTGTCGCCCAAACACTTCATAGCCAATACAGCCTGCTGACGCTTGCCAGTAGCTGCCCCATAATGGGACAACTGGTGTGCAACAGTGCCAGCTGTGGATGGAGTGGTTTGGCGACTGCGGTCTGTGGACGAGCTCTCGCTTCTGCAGAAGGACGAGGAGGAGGAGGTTGTGCGAACACCTACAGCCAACTGTTTCCTAGACCGTGGGCTAGGCAGAACTGTCCCGAAATTGATGTCCCCTGTGGACCCTGCATCCACCACATTCACCCAGTGTGCCGTGATGGACACGTAACGTCCCTGGCCATGCCTACTGGTCCATGCATCTGTTGTCAGGTGCACCTTTGTACTCACAGATTGCCTGAGTGCATGGACGATGCGCTCTTTAACATGCTGGTGGAGGGCTGGGATGGCTTTTCTCGAAAAGAAGTGTCGACTGGGTAGCTCGTAGCGTGGTACAGCGTAGTCCATCAGGGCTTTGAAAGCTTCACTTTCAACTAACCGGTAGGGCATCATCTCTACGAGATTAGTCTAGCTATGTGGGCGTTCAAACCCTGTGTACGCGGATGCGAGGCTAAGTACTTCCTTTTTCTAACCAGAGTCTCATGTAGGGTGTGCCGGTGGACATGGCAGACTGAGAGACGTTTGGAGACGGTATTGTTTCCGCCGGTGCCCTAGATGCAGTGTTTCCTACTACGAAACTGGTAATTCCCTGACCCTGACTGCTTTGGCCTGGCAAAGAAACCTGCACAGATACTGCAGGTGGTGCGGAAAATGGTGGCCTTAGAGTGACGGCAGGGATGTAGCGTTGCTGACTAGCTTCATTGGCCGAGGGTGCTACAACCTTAAGGGACGTTTGGTAGTTAGTCCAGGCTTGCAAATGCATGGTGGTTAAATGTCTATGCATGCAACTTGTATTGAGACTTTTCAGATTCTGACCTCTGCTTAAGGTAGTTGAACATTTTTGACAGATGACTTTGCGCTGATCAATTGGATGTTGTTTAAAAAAATGCCAGACTGCACTCTTTCGAGCCTCGGATCCCTTTTCAGGCATTGCAGACTGAGCTTTAACCGGATGGCCACGCTGTCCTCCAACAGATTTTGGCTTTGCCACGCGTTTTGTCCCATCTACGGGCCCAGCAGATGGAACCTGTTGCGATGTTGATGCCTGCTGCGGCCCCTCCTCCTCCGCTTCAGAACTACTGCCGCCTGCACCCTGTTCCCCCAATGGCTGCCAATCGGGGTCAACAACTGGGTCATCTATAACCTCCTCTTCTAGCTCGTGCGCAACTTCGTCTGTGTCACCGTGTAAGTCGGTGGTAGAGCGTTCATGACGGGGCAACAAAGTCTCATCAGGGTCTGATTCTGGATCAGTACCCTGCGAGGGCAATGTTGTGGTCTGAGTCAAAGGACCAGCATAGTAGTCTGGCTGTGGCTGTGCATCAGTGCACTCCATGTCAGATTCAACTTGTAATGGGCATGACCTGTTAACTGCTTCACTTTCTAAGCCAGGGACGGTGTTGTGAATTCTGTTTTTGGGCTCCCTCCTGTGGTCATGAATGGTACTTCGGCTGGTTCTGTCCATGGACTTTCTCTGATGCCTGTGGGTGTTTCTGAGTTTCCTTCTACAGGTGACGAGGCTAATTCGTTAGTGGGCTGCTCTATTTAACTCCACTTGGATCCTTGTCCGATGCCAGCTGTCAATGTTGTAGCATTGGTCTAGTTCGCTCCTGGATCTTCCTGGTTACCTGTTTTCTCCAGCAGAAGCTAAGTTTCGCTTTGCTTTTTTCTTGTTTGTTATTTTTTCTGTCCAGCATGCTTATGTGAATTTTGCCTTGCTTGCTGGAAGCTCTGGGACGCAGAGGGGCGCCTCCGCTCCGTTAGTCGGTGCGGAAGGTATTTTTCCCTGCACTCTCTGTGTGGCTTTTTTAGGGTTTTGTGCTGACTGCAATGTGACCTTTCCTATCTTCTGTCTGTTTAGTAAGTCGGGCCTCTCTTTGCTAAATCTATTTCATCTCTGTGTTTGTGATTTCATCTTACTCACAGTCAATATACAGTGAGGCAAAAAAGTATTTAGTCAGTCAGCAATAGTGCAAGCTCCACCACTTAAAAAGATGACAGGCGTCTGTAATTTACATCATAGGTAGACCTCAACTATGGGAGACAAACTGAGAAAAAAAAATCCAGAAAATCACATTGTCTGTTTTTTTAACATTTTATTTGCATATTATGGTGGAAAATAAGTATTTGGTCAGAAACAAAATTTCATCTCAATACTTTGTAATATATCCTTTGTTGGCAATGACAGAGGTCAAACGTTTTCTGTAAGTCTTCACAAGGTTGCCACACACTGTTGTTGGTATGTTGACCCATTCCTCCATGCAGATCTCCTCTAGAGCAGTGATGTTTTTGGCTTTTCGCTTGGCAACACGGACTTTCAACTCCCTCCAAAGGTTTTCTATGGGGTTGAGATCTGGAGACTGGCTAGGCCACTCCAGGACCTTAAAATGCTTCTTACGAAGCCACTCCTTCGTTGCCCTGGCGGTGTGCTTTGGATCATTGTCATGTTGAAAGACCCAGCCACGTTTCATCTTCAATGCCCTTGCTGATGGAAGGAGGTTTGCACTCAAAATCTCACGATACATGGCCCCATTCATTCTTTCATGTACCCGGATCAGTCGTCCTGGCCCCTTTGCAGAGAAACAGCCCCAAAGCATGATGTTTCCACCACCATGCTTTACAGTAGGTATGGTGTTTGATGGATGCAACTCAGTATTCTTTTTCCTCCAAACACGACAAGTTGTGTTTCTACCAAACAGTTCCAGTTTGGTTTCATCAGACCATAGGACATTCTCCCAAAACTCCTCTGGATCATCCAAATGCTCTCTAGCAAACTTCAGACGGGCCCGGACATGTACTGGCTTAAGCAGTGGGACACGTCTGGCACTGCAGGATCTGAGTCCATGGTGGCGTAGTGTGTTACTTATGGTAGGCCTTGTTACATTGGTCCCAGCTCTCTGAAGTTCATTCACTAGGTCCTCCCGCGTGGTTCTGGGATTTTTGCTCACCGTTCTTGTGATCATTCTGACCCCACGGGGTGGGATTTTGCGTGGAGCCCCAGATCGAGGGAGATTATCAGTGGTCTTGTATGTCTTCCATTTTCTAATTATTGCTCCCACTGTTGATTTCTTCACTCCAAGCTGGTTGACTATTGCAGATTCAGTCTTCCCAGCCTGGTGCAGGGCTACAATTTTGTTTCTGGTGTCCTTTGACAGCTCTTTGGTCTTCACCATAGTGGAGTTTGGAGTCAGACTGTTTGAGGGTGTGCACAGGTGTCTTTTTATGCTGATAACAAGTTTAAACAGGTGCCATTACTACAGGTAATGAGTGGAGGAAAGAGGAGACTCTTAAAGAAGAAGTTACAGGTCTGTGAGAGCCAGAAATCTTGATTGTTTGTTTCTGACCAAATACTTATTTTCCACCATAATATGCAAAAAAAATGATAAAAAAACAGACAATGTGATTTTCTGGATTTTTTTTTCTCAGTTTGTCTCCCACAGTTGAGGTCTACCTATGATGTAAATTACAGACACCTCTCATCTTTTTAAGTGGTGGAACTTGCACTATTGCTGACTGACTAAATACTTTTTTGCCCCACTGTATGTGGGGGGCTGCCTTTTCCTTTGGGGAATTTTCTCTGAGGCAAGATAGGCTTATTTTTCCTATCTCTAGGGCTAGCTAGTTCTGAGGCTGTGACGAGGCGCCCAGGTCATGTTAGGAGCGCTCCACGGCTATTTCTAGTGTACGTGATAGGATTAGGGATTGCGGTCAGCAGAGGTTCCACTTCCCAGAGCTTGTCCTGTATTAATGTGCTATCAGGTCTTTTCTGGTGCTCTAACTACCAGATCCACTATTTGTTCTAACTACCAGATCATAACAGTACAGCTGGCCAAAAGTATTGATGCATCTCAATAGAGGGATAAGTGAAGCTCTGAGACCATTTTTTTTTCTTTGCAGCGTGTTCTGTCTCACTTTTCCCCTTTACCTCTGGGTGGTTCAGAACACAGGTGTAGACATGGACATTCAAGGTCTGTCCTCTTTGATGGATAATCTCACTATAAGTGTACAAAAAATTCAAGATTCTGTGGTTCAGAAACCGATCTTAGAGCCTAAGATTCCAATTCCTGATTTATTTTTTGGTGATAGATCTAGGTTCTTGAATTTCAAAAATAATTGTAAATTGTTTCTAGCTTTGAAACCTCGCTCCTCAGGTGATCCTGCTCAACAAGTAAGGATCATTATTTCTTTGTTACGTGGTGACCCTCAAGACTGGGCATTTTCCCTTGCGCCAGGAGATCCGGCATTGTGTGATGTGGATGCGTTTTTCCTGGCGCTCGGATTGCTTTATGACGAACCTAACTCTGTAGAGCATGCTGAGAAAACACTGCTGGCTTTGTGTCAGGGTCAGGATGAAGCAGAGACATATTGTCAGAAGTTTAGAAAGTGGTCTGTGCTCACTCACTGGAATGAATGTGCCTTGGCAGCAATCTTCAGAAAGGGTCTCTCTGAAGCCCTAAAAGATGTCATGGTGGGATTTCCCATGCCTGCTGGTCTGAATGAGTCTATGTCCTTGGCCATTCAGATCGATCGGCGCTTGCGTGAGCGTAAATCTGTGCACCATTTGGCGGTACTATCTGAGCACGGGCCTGAGCCTATGCAGTGTGATAGGACTTTGACCAGAACTGAACGGCAGGAACACAGACGTCGGAATGGGCTGTGTTTTTACTGTGGTGATTCCACTCATGCTATCTCCGATTGTCCTAAGCGCACTAAGCGGTTCGCTAGGTCTGCCACCATTGGTACAGTACAGTCAAAATTTCTATTGTCCGTTACTCTGATTTGTTCTTTGTCTTCCTACTCTGTTATGGCATTTGTGGATTCAGGCGCTGCCCTGAATTTGATGGACCTGGAGTATGCTAGGCGCTGTGGTTTTTTCTTGGAGCCCTTGCAGCATCCTATTCCATTGAGAGGAATTGATGCTACGCCTTTGGCCAAGAATAAGCCTCAGTACTGGACCCAATTGACCATGTGCATGGCTCCTGCACATCAGGAGGATATCCGTTTTTTGGTGTTACATAATCTGCATGATGTGGTCGTTTTAGGGTTACCATGGCTACAGGTCCATAATCCAGTATTGGACTGGAAATCTATGTCTGTGTCCAGCTGGGGTTGCCAGGGGGTACATGGTGATGTTCCATTTTTGTCAATTTCGTCTTCTACTCCTTCTGAAGTTCTGGAGTTTTTGTCGGATTATCAGGATGTATTTAATGAGCCCAAAGCCAGTGCCCTACCTCCTCATAGGGATTGCGATTGTGCTATTAATTTGATTCCTGGTAGTAAGTTTCCTAAGGGCCGATTGTTCAATTTATCTGTGCCTGAACATGCCGCTATGCGGAGTTATATAAAGGAATCCTTGGAGAAAGGCCATATTCGCCCATCGTCATCACCGTTGGGAGCAGGGTTCTTTTTTGTGGCCAAGAAGGATGGTTCTTTGAGACCTTGTATTGATTACCGCCTTCTTAATAAAATTACTGTCAAATTTCAGTATCCTTTGCCGTTGCTGTCCGACTTGTTTGCTCGTATTAAAGGGGCTAGTTGGTTTACCAAGATAGACCTTCGAGGGGCGTATAATCTTGTGCGTATTAAATGGGGCGATGAATGGAAAACAGCATTTAATACGCCCGAGGGCCATTTTGAGTACCTGGTGATGCCATTTGGGCTTTCCAATGCTCCATCAGTATTTCAGTCCTTTATGCATGACATCTTCCGAGAGTACCTGGATAAATTCCTGATTGTGTATTTGGATGATATTTTGGTCTTTTCGGATGATTGGGAGTCTCATGTGAAGCAGGTCAGAATGGTGTTCCAGGTCCTTCGTGCTAATTCCTTGTTTGTGAAGGGGTCAAAGTGTCTCTTTGGAGTTCAGAAGGTTTCATTTTTGGGGTTAATTTTTTCCCCTTCTACTGTCGAGATGGACCCTGTTAAAGTCCAGGCTATTCATGATTGGACTCAGCCGACATCTGTGAAGAGCCTGCAAAAGTTCCTGGGCTTTGCTAATTTTTATCGTCGCTTCATCGCTAATTTTTCTAGTGTTGCTAAACCGTTGACTGATTTGACCAAGAAGGGTGCTGATGTGGTCAATTGGTCTTCTGCGGCCGTGGATGCTTTTCAGGAATTCAAGCGTCGTTTTTCTTCTGCCCCTGTGTTGTGCCAGCCAGATGTTTTGCTCCCGTTTCAGGTTGAGGTTGATGCCTCTGAGATTGGAGCAGGGGCTGTTTTGTCGCAAAGGAGTTCTGATGGCTCGGTGATGAAGCCATGTGCTTTCTTTTCTAGAAAGTTTTCGCCTGCTGAGCGCAATTATGATGTTGGCAATCGAGAGTTGTTGGCCATGAAGTGGGCATTCGAGGAGTGGCGTCATTGGCTTGAAGGAGCCAAGCATCGCGTGGTGGTCTTGACAGATCACAAAAATTTGACTTATCTTGAGTCTGCCAAACGGTTGAATCCGAGACAGGCTCGATGGGCGTTATTTTTCTCCCGTTTTGATTTTGTGGTTTCATACCTTCCGGGATCTAAGAATGTGAAGGCTGATGCCCTGTCAAGGAGTTTTGTGCCTGACTCTCCGGGTGTTTCTGAGCCGGCAGGTATTCTCAAAGAGGGGATAATTTTGTCTGCCATCTCCCCTGATTTGCGGCGGGTGCTGCAAAAATTTCAGGCTGATAGACCTGACCGTTGCCCAGCAGACAAACTGTTTGTCCCTGATAAATGGACTAGCAGAGTTATCTCTGAGCTTCATTGTTCGGTGTTGGCTGGGCATCCTGGAATCTTTGGTACCAGAGATTTGGTGGCTAGATCCTTCTGGTGGCCTTCTTTGTCACGGGATGTGCGTTCTTTTGTGCAGTCCTGTGGGACTGGTGCTCGGGCTAAGCCCTGCTGTTCTCGTGCTAGTGGGTTGCTTTTGCCCTTGCCGGTCCCGAAGAGGCCCTGGACGCATATTTCTATGGATTTTATTTCGGATCTCCCCGTCTCTCAAAAGATGTCGGTCATTTGGGTGGTTTGTGATCGCTTTTCTAAGATGGTCCATTTGGTACCCTTGTCTAAATTGCCTTCCTCCTCTGATTTGGTGCCATTGTTTTTCCAGCATGTGGTTCGTTTACATGGCATTCCGGAGAACATCGTTTCGGACAGAGGTTCTCAGTTTGTTTCGAGGTTTTGGCGATCCTTTTGTGCTAGGATGGGCATTGATCTGTCTTTTTCCTCGGCTTTCCATCCTCAGACAAATGGCCAAACCGAACGAACTAATCAGACGTTGGAAACATGTCTGAGATGCTTTGTTTCTGCTGATCAGGATGATTGGGTGTCCTTTTTGCCGTTGGCTGAGTTTGCCCTTAATAATCGGGCCAGCTCGGCTACTTTGGTTTCGCCGTTTTTCTGCAATTCTGGTTTCCATCCTCGTTTCTCTTCAGGGCAGGTTGAGTCTTCAGACTGTCCTGGTGTAGATACTGTGGTGAATAGGTTGCAGCAGATTTGGACTCATGTGGTGGACAATTTGACATTGTCCCAGGAGAAGGCTCAACGTTTCGCTAACCGCCGGCGCTGTGTGGGTCCACAACTTCGTGTTGGGGATTTAGTTTGGTTGTCGTCTCGTTATGTTCCTATGAAGGTTTCCTCTCCTAAGTTTAAGCCTCGTTTCATTGGTCCGTATAAAATTTCTGAGGTTATCAATCCTGTGTCATTTCGTTTGGCCCTTCCAGATTCTTTTGCCATCCATAATGTGTTCCATAGGTCGTTGTTGCGGAGATATGTGGCGCCTGTGGTTCCATCCGTTGACCCTCCTGCTCCGGTGTTGGTTGAGGGGGAGTTGGAGTATGTGGTGGAGAAGATTTTGGATTCTCGTATTTCGAGACGGAAACTCCAGTACTTGGTCAAGTGGAAGGGTTATGGTCAGGAGGATAATTCCTGGGTTTTTGCCTCTGATGTTCATGCGGCCGATCTGGTTCGTGCCTTTCATTTGGCTCATCCTGGTCGGCCTGGGGGCTCTCGTGAGGGTTCAGTGACCCCTCCTCAAGGGGGGGGTACTGTTGTGAATTCTGTTTTCGGGCTCCCTCCTGTGGTCATGAATGGTACTTCGGCTGGTTCTGTCCATGGACTTTCTCTGATGCCTGTGGGTGTTTCTGAGTTTCCTTCTACAGGTGACGAGGCTAATTCGTTAGTGGGCTGCTCTATTTAACTCCACTTGGATCCTTGTCCGATGCCAGCTGTCAATGTTGTAGCATTGGTCTAGTTCGCTCCTGGATCTTCCTGGTTACCTGTTTTCTCCAGCAGAAGCTAAGTTTCGCTTTGCTTTTTTCTTGTTTGTTATTTTTTCTGTCCAGCATGTTTATGTGAATTTTGCCTTGCTTGCTGGAAGCTCTGGGACGCAGAGGGGCGCCTCCGCTCCGTTAGTCGGTGCGGAAAGTATTTTTCCCTGCACTCTCTGTGTGGCTTTTTTAGGGTTTTGTGCTGACTGCAAAGTGACCTTTCCTATCTTCTGTCTGTTTAGTAAGTCGGGCCTCTCTTTGCTAAATCTATTTCATCTCTGTGTTTGTGATTTCATCTTACTCACAGTCAATATATGTGGGGGGCTGCCTTTTCCTTTGGGGAATTTTCTCTGAGGCAAGATAGGCTTATTTTTCCTATCTCTAGGGCTAGCTAGTTCTGAGGCTGTGACGAGGCGCCTAGGTCATGTTAGGAGCGCTCCACGGCTATTTCTAGTGTACGTGATAGGATTAGGGATTGCGGTCAGCAGAGGTTCCACTTCCCAGAGCTTGTCCTGTATTAATGTGCTATCAGGTCTTTTCTGGTGCTCTAACTACCAGATCCACTATTTGTTCTAACCACCAGATCATAACAGGATGGTATGTGTAAAGAGCTCCATGGAGTAACCCATTGTGTCGCCTGCTGCATCCTTCTCTGTTGTTGTTTTTGCTGAAGAGGACAAGGAAGCGACTTGTCCCTGACCGTGAACATCCACTAACGACGCGCTGCTTTTACATTTACCAGTTTCAAAAGAGGAGGCAAAAGAGCTAGAGGCTGAGTCAGCAAGGTAAGCCAAAACTTGCTCTTGCTGCTGCGGCTTTAAAAGCGGTTTTCCTACTCCCAGAAAAGGGAGCGTTCGAGGCCTTCTGTAGCCACTACCAGACGACGAACCTGGCTCCACAGCTCAAGACTTAGGTGGAATATTTTTTTTCCCACGACCACCTGATGCTCCACTACCACTACCATCATTACCAGCTGACAATGAACGCCCACGGCCACGACCTCTTCCACCAGACTTCCTCATTGTTGTAAAAAATTAACCAAAGTAATGGTATTTGTTGCTGTAAAACAACTTACACGGTGAGCTATAACTTCAGTATGATTTAGATATCCCTTTACAGGTGGGTGAGACCGCAAGGAAAATCAGGCACAATGTTACACACTCTGTTTTCGGTGGCACCAAATGAGAGAGATGCCACACACGCAGGACTGTCACTCAAGCACAAATGTCAATATTGATCTCCCACTTTTTTTTTTATTTTTTCAGGGAGAATTTAGAAACCAAATAAAAAAAAAAAATAAATAGGCTTTCTATGGCCCACTATTTGAGAGACAGAGATGGCACACCCAGGAGTCAGGAATGGCACACAAGCAGAAAGGCCAATATTAATCTCCCACTGATTTTTTTTTTTTTTCAGGGTGAATTTAGAAACCAAATAAAAAAAAAAAATAGGCTTTCTATGGCCCACTATTTGAGAGACAGAGATGGCACACCCAGGAGTCAGGAATGGCACACAAGCAGAAAGGCCAATATTAATCTCCCACTGATTTTTATTTTTTTTTCAGGGAGACTTTAGAAACCAAATTTTAAAAAATGATTTTTTTCAGGGAGAATTTAGAAACCAAATAAAAAAAAATGATTTTTCAGGGAGAATTTAGAAGCCAAATAAAAAAAAAGATAGGCTTTCTATGGCCCACTATTTGAGAGAGAGAGAGATGGCACACCCAGGAGTCAAGACTGGCACACAAGCAGAAAGGGCAATATTAATCTCCCACTGATTTTTTTTTATTTTTTCAGGGAGAATTTAGAAACCAAATAAAAAAAAAATAGGCTTTCTACGGCCCACTATTTGAGAGACAGAGATGGCACACCCAGGAGTCAGGAATGGCACACAAGCAGAAAGGCCAATATTAATCTCCCACTGTTTTTTTTTTATTTTTTCAGGGAGACTTTAGAAACTAAATTTAAAAAAATGATTTTTTCAGGGAGAATTTAGAAACCAAATTAAAAAAATTATTTTTTTCAGGGAGAATTTAGAAACCAAATTAAAAAAAAAATAAATAGGCTTTCTATGGCCCATTATTTGAGAGACAGAGATGGCACACCCAGGAGTCAAGAGTGGCACACAAGCAGAAAGGCCAATATTAATCTCCCACTGATTTTTTTTAATTTTTTCAGGGAGAATTTAGAAACCAAATAAAGAAAAAATAGGCTTTCTATGGCCCACTATTTGAGAGAGAGATATGGCACACCCAGGAGTCAAGACTGGCACACAAGCAGAAAGGGCAATATTAATCTCCCACTGTTTTTTTTTTATTTTTCCAGGGAGAATTTAGAAACCAGATAAAAAAAAATAGGCTTTCTATGGCCCACTATTTGAGAGAGAGAGATGGCACACCCAGGAGTCAAGACTGGCACACAAGCAGAAAGGGCAATATTGATCTCCCACTGATTTTTTTTTATTTTTTCAGGGAGAATTTAGAAACCAAATAAAAAAAAAAAAAGGCTTTCTATGGCCCACTATTTGAGAGAGAGAGAGATGGCACACCCAGGAGTCAAGACTGGCACACAAGCAGAAAGGGCAATATTAATCTCCCACTGTTTTTTTTTTTTTTTCAGGGAGACTTTAGAAACCAAATTAAAAAAAATGATTTTTTCAGGGAGAATTTAGAAACCAAATAAAAAAAATGATTTTTTCAGGGAGAATTTAGAAACCAAATTAAAAAAAAAAAATAGGCTTTCTATGGCCCACTATTTGAGAGAGAGAGATGGCACACCCAGGAGTCAAGACTGGCACACAAGCAGAAAGGGCAATATTAATCTCCCACTGTTTTTTTTTTTATTTTTCCAGGGAGAATTTAGAAACCAAATAAAAAAAAAATAGGCTTTCTATGGCCCACTATTTGAGAGAGAGAGATGGCACACCCAGGAGTCAAGACTGGCACACAAACAGAAAGGGCAATATTAATCTCCCACTGATTTTTTTTTTTTTTTTCAGGGAGACTTTAGAAATCAAATTAAAAAAATGATTTTTTCAGGGAGAATTTAGAAACCAAATAAAAAAAAAATAGGCTTTCTATGGCCCACTATTTGAGAGAGAGAGAGATGGCACACCCAGGAGTCAAGACTGGCACACAATCAGAAAGGCCAATATTAATCTCCCACTGTTTTTTTTAATTTTTTCAGGGAGACTTTAGAAACCAAATAAAAAAAATGATTTTTTCAGGGAGAATTTAGAAACCAAATTAAAAAAAAAAAAATAGGCTTTCTATGGCCCACTATTTGAGAGAGAGAGATGGCACACCTAGGAGTCAAGACTGGCACACAAGCAAAAAGGCCAATATTAATCTCCCACTGATTTTTTTTTATTTTTTCAGGGAGAATTTAGAAACCAAATAAAAAAAAAAATAGGCTTTCTATGGCCCACTATTTGAGAGACAGAGATGGCACACCCAGTAGTCAGGAATGGCACACAAGCAGAAAGGCCAATATTAATCTCCCACTGTTTTTTTTTTATTTTTTCAGGGAGACGTTAGAAACCAAATTTAAAAAAATGATTTTTTCAGGGAGAATTTAGAAACCAAAAAAAAAAAAAAATAGGCTTTCTATGGCCCACTATTTGAGAGAGAGAGTTGGCACACACAGGAGTCAAGACTGGCACACAAGCAGAAAGGGCAATATTAATCTCCCACTGTTTTTTTTTATTTTTCCAGGGAGAATTTAGAAACCAAATAAAAAAAAAATAGGCTTTCTATGGCCCACTATTTGAGAGAGAGAGATGGCACACCCAGGAGTCAAGACTGGCACACAAGCAGAAAGGCCAATATTATTCTCCCACTGATTTTTTATTTTTTTTTTTTCAGGGAGAATTTAGAAACCAAATAAAAAAAAAATAGGCTTTCTATGGCCCACTATTTGAGAGAGAGAGAGAGATGGCACACCCAGGAGTCAAGACTGGCACACAAGCAGAAAGGGCAATATTAATCTCCCACTGATTTTTTTTTATTTTTTCAGGGAGACTTTAGAAATCAAATTAAAAAAAATGATTTTTTTCAGGGAGAATTTAGAAACCAAATAATAAAAAAAAAACTTTCTATGGCCCACTATTTGAGAGAGAGAGATGGCACACCCAGGAGTCAAGACTGGCACACAAGCAGAAAGGCCAATATTAATCTCCCACTGTTTTTTTTTTAATTTTTTCTGGGAGAATTTAGAAACCAAAAAAAAAAGGCTTTCTATGGCCCACTATTTGAGAGAGAGAGAGATGGCACACCCAGTAGTAAGACTGGCACACAAGCAGAAAGGCCAATATTATTCTCCCACTGATTTTTTTTTATTTTTTCAGGGAGAATTTAGAAACCAAATAAAAAAAAATAGGCTTTCTATGGCCCACTATTTGAGAGAGAGAGATGGCACACCCAGGAGTCAAGACTGGCACACAAGCAGAAAGGGAAATATTAATCTCCCACTGCTTTTTTTTAATTTTTCCAGGGAGAATTTAGAAACCAAATAAAAAAAAAAGTAGGCTTTCTATGGCCCACTATTTGAGAGAGAGAGATGGCACACCCAGGAGTCAAGACTGGCACACAAGCAGAAAGGGCAATATTAATCTCCCACTGATTTTTTTTTTAATTTTTTCAGGGAGAATTTAGAAATCAAATTAAAAAAAATGATTTTTTCAGGGAGAATTTAGAAACCAAATAAAAAAAAATAGGCTTTCTATGGCCCACTATTTGAGAGAGAGAGAGATGGCACACCCAGGAGTCAAGACTGGCACACAAGCAGAAAGGCCAATATTAATCTCCCACTGTTTTTTTTATTTTTTCAGGGAGACTTTAGAAACCAAATAAAAAAAATGATTTTTTCGGGGAGAATTTAGAAACCAAATAAAAAAAAATAGGCTTTCTATGGCCCACTATTTGAGAGAGAGAGAGAGATGGCACACCCAGGAGTCAAGACTGGCACACAAGCAGAAAGGGTAATATTAATCTCCCACTGTTTTTTTTTTTATTTTTTCAGGGAGAATTTAGAAACCAAATAAAAAAAAAAAAATAGGCTTTCTATGGCCCATTATTTGAGAGAGAGAGATGGCACACCCAGGAGTCAGGAGTGGCACACAAGCAGAAAGAGTAATATTAATCTCCCACTGTTTTTTTTTAATTTTTTCAGGGAGAATTTAGAAACCAAATTAAAAAATAAATAAATAGGCTTTCTATGGCCCACTATTTGAGAGAGAGATGGCACACTCAGGACTGGCACACAAGCCCAAAGGCCAATATTAATCTCCCACTGTTTTTTTTTTTTCAAGGAGAATTTATAAACCCCACAAAAAAAAACAGAAAAATAAAAAGGCTTTCTATGGCCCACTATGTGAGAGAGATGGCACACACAGGGATGGCACTCTAGCAGAAATGCCAATCTTAATCTCCCACAACTTATTTTTTTAGGGAGAATTAAAAAAAACAGGGACTGTCCGACAATTACTATCTCCCTGCAGTAATCTCAGCCAGGTATGGCAGGCAGCAATAAGGAGTGGACTGATGCACAAATTAAATAAAAAGTGTGGACAAACAAACAAGATAGCTGTGCAGAAAGGAAGGAACAACAGGATTTGTGCTTTGAAAAAAGCAGTTGGTTTGCACAGCGGCGTACACACAGCAATGCAGCTATCAGGGAGCCTTCTAGGGCAGCCCAATGAGCTACAGCGCTGAGAAAAAAAAATGTAGCTTCCACTGTCCCTGCAAACAAAAGGTGGTGTTGGACAGTGGAAATCGCTACAGCACAAGCGGTTTGGTGGTTAATGGACCCTGCCTAACGCTATCCCTGCTTCTGACGAAGCGGCAGCAACCTCTCCCTAGGCTCAGATCAGCAGCAGTAAGATGGCGGTCGGCGGGAACGCCTCTTTATAGCCCCTGTGACGCCGCAGACAGCAAGCCAATCACTGCAATGCCCTTTTCTAAGATGGTGGGGACCAGGACCTATGTCATCACGCTGCCCACACTCTGCGTTCACCTTCATTGGCTGAGAAATGGCGCTTTTCGCGTCATTGAAACGCGACTTTGGCGCGAAAGTCGCGTACTGCATGGCCGACCCCGCACAGGGGTCGGGTCATGCCAAAAGTCGGCGACTTTTGAAAATGAACGATCCGTTTCGCTCAACCCTAGCAGTGACTGATTAAAAAGCCCTGTAGTAGTGGGGGAGATGTGTCAGTGTGTTCTTGGAAGCAGATAGGGCAGTTGTCTGCAGAGCTCTCTCTGTGTGGAGCCACACAATGGCTAAAGGAACCAGAGAGACTGACACCCTGCGTCTTGGGCTGTCTTATGTGTACCCAGCTGCACTTCAGAGGATAAAGAGTGCAGTGCGCTGAGTGAGTACAGAGACTCGTTACCGGCGTGCGGTCACACAAGGAAACTGGACAGAGGGAAGTTCGGCCTGTGTATTGACTGCATCATATAGCCATGCATTATTAATGGACTCTATGAAGAAGCTGTATACTATATTGACTGTGTGAAGTAACACAATAAAAGAACGCTTTGTTTGAACTTGCTTGGGTCACTGCCGTTTCACTGTGTATGGTCCTACCGCTGCATCACAATATATATAGCTTTTTTGCCATAAAAGGAGAGGGGCCTAGACTCATTTCTTGTACAGGGGCCCCAATCTGTCAGTGTCTGCTTCTGCTCTCAGCAATAAGTTTAGGAAACTTCTGAACTGTGTGTACTGCCCCTTTAAGAAGCTGCGAGCGAGCTCTCCCTAGGCGCATTGTCAGGAGACCTGTGCAGTGTGTGCCGGCTATGGGACATGGGAGCTGCAGTGGGAACTGGAGCAAGGGAAACTACAGAGCGATCGTGGGAGTGTGCATGACGCCGACACCACAGCAGGAGAGGAATAAAATGACTGTGTCACCATCCTAAGAACTGATGGGGAACAATGGACTTTGCCCTCAGTGAAATCAGCTACACTTAAGGTACCGTCACACTAGACGATATCGCTAGCGATCCGTGACATTGCAGCGTCCTGGCTAGCGATATCGTCCAGTGTGACAGGCAGCAGCGATCAGGATCCTGCTGTGATATCACTGGTCGGGGCAGAAAGGCCAGAACTTTATTTCGTCGCTGGACGTCCCGCTGACATCGCTGAATCGGCGTGTGTGACACCGATTCAGCGATGTCTTCGCTGGTAACGAGGGTAAACATCGGGTTACTAAGCGCAGGGCCGCGCTTAGTAACCCAATGTTTACCCTGGTTACCATCGTTAAAGTAAAAAAAACAACCACTTCATACTTACCTACCGCTGTCTGTCCCCGGCGCTCTGCTTCTCTGCTCTGGCTGTGAGCACAGCAGCCGGAAAGCAGAGTGGTGACGTCACCGCTGTGCTTTCCGGCCGCTGTGCTCACAGCCAGTACAGAGAAGCACAGCGCCGGGGACAGACAGCCGAAGGTAAGTATGTAGTGTTTGTTTTTTTTACTTTTAGGATGGTAACCAGGGTAAACATCGGGTTACTAAGTGCGGCCCTGCGCTTAGTAACCCGATGTTTACCCTGGTTACTGGCATCGTTGGTCGCTGGAGAGCGGTCTGTGTGACAGCTCTCCAGCGACCAAACAGCGACGTTGCAGCGATCCGGATCGTTGTCTGGATCGCTGCAGCGTCGTTTAGTGTGAAGGTACCTTTAAAGGGAAGGATTGTGCCTTATAGTGTTGGCTTGAGGGCCTTTTTTCAGTGAGGCCAAATAAATCCGAAGGAATGCTGCTTGCTTAGGAGAAAACCGGGGTCAGTGTCTCTCTCGAGAAAAAGAAAAGGACTCCAACTGGTCTAGTCTAAGTAATGTGCAGGATGCCAACTGGTGTGGTCTAAGTTATAAGCAGGAACGTCTTGATGTGTTTTAGGTTTTGGATGGCCGAGGACAGCCATTGTTAAAGAAGGGAGAAATGTAAGGAGATGGACATATTTCCCACATTCCCCCTTAAAGGATAAGTGTAACATATTGTGTAATGTGAATTGTGATATGCGTTAATATTGTGTTTTGTGTCTTGCCCGACAGTAGGGCGAGTTAGAGTTAAGTTTGGGATTAGCCTGAAGTGTGAGGGGCTAAGCTGAAGGGACAGGGACAGAAACAGCTTCTAGTCAGAATGTCAAAAAGGACCCAGGGTAGAGTAAAAGTAGACCTATGGTCTAGACAACAGCAGTGCCACATGATTTGGATGTCCCTAGTGATCGACTGGAGATGAGTCCAAGGGAAGGACGTCTAGCATTACGGTCCAGAGTTTATAACTCCAATTGGTAACGGACCAAGACAGGACAGAGTATGTTAGATGAAGGGAATGCCCGGGATGGGTGTTCCAGAGCATCAGGGACAGAGAGGTTAAGTACCGTCCATACTGGCAATATATAGTTCCCTAGAAGAGAAATAAGACGCAAGTTGATTAAAGGACTCTTGCTAGTTGGACTGTGGTACTGAGTTGGGTTGTGGTGAAGTAGTGAGAATGAGAAATGATGAAGATAGAGGACAGGTGAGTAAAGAGGAAGGAACTGTGTTTGGAAAATGATATGTATTGTGAAAGAAACGTTCATCAAGATGTGTACCCGTAATTTACTGTATATAATCCCCCCAAGTTAACGTTCAGTAAAAAGTTCATTTTTGACTGGTGATCTCCCTCCTTGAACTTTACAATTCAATGCCCCTGGCCAACCAAAGTCATCGGTTACACCTCCAGCCAGGACCCTGACTTTCATGTGATGTGCCGGGGCATAAGCCACGAGTACCTTGTGTCAAGATCCTGTCAGCACCGAAGCACTGTCACGGCTGAACAGGGTGACTCACCCACACTACAGGAGGACCCGGGGTCAGATACCATAAGGAAAACTCAGACAGACGGGACCTGCACAGCGTGCTGAGTATGGTAGAGAACAGGAGGACCTGCGATCATGTGACCACAGGAGGTGGGGCTTAGCGTCCTGCTGCTGGAGATGAGTGTAAGTCTCTACAGGGAAACTGAAGTAAAGGAGAGGGGAACTCAGGTCGGACAGGCGGGGGTCATACACAGAGAGGGAGGCGCAGTACACAGGGGCAATCAGAAGAATAGTCAGGACGTAGCAATAGATCAGAAAAACCAGAACGGGCAATAGACAGTACAAAAACAGCAGGCAGAAATCACAACAGTGACAGAACCAAATCAGAAACCAAACAGACAGACTAGTACTTGCACAAAGCAGAGGCACACCAGGGTCAGACACACTCAGCCAATGGTCAGAGTATAAACGACAAGGACTGACCTCAGAGTGAGGCTATAAAAAGCCTCCCAGGACCCAGAAAGAGGCCATAAGAGTTAACCCTGCAACTACCTGACCCGAGCACAGTAAACCATGACACCTTGCCCATGGCTACCATGTTACATACACAGCTTGTGGGGCACCCCCATGGGGCCGTGGGATACTCGGTACCAGGTCCTTCGGTTCACAGGGGGATGTCACGGTGGCTGACCCGGTCCGTGGCCCTGGGACATCCGTTTAAAAGGGAAAGGTCTTTAAAGGGGAAATGTTCGTGACGCCACCTGTGGTATTCAGTCAGGGTGACCAACGCTGCTTTAAGGGGTCCACTGGGGTGATGTTATGGCAGCTAGATGGTATACCTTTCCACAGGTGAAGTATGTCCCCAGGGTTTCCCAGTGTGTAGATGGTGAATGATGAATGGCGCAGTGAAGAACGAGGACACAAGGTTGCAGTCTCTTTACCTTTACTGAAGACTTCAGCATCCACAGTCCAGGGCACCAGATCACATGGTAGGCAGAGTCCGGCTGGTTTGGAGGCAAGTCCAGAGTTCCCTTGTCCAGGTGGAAATCAGTAACTTTCCTCTAGCGCTGCAGTGTTGTACTCCCTTACTGCTAAGCTTCTCATAAGGTCCACACAACTGTTGTAGATGTTATGTCTCTCTCTCTCTGTCCCCCGGATAGGATAGGACAAACCCGTATGACTGGTGGCTTGAGGCGGTTTATAGGGACTCTATCATGCCCCAGCCTCTAAGGTTGCCACGGTGCCTCCTGGGTGTAGGGCGGACAGGTAACGTGAAATTAGCTGTCCTGCCAGTCTCTGGAGCAAGGCATAAAGGGTCGTTGCTCCCTCAGTATTCCAGCTACCGGGATTCTGCGCCTCAGAAGGAGGCAGCCTGTGTAGGGCTGGTCCCCTTCTGATATCCACTCCTTTGCTATGACTTCTTTGCACGCTCGCTGCAATAGACTTCTGTCTTCGATGTCTCTTTCTAGGAGCTGCAGCTCTGAGGGCATGCACAGCTCCGTGTCCTTCTCCCTCGATCTCTGACAGGATCCCATCCCTGCCAGGGACCAACTACCTGAGCGAAGCTCAGCCAGCAACTAGCTTTCCCTACAGGTCAGCAGTTTTACCTAAGTGTGGGGAGTGACCTAATAAATAGGAGCAAGAGCTCCCCCTGGTGTCCTGGAGTGTGAAATGTGTTGCATGTTTGTGATACCTGGATGCAGTTGTCCTTCTTTGCCTCCAAACATAACCTAGAGGAGAATGATATTACTGCAACGACCAGGACCCTGGGGCGCTGCACTTGCAAACACTGTTCTGAAGCTGGCCTGATTGTGGGTTCGGACCGCAGGCACAGCCAGGCCTCTGGCCTCAATGTCAATGTTCAGGAGCACACAGCCCTCCAGGAAGTGGGGAGGCTGAGGAGTGGTGCGCTTCTGAAGAAAGAAGATTAGACAGCCCCTTTAAGGAATAACCATATCTTCTATTCTTTACTTAAACATTCCTTGCGTGACCA
Source organism: Ranitomeya imitator (assembly GCF_032444005.1). Classification (NCBI taxonomy): domain Eukaryota; kingdom Metazoa; phylum Chordata; class Amphibia; order Anura; family Dendrobatidae; genus Ranitomeya; species Ranitomeya imitator. The sequence goes on along the minus strand of NC_091283.1, from coordinate 166,969,008 downwards.
TTGGAGTTAACCTGGGGGAAGGGAAACCTGTGCATGACGTCTCCCGAGTAATGGGGGCATTATCATTGCCAATCATCAGGTTTCCTGGCTCCTCTATATGTGACTGTCTTTGCAGCCTTTGCAGGGATCCAAATGCCTGTAAATTTGTGAATAGTCTGTAAAAATAGGACATCTTTTTCTTTTTTTTCTTGGGGATGGGGGTGAAAAAAATTGTTTTTCCATGATTTTTTGAAGCTGGAGAAACTTGGACAGGTTATCAGTGAATCCTACACTATTCAGCTGTATTACTTTTATTCATCTGCTAATGTCAGCTTGTTGACTGACTCCAGGAGCTTTTTGATGGTTTTGGGATCCTTGCTGATGGTCTTAGCAGTCTGTTTGTGGTCTTTATCAACTTTTTGAAGGACTTAGGGCTTTAGATTGGGTTTCTGCAGTATGCAATGTAGGTGCGGTGAGTAAAAAGAAACAATAAAAATATATGAAAATAGAGAAAAAAATAAGATAAAATATAAAAATGCAGGGTGTTACTGTTAGGAGTCGAGTTTCCTCTGCTGCACAGGGGGAATCTCGATCCGTCTCCGCTGCGGTCTCCAGCCGCAGTGGAGTCTGCTCAGCAGGGACGTCGATCCCAGCGTCTCGCTCAGTCTGACTCTGTGCGAAGAGTTGCTGCTGCTTCTCCAGTCTCTGCCATTAGAGTCAGTGCTGGTCAGCAGCGAGCGGACTTCTCTGGGACTAAGTCCTTGTCTGCACGTACTGAGCATGCCCAGGGTAAGATCTCCCGTTGGAGATCGAGGGTCATGTGCTCAGGCTCTGCAGCACATTCCATTGGTCCTCTTGGCAGGTCTTGGAAGCGCAAAAGTGCTGTAGCCACTTCCTGTGCTGCAACTATATAAACTGCGCATGACCGCACGGCCATGCGCTAGTATTGTCTCATAATGTTATATGTGTGTGTGTAGATGAATGTATGTCGATGGATGAAAGCTCCTAAATATCCCTCCCTAGAGTTGTTGTCTGCTCGTGGATGTTGGTAGCTATCTAGCGCCCGACTAATCATCTGCACGATACACACATTACAGCGTCCTCTGTCATGATCCCAATGGCAGGGGATCACAAAAGGACAAGCACACAAAAAACAGAACAAGCTCTAGGGTGATGGAAACTGAGCTGACCGCGATCCTGAACCTAATTCACAACACTAGCAGTAGCCGGGGAACGTGCCTACGATGATTCTAGACGTCTCGCGCCAGCCGAAGGACTAGCTTCCCCTATTAGAAGAAACAAAGAACTCTCTTGCCTCCAGAGAAACACCCCACAGAAATAGCAGCCCCCCACATGTAATGACGGTGAAATGAGAGGAAAGCACATACGTAGTAATGAAAACAGATTCAGCAAAATGAGGCCCGCTAAAACTAGATAGCAGAGGATACAAAAGTGAACTGCGCGGTCAGCGAAAAACCCTACAAAAAACCATCCTGAAATTACCTGAACTCATGTGCCAACTCATGGAACATGAGGAGTAATATCAGCCCACTAGAGCAACCAGCAACAAGGAATCACATAACTGCAAGCTGGACTAAAACAAAAATAAAGCAAAACGTGGAACAGGAAAATCAAAAACTTAGCTTGTCCTGATGATTACAGAAGCGGAAAGCAGAGGTAACAAGACACACTGATTACATAGATCGCCGGCGAGGAAATGACAAGAAAGCCAGGTTAAATAGGAAACTCCCATATCCTGATAGAACAGGTGGACACCAGAGACCGCAGAGAACACAAGTCACCCAGTACCATCTGTAACCACCAGAGGGAGCCCAAAAACAGAATCCACAACAGTACCCCCCCCTTGAGGAGGGGTCACCGAACCCTCACGAGAACCACCAGGGCGACCAGGATGAGCCCTATGAAATGCACGGACTAAATCAGCAGCATGAACATCAGAGGCAACCACCCAAGAATTATCCTCCTGACCATAACCCTTCCACTTGACCAAATACTGAAGTTTCCGTCTGGAAACACGAGAATCCAAGATCTTCTCCACAACATACTCCAATTCTCCCTCCACCAGCACCGGAGCAGGAGGCTCAAGCGAAGGAACAACAGGTACCTCATACTTCCGCAACAACGACCGATGGAACACATTATGAATAGCAAACGATGCTGGGAGATGCAAACAAAACGACACAGGGTTAAGAATTTCCAAGATCCTATAGGGACCGATAAACCGAGGCTTGAACTTAGGAGAAGAGACCTTCATAGGAACAAAACGAGAAGACAACCACACCAAGTCCCCAACACGAAGTCGAGGACCCACGCGGCGACGGCGATTAGCAAACTGCTGAGCCCTCTCCTGGGACAACTTCAAATTGTCCACCACATGACTCCAAATCTGATGCAACCTATCCACCACCATGTCCACTCCAGGACAATCAGAAGGCTCCACCTGACCAGAGGAAAAACGAGGATGAAACCCCGAATTACAAAAGAAAGGAGAAACCAAGGTAGCAGAACTAGCCCGATTATTAAGGGCAAATTCGGCAAGCGGCAAAAAGGTAACTCAGTCATCTTGATCAGCAGAAACAAAACACCTTAAATAAGTTTCCAAGGTCTGATTAGTTCATTCCGTCTGGCCATTCGTCTGAGGATGGAATGCAGACGAAAAGGACAAATCAATGCCCATCTTAGCACAGAACGTCCGCCAAAATCTAGACACAAACTGGGATCCCCTGTCAGAAACAATGTTCTCCGGAATCCCATGCAAACGAACCACGTTCTGAAAAAAACAGAGGGACCAACTCAGAGGAGGAAGGTAACTTAGGCAAGGGGACCAGATGAACCATCTTAGAAAAGCGGTCACACACAACCCAGATGACGGACATTTTTTGAGAGACAGGGAGATCCGAAATAAAGTCCATGGAAATGTGCGTCCAAGGCCTCTTCGGGATAGGCAAAGGTGACAACAATCCACTGGCCCGAGAACAGCAAGGCTTAGCCCGAGCGCAAACTTCACAAGACTGCACAAAAGAACGCACATCCCTCGACAAGGAAGGCCACCAAAAAGACCTGGCCACCAAGTCTCTAGTACCAAATATTCCAGGATGACCTGCCAACGCAGAAGAATGGACCTCGGAGATGACTCTACTGGTCCAATTATCCAGAACAAACAGTCTTTCAGGCGGACAACGATCAGGTTTATCCGCCTGAAACTCCTGCAAAGCACGTCGCAAGTCTGGGAAGACAGCCGACAAAATCACCCCATCCCTAAGGATACCAGTGGGCTCAGAATTTCCAGGGGAATCAGGCACAAAACTCCTAGAAAGAGCATCCGCCTTCACATTCTTTGAACTTGGCAGATATGAAACCACAAAATCGAAACGGGAGAAAAACAGTGACCAACGAGCCTGTCTAGGATTCAGACGCTTGGCAGACTCAAGGTAAATCAGATTTTTGTGATCAGTCAAGACCACCACACGATGTCTAGCACCCTCAAGCCAATGACGCCACTCCTCAAATGCCCACTTCATGGCCAAAAGCTCCCGATTACCAACATCATAATTCCGCTCAGTGGGCGAAAACTTTCTAGAAAAGAACGCACATGGCTTCATCACCGAGCAATCGGAGCTTCTCTGTGACAAAACCGCCCCCGCTCCAATCTCAGAAGTATCAACCTCAACCTGAAAAGGAAGCGAAACATCTGGCTGACGCAACACAGGAGCAGAAGAAAACCGGCGCTTAAGTTCCTGAAAGGCCTCCACAGCCGCAGGAGACCAATCAGCAACATCAGCACCCTTCTTAGTCAGATCCGTCAAAGGCTTAACAACACTAGAAAAATTAGTTATGAAACGACGATAAAAATTAGCAAAGCCCAAGAACTTCTGTAGACTCTTAACAGATGTAGGCTGCGTCCAGTCACAAATAGCTTGAACCTTAACGGGATCCATCTCAATAGTACAAGGGGAAAAAATATACCCCAAAAAAGAAATCTTCTGGACTCCAAAGAGACACTTTGAACCTTTTACAAACAAAGAATTGGCCCGCAAGACCTGAAACACCTTCCTGACCTGCTGAACATGGGACTCCAAGTCATCAGAAAAAACCAAAACATCATCCAAATACACAATCATAAATTTATCCAGATATTCACGGAAAATATCGTGCATAAAGGACTGGAAGACAGAAGGAGCATTAGAAAGTCCAAAAGGCATCACCAAATACTCAAAATGGCCCTCAGGCGTATTAAATGCGGTTTTCCACTCATCACCCTGCTTAATCCGCACAAGATTATACGCACCCCGAAGATCAATCTTAGTGAACCATTTAGCCCCCTTAATGCGAGCGAACAAATCAGTCAACAATGGCAAAGGATACTGATATTTGACCGTAATCTTATTCAAAAGACGGTAATCTATACAAGGCCTCAAGGAACCATCTTTTTTGGCCACGAAAAAAATACCTGCTCCCAAAGGAGATGAAGATGGACGGATATGTCCCTTTTCCAAGGACTCCTTAACATAATCCCGCATAGCAGTATGCTCTGGCACTGACAGATTGAACAAACGACCTTTAGGAAATTTACTGCCAGGAATCAAATCTATAGCACAATCGCAATCCCTGTGAGGAGGAAGCGAATTGAGCTTAGGCTCCTCAAAAACATCCCGATAATCAGACAAAAATACAGGAATCTCAGAAGGAGTAGATGAAGCGATAGAAATCGGAGGTGCATCATCATGAACCCCCTGACATCCCCAGCTTAACACAGACATCGTTTTCCAGTCCAAGACTGGGTTATGAGTTTGTAACCATGGCAGACCAAGCACTAAGACATCATGTAAATTATACAGTACCAGGAAGCGAATCACCTCCTGATGAACGGGAGTCATACGCATGGTCACGTGTGTCCAGTACTGAGGTTTATTCATAGCCAAGGTGTAGAGTCAATTCCTTTCAAAGGAATAGGGACTTCCAGAGGCTCCAGACTAAACCCACAGCGGTTGGCAAATGACCAATCCATAAGACTCAGGGCAGCGCCTGAATCCACATAGGCATCGACGGAAATGGCTGATAATGAACAAATCAGAGTCACAGACAGAATGAACTTAGACTGTATAGTACTAATGGCAACAGACTTATCAACCTTTTTTGTGCGTTTAGAGCATGCTGATATAACATGAGCTGAATCACCACAATAAAAACACAACCCATTTTTCCGCCTATAGTTTTGCCGTTCACTTCTGGACTGAATTCTATCACATTGCATTGTCTCAGGTGCCTGTTCAGAAGACACCGCCAAATGGTGCACAGGTTTGCGCTCCCGTAAACGCCGATCAATCTGAATAGCCATAGTCATAGACTCATTCAGACCTGTAGGCGCCGGGAACCCCACCATAACATCTTTAATGGCCTCAGAAAGGCCATCTCTGAATTTTGCAGCTAGAGCGCACTCATTCCACTGAGTAAGCACCGACCACCTCCGAAATTTCTGACAATATATTTCTGCTTCATCTTGCCCCTGAGAGAGAGCCAATAAAGCTTTTTCAGCCTGAATCTCTAGGTTAGGTTCCTCATAGAGCAAACCCAATGCCAGAAAAAACGCATCCACATTGAGCAACGCAGGATCCCCTGGTGCTAATGCAAATGCCCAATTCTGAGGGTCACCCCGCAGGAAAGATATTACAATTTTGACTTGCTGAGCAGGGTCTCCAGAGGAGCGAGATTTCAAAGAAAGAAACAACTTGCAATTGTTCCTAAAATTCAGAAAACTAGATCTATCTCCAGAAAAAAACTCTGGGATAGGAATTCTAGGTTCAGACATAGGAGCATGTACAACAAAATCTTGTATATTTTGAACCTTAGCAGCAAGATTATTCAGGCTTGAAGCCAAACTCTGGACGTCCATGATAAACAGCTGAGGTCAGAGCCATTCAAGGATTAAGAGGAGGTAAGACACAGCCAGGCTGTAATTAAGGCTAGGCAGCAAACTCTGAGGGAAGGAAAAAAAAAAAAAAAAAAACTTCCTCAGACTACTTTTCCTCCTACTTCAGCCAATACCACTTTTTGGCCGGCGATACTGTCATGATCCCAATGGCAGGGGATCACAAATGGACAAGCACACAAAAAACAGAACAAGCTCTAGGGTGATGGAAACTGAGCTGACCGCGATCCTGAACCTAATTCACAACACTAGCAGTAGCCGGGGAACGTGCCTACGATGATTCTAGACGTCTCGCGCCAGCCGAAGGACTAGCTTCCCCTATTAGAAGAAACAAAGACCTCTCTTGCCTCCAGAGAAACACCCCACAGAAATAGCAGCCCCCCACATGTAATGACGGTGAAATGAGAGGAAAGCACATACGTAGTAATGAAAACAGATTCAGCAAAATGAGGCCCGCTAAAACTAGATAGCAGAGGATACAAAAGTGAACTGCGCGGTCAGCGAAAAACCCTACAAAAAACCATCCTGAAATTACCTGAACTCATGTGCCAACTCATGGAACATGAGGAGTAATATCAGCCCACTAGAGCAACCAGCAACAAGGAATCACATAACTGCAAGCTGGACTAAAACAAAAATAAAGCAAAACGTGGAACAGGAAAATCAAAAACTTAGCTTGTCCTGATGATTACAGAAGCGGAAAGCAGAGGTAACAAGACACACTGATTACATAGATCGCCGGTGAGGAAATGACAAGAAAGCCAGGTTAAATAGGAAACTCCCATATCCTGATAGAACAGGTGGACACCAGAGACCGCAGAGAACACAAGTCACCCAGTACCATCTGTAACCACCAGAGGGAGCCCAAAAACAGAATCCACAACAGTACCCCCCCCTTGAGGAGGGGTCACCGAACCCTCACGAGAACCACCAGGGCGACCAGGATGAGCCCTATGAAATGCACGGACTAAATCAGCAGCATGAACATCAGAGGCAACCACCCAAGAATTATCCTCCTGACCATAACCCTTCCACTTGACCAAATACTGAAGTTTCCGTCTGGAAACACGAGAATCCAAGATCTTCTCCACAACATACTCCAATTCTCCCTCCACCAGCACCGGAGCAGGAACAGGTACCTCATACTTCCGCAACAACGACCGATGGAACACATTATGAATAGCAAACGATGCCGGGAGATCCAAACGAAACGACACAGGGTTAAGAATTTCCAAGATCCTATAGGGACCGATAAACCGAGGCTTGAACTTAGGAGAAGAGACCTTCATAGGAACAAAACGAGAAGACAACCACACCAAGTCCCCAACACGAAGTCGAGGACCCACGCGGCGACGGCGATTAGCAAACTGCTGAGCCCTCTCCTGGGACAACTTCAAATTGTCCACCACATGACTCCAAATCTGATGCAACCTATCCACCACCATGTCCACTCCTGACAATCAGAAGGCTCCACCTGACCAGAGGAAAAACGAGGATGAAACCCCGAATTACAAAAGAAAGGAGAAACCAAGGTAGCAGAACTAGCCCGATTATTAAGGGCAAATTCGGCAAGCGGCAAAAAGGTAACCCAGTCATCTTGATCAGCAGAAACAAAACACCTTAAATAAGTTTCCAAGGTCTGATTAGTTCGTTCCGTCTGGCCATTCGTCTGAGGATGGAATGCAGACGAAAAGGACAAATCAATGCCCATCTTAGCACAGAACGTCCGCCAAAATCTAGACACAAACTGGGATCCCCTGTCAGAAACAATGTTCTCCGGAATCCCATGCAAACGAACCACGTTCTGAAAAAACAGAGGGACCAACTCAGAGGAGGAAGGTAACTTAGGCAAGGGGACCAGATGAACCATCTTAGAAAAGCGGTCACACACAACCCAGATGACGGACATTTTTTGAGAGACAGGGAGATCCGAAATAAAGTCCATGGAAATGTGCGTCCAAGGCCTCTTCGGGATAGGCAAAGGTGACAACAATCCACTGGCCCGAGAACAGCAAGGCTTAGCCCGAGCGCAAACTTCACAAGACTGCACAAAAGAACGCACATCCCTCGACAAGGAAGGCCACCAAAAAGACCTGGCCACCAAGTCTCTAGTACCAAATATTCCAGGATGACCTGCCAACGCAGAAGAATGGACCTCGGAGATGACTCTACTGGTCCAATTATCCGGAACAAACAGTCTTTCAGGCGGACAACGATCAGGTTTATCCGCCTGAAACTCCTGCAAAGCACGTCGCAAGTCTGGGAAGACAGCCGACAAAATCACCCCATCCCTAAGGATACCAGTGGGCTCAGAATTTCCAGGGGAATCAGGCACAAAACTCCTAGAAAGAGCATCCGCCTTCACATTCTTTGAACCTGGCAGATATGAAACCACAAAATCGAAACGGGAGAAAAACAGTGACAAACGAGCCTGTCTAGGATTCAGACGCTTGGCAGACTCAAGGTAAATCAGATTTTTGTGATCAGTCAAGACCACCACACGATGTCTAGCACCCTCAAGCCAATGACGCCACTCCTCAAATGCCCACTTCATGGCCAAAAGCTCCCGATTACCAACATCATAATTCCGCTCAGTGGGCGAAAACTTTCTAGAAAAGAACGCACATGGCTTCATCACCGAGCAATAGGAGCTTCTCTGTGACAAAACCGCCCCCGCTCCAATCTCAGAAGCATCAACCTCAACCTGAAAAGGAAGCGAAACATCTGGCTGACGCAACACAGGAGCAGAAGAAAACCGGCGCTTAAGTTCCTGAAAGGCCTCCACAGCCGCAGGAGACCAATCAGCAACATCAGCACCCTTCTTAGTCAGATCCGTCAAAGGCTTAACAACACTAGAAAAATGAGTTATGAAACGACGATAAAAATTAGCAAAGCCCAAGAACTTCTGTAGACTCTTAAGAGATGTAGGCTGCGTCCAGTCACAAATAGCTTGAACCTTGACGGGATCCATCTCAGTAGTAGAAGGGGAAAAAATATACCCCAAAAAAGAAATCTTCTGGACTCCAAAGAGACACTTTGAACCTTTTACAAACAAAGAATTGGCCCGCAGGACCTGAAACACCTTCCTGACCTGCTGAACATGGGACTCCCAGTCATCAAAAAAAACCAAAACATCATCCAAATACACAATCATAAATTTATCCAGATATTCACGGAAAATATCGTGCATAAAGGACTGGAAGACAGAAGGAGCATTAGAAAGTCCAAAAGGCATCACCAAATACTCAAAATGGCCCTCAGGCGTATTAAATGCGGTTTTCCACTCATCACCCTGCTTAATCCGCACAAGATTATACGCACCCCGAAGATCAATCTTAGTGAACCATTTAGCCCCCTTAATGCGAGCGAACAAATCAGTCAACAATGGCAAAGGATACTGATATTTGACCGTAATCTTATTCAAAAGACGGTAATCTATACAAGGCCTCAAGGAACCATCTTTTTTGGCCACGAAAAAAAAACCTGCTCCCAAAGGAGATGAAGATGGACGGATATGTCCCTTTTCCAAGGACTCCTTAACATAATCCCGCATAGCAGTATGCTCTGGCACTGACAGATTGAACAAACGACCTTTAGGAAATTTACACGCCTGCGCAAGGCAAGATTGCTTTGTGCAGGCGTGTACTATGGAGGACAGAGAATGAACTTCAATCCAATATTGCAGCCAGCATGCAGCCAGCGGGTAAGGAAAGGGTGAATCAAACACCCGAAAACTCCGCCCATATGACCCAAAACCAGTCCCGCCAAATTCAGGTGACAGAGTCCCTTTAAGGACGCCCTGGCCACTAGGGAGATTCCCGCCACACTGGAGGAATTAATTACCCTATCCACTCGTATTGATCTCCGTTTTCACGAGCGGAGGTTAGAGCGAGCCCAGTGTAGGCAGAGGTTTCGGCTGGCTCCCACCTTCGCCAAACCTGTGGAATCTCCAGACCAGGCTCCTGAGCCCCATGAGCCTGTGGTAGAGTCTCGAGCAGGATCTAAGTCCCGGACCGCTCGTGCACTCCAGGTTTGTCATCTTTGCCAACAGTCTGGACATCTTGCCTCCAGATGTCTCCAGCGGTCGAGGAAACGTCAGCGTCTAGTGGTAGTTGGTGGAGGTGCACTAGACACGGCGACGTTTGCCTCCAAATTGTCCTTTAAGGGGACAATAACATTGGGCTCATCCTCTCACTCGGTGGAACTCTGCGTGGATTCTGGGGCGGAGGGCAATTTTATGTCTTCAGCCTTTGCCCAACGTCACGCAATTCCTCTGGTCATGCTATCTCAACCAGTAACGGTACGAGTGGTGAATGGGTCGACACTGCCCACACAGATTACACATCAAACTATCCCTTTTACTCTGTCCATGTCACCATCTCATCAGGAGATTATATCTCTACTCGTCATTCCTGAGGGAATTGATGAGGTTCTCTTGGGGATACCTTGGTTACGGTAGCACTCTCCTCACATCGAGTGGTCCTCAGGCAGAATTCTGGGATGGGGTGAATCTTGTGGGAACAGGTGTCATCGAGAGTGCGTTCAGGTTACTACTACAGAGGTACCCGCAGATCTTTCCTCTCTCCCCAAGCAATATTGGTCTTATGCAGACGTATTCTGCAAAAAGGCAGCGGAGACTCTTCCACCCCATTGCCCCTATGACTGTCCTATTGATCTCTTGCCTGGTACTGAGCCTCCCCGGGGTCGAGTCTATCCTTTATCTCTCCCGGAAACGGAGGCAATGTCTCAGTACATACAAGAGAATCTGGCAAGAGGGTTCATCAGGAAGTCAGTGTCACCTGCTGGGGCAGGGTTCTTTTTCGTGCAGAAGAAGAATGGAGAACTACGCCTATGCATAGACTACAGGGGTCTTAATGCTATCACAGTTAAGAACAAGTACCCTTTGCCGTTGATATCTGAGCTTTTCGATAGGCTTCGGGGAGCTAGAGTGTTTACTAAACTAGATCTGCGGGGTGCTTATAACCTGATTCGCATCCGTGAGGGGGACGAGTGGAAAACGGCATTTAACACCAGAGATGGGCACTATGAGTATCTGGTGATGCCCTTCGGGCTCTGTAATGCACCTGCCGTTTTCCAAGACTTTGTCAACGACATCTTCCGGGATATGCTTTCCACCTCGGTTGTAGTCTATCTGGATGATATTCTCATCTTTTCTCCAGATATTGACTCCCACCGGAGAGATGTTGGCAGAGTCTTCGACCTCCTACGGGCAAACTCTCTTTACGCAAAGTTGGAGAAGTGTGTGTTTGAGCAGGAGTCCTTACCTTTCCTGGGCTATATCATCTCCGCCCAGGGATTGGCTATGGATCCTGCCAAACTACAGGCTGTGATGGACTGGCAAGAGCCCCATTCTCTTAAAGCGGTGCAGCGCTTTATGGGGTTCATAAACTATTACCGCCAGTTCATTCCCCACTTCTCAACTCTGGTAGCTCCCTTGGTAGCCCTCACCAAGAAGGGAGCGAATCCCAAATTGTGGTCGGAAGAGGTCTCCAAGGCCTTCACTTCTATTAAGTCCCACTTTGCTAGCGCTCCCATCTTACATCGTCCCGATGTGGATAAGCCATTCCTACTGGAGGTGGATGCCTCATCCGTTGGTGCTGGAGCAGTCCTCTACCAAAAGGATGCTCAAGGTCGGAAGCATCCATGCTTCTTCTTCTCCAAGACCTTCACGCCAGCGGAGAGGAACTACTCCATCGGGGACAGGGAGTTGCTAGCAATGAAGTTGGCCTTTTCGGAGTGGAGACACCTTCTGGAAGGTGCGCGGTTTCCCTTCCAAGTTTACACGGACCACAAAAATTTGGTCTATTTGCAGACAGCTCAGCGGCTAAATTCTCGCCAGGCCAGATGGTCCCTGTTCTTCTCCCGGTTCCACTTTTCCCTTCATTATCTCGCCGGGGAGAAGAATATCCGTGCTGACGCTCTCTCTCGCTCCCTTATGTCAACTGAGGAGGAGGAAGAGGAGCCTCGGCTTATTGTCCCTTCCGAGAGCCTGAGAACCGTGGCGCCGGTTTCGCTAGAGTCTGTGCCTCCGGGCAAGACTTTTGTGCCCATTAATTTGCGACCGGAGGTTCTCTCTTGGGCTCATTCGTCCAGGGTGGGTGGACACTTTGGGACAAAGAGGACATCTGAGCTACTGGCGAGGACGTACTGGTGGCCGCATATGGTCCGGGATGTCAGGGATTATGTTTTGGCGTGTGTCTCCTGCGCCAAAAATAAATCTCCGCGTCAAAGGCCAGCTGGTTTGCTCTATCCCTTGCCGGTGGCAGATAGGCCCTGGGAGATGGTCGGGATGGACTTTGTTGTGGGTTTGCCCAAGTCTCGCGGCTGTACCATCATTTGGGTCATCACCGATCATTTCTCAAAAATGGTGCATTTGGTGCCGCTGCCGTGGTTACCTTCTGCACGGGCCTTGGCAGCGTTGTTCATTAGACATATCTTCCGCCTGCATGGTATGCCAGACAAAATTGTCAGTGACCGGGATCCCCAGTTTGCGTCTCGGTTCTGGAGAGAGCTCTGTCGTCTTCTCAGTATTGAGTTGAATCTCTCATCCGCTTATCATCCCGAGACGAATGGGTTGGTAGAGAGGGCCAACCAGACCTTGGTCACATACCTGCGACATTTTGTTTCAGCCAGGCAGGATGACTGGGCATCCTTGCTATCATGGGCTGAGTTTGCACTGAACAACGCCATAGCCGACTCCACTGGACAAACCCCATTCCTCCTCAACTATGGTCAGCATCCACGGGTACCTGTGCCTATGCCCGTGTCTTCCGCCGACTCCAGGGTGGCAGACTGGGCTGTGGAGGCACGGGATATTTGGGACCGCACTCAGGATGCCATTCGGGCCTCTAAGGAGAGAATGAGGTCCTCCGCCGATGCTCATCGGTGCCCCGCTCCGACCTTTGCTCCTGGCAATTTGGTGTGGCTCTCCGTCCGTAACATCAGGCTGCGAGTTGAGTCCACTAAATTTGCTCCTCGCTACTTGGGCCCATTCAAGGTCCTCGAGCAGGTTAATCCTGTGGTCTATCGTTTGGCCCTTCCGCCACGCCTGGGTATCACCGACACCTTTCATGTGTCCCTCTTGAAACCCGTGTATATGTCCCGGTTTTCCGAGTCATCTGCTGGGACATCGGGTTCGTCTACGGACGATTATGAGGTGAACGCTATTTTGGGGTGCAAGGTGGTGCGTGGTAAAAATTTTTATTTGGTAGACTGGAAGGGTTATGGCCCCGAGGACAGGTCCTGGGAGCCTGTTGAGCACATTCGGGCTCCGCAGCTCATTGCTGCCTTCGAACGTAGCGAGGCCCAAGGAGGGGAGGGCCATGTTAGGAGTCGAGTTTCCTCTGCTGCACAGGGGGAATCTCGATCCGTCTCCGCTGCGGTCTCCCATTCTCCTCCAGCCGCAGTGGAGTCTGCTCAGCAGGGACATCGATCCCAGCGTCTCGCTCAGTCTGACTCTGTGCGAAGAGTTGCTGCTGCTTCTCCAGTCTCTGCCATTAGAGTCAGTGCTGGTCAGCAGCGAGCGGACTTCTCTGGGACTAAGTCCTTGTCTGCACGTACTGAGCATGCCCAGGGTAAGATCTCCCGTTGGAGATCGAGGGTCATGTGCTCAGGCTCTGCAGCACAATCCATTGGTCCTCTTGGCAGGTCTTGGAAGGGCAAAAGTGCTGTAGCCACTTCCTGTGCTGCAACTATATAAACTGAGCATGACCGCACGGCCATGCGCTAGTATTGTCTCATAATGCTATATGTGTGTGTGTAGATGAATGTATGTCGATGGATGAAAGCTCCTAAATATCCCTCCCTAGAGTTGTTGTCTGCTCGCGGATGTTGGTAGCTATCTAGCGCCCGATTAATCATCTGCACGATACACACATTACAGCGTCCTCTTGCTGTGTCCGCCTGTACGGCGCCGTGCGCTTGCCTTGCGCTTTCCATACCCAAGCCAGTGTGGTTGGTTGCTTCCGTCAGTGCGGCATTGCTCGCACTCCTGTGCATTTATATATTTATTCTTAGTTTCCTTACACACCCAGTTGTGGTGTAGTGCCAGCGAGGGTCTAATCGGACTTCAATCCCAGTTGGGGTTAAGTACGCTGACTACTCGCTCGCACTTTAGGTGCGGTACCGCGATCCTGTGACGCAACAGGATTGCTCCCTTCACGCTGGGTGAGGTTGAACCCACGTGTATATACTTTAGTGTACCGCCATATAGTCTGTATTTACTAGCAGCAGGTTTTCACCTGCACGGTGGACCCCGGACTGCGAACGCATCTATATCACCTTTCTTGGTGCGTTCCGCCAGTCCTAACAGTTACATTAAATGATTTTACATATAATGTTTACTAAAGTGGAGACTGACTGTGCAATAGTAATGACATTTTATGCAGCTTGATGTAATTCTTAGGGGATTTTTTAAATTAAGTCAAATTATCAGGAGTTGTACTGTAGAGAAAGATCTGCGATAACCCCATAGGAATCCTCCGTGTAGATATAGAGTGTGTATAGCAGCTGTGTATTACCAGTATGTAACCATGCTGGAGGTGGGTGCCTATATGTGGTGCGTGTTACGTCTCATATCATACTCATCACTGTATTCCATAAATGTCGTGTTCTGAGTCAGAGGTCTAACTTGACGCTCTGGGGTTTTAATGCAAAATCTGCAGCACGTCCCCTAACTTCCATTCGTCATGAATAATACTGGCGTTTTCTTATGTAACAAAGAAGATATTGGGCCCCTCAAGAGCTTGTGTCCTAGTATGTTGTTATATGTAGAAGTAGCCGAGCTGAGTTATACACTATATGGAGGATAGTGTGTGCCCACCCCACATTACAACTCAAGGAGCTTTTCTGACCTCTCATCCTACATTCATAGACATCAGTATGGAGTCAGACCCTCTAGAGATATAACAGTTCCTGCTCTTATGGGAAGGATTACAGCAAAATTTTGGAATTCATTAATTCATCAAGAAGAACATTTGTGAGGTCAGATCCTGATGTTGTGGAGAGGCCAGGTTCACTATCTTTATTCTTGGATGGGGCTGAGGTCTGGGCTTTGTGCGGCCAGTCATGTTCTTCCACCAAACTCCCCCATCCATGTGTGGACCTTGTGCACTGGGCACCATCATGAGAAACAGAAAAGGGCCTTCCCCAAACTGTTCCCACAAAGCTGGAAGCGACAATTATCCACACTGTCTTGTGCTGAAGAGTTAAGATATCCCATCATTGGCATTCGAGAATGCTGTAGATAAGCCCATGATGGTGGTGGGCTTAGCTCACCTTCGATTTTGGGGGTGACAGGTTCCCTTTAAGGTACAATCCTTTCCTCAATCCCATCTGTATGCTTCTATTGACTCCTGTATCTAGTCTTGTTCCTGGCTACTCTTTAGGTACCGTCACACATAACGATATCGTTAATGATATTGTTGCTTTTTGTGACGTAGCAACTATATCGTTAAGGAAATCGTTATGTGTGACAGCGACCAACGATCAGGCCCCTGCTGGGAGATCGTTGGTCGCTGAGGAAAGTCCAGAACTTTATTTCGTCGCTGGATCTCCCGCTGACATCGCTGGATCGGCGTGTGTGACACCGATCCAGCGATGTCTTCACTGGTAACCAGGGTAAACATCAGGTTACTAAGCGCAGGGCCGCGCTTAGTAACCTGATGTTTACCCTGGTTACCAGCGTAAAAGTAAAAAAAAAACAAACACTACATACTTACCTTCAGCTGTCTGTCCCCGGCGCTCTGCTTCTCTGCACTCCTCCTGCATCCTGTGTCAGCGCCAGCCAGCCGGAAAGCACAGCGGTGACGTCACCGCTCTGCTTTCCGGCTGACCGGCGCTGACAGTGCAGAGGAAAGCAGAGCGCCGGAGGACAGACACGGAAGGTAAGTATGTAGTGTTTGTTTTTTTAACGTTTACGCTGGTAACCAGGGTAAACATCGGGTTACTAAGCGCGGCCCTGCGCTTAGTAACCCGATGTTTTCCCTGGTTACCAGGGACCTCAGGATCGTTGGTCGCTGGAGAGCTGTCTGTGTGACAGCTCTCCAGCGACCAAACAGCGACGCTGCAGCGATCGACATCGTTGTCGGTATCGCTGCAGCGTCGCTTAGTGTGACGGTACCTTTTGTCTAGCGTTCTTTGCCAGTTACCAAAGATAAGGGTTCCTCTCTCAAATCCTTATCTTTGCCTTCAATCCTGGCTTAACTTCGGCCCTGTCCTCTGGTGTCTGTTGTCCTACACTTAGGTGTGATCCATGGCTTCACTTCTGATTAGCAGGTTGCCTTGGACTCTGCATTATGATTGGTCTTACCTGTGGCTTCAAGAGTCAACATCTCTATTTACCGACACATGACCTGTAATGCAGTAAGCTTCTGGGCTCCCCATAATGGTGGCTGAAAACAGGAGCATTAACCTGCAAACGGGTTGTCCATCACTCTCTCCCTCCACCCCAAAAAAACTGCTCAGAATGGATTAAAAAAGTCATACACAATTTATCAACTCCCACTCCATCCAGATCAGGTCTCCATTGATCTCTTTGCTTCCTGCTTCATTTATGTCATCTTGATAGAGACATGTGAATGCTGATAGCAATCACTTTCGGTAATGATGACATACTGTCGTCACTGATTGTCAGCAGCAGTCACATGTGTGTGTTTTGGGGTATCCTAACTACATCGAGAGGTAAAGAGACCACAAAAGGAACTAGGAAGTGTGGAAATCGGTGATCGATAAGGTAGGCATGACTTATTTTATTATTTTATCTCATTCTGAGCTGTTTAAAAATACAGTGGGGAAAAAGAATTTAGTCATCCACCAATTGTGCAAGTTCTCCCACTTAAAAAGATGAGAGATGCCTGTAACGGACATCATAGGTAGACCACAACTATGAGTCAAAATGAGAAAACAAATCCAGAAAATCACCTTGTCTGCTTTGGCAAGGATTATTTTGCAAACTATGGTGGGAAATAAGTATGTAGTCATTAACAAAAGTTCATCTCAATATTTTCTTATATATCCTTTGCTGGCAATGACAGTGGTCAAACATTTTCTGTTAGTCTTCACAAGGTTGGCACACACTGTGGGTGGTATGTTGGCCCATTCTTCCATGCAGATCTCCTCTAGAGCAGTGATGTTTTGGGCCTGTCGCTGGGTAACACGGACTTTCAACTCCCTATAAAGGTTTTCTATGGGGTTGAGATCTGGAGACTCGCTAGGCCACTCCAGGACCTTCATTTGCTTCTTCTGAAGCCACTACTTTGTTGCCCTGGTGGGGTGCTTGGGATCACTATCATGCTGAAAGACCCATCCACATTTCATCTTCAATGCCCCTGCTGATGGAAGGAGATTTGCACTCAAAAATCTCACGATAGATGGCCCCATTCATTCTTTCATATCCAGGGATCAGTCATGCTGGTCCCTTTGCAGAGAAACAGTCCCAAAGCATGATGTTGCCACCCCCACACCTCACAGTAGGTAAGGTGTTCTTTGGATGCAATTCAGCATTCTGTCTCCTCCAAACACGACGAGTTTTGTTTCTACCAAACAGTTCTACTGTGGTTTCATCAGACCATATGACATTTTCCCAAAACTCTTATGGATAATCAAAATGCTCTCTAGCAAACTTCAGATGGGCCTGGATATGTACTAGCTTAAGCAGAGGGACACGCCTGGCACTGCAGGATCTGAGTCCCTGGCGGCATAGTGTGTTACTGATGGTAGCCTTTGTTACGGTGGTCCCAGCTCTATGCAGGTCATTCACTAGGTCCCCCATGTGGTTCTGGGATTTTTGATCACCGTTCTTGTGATCATTTCGATCCCACGGGGTGAGATCTGGCATGGAGCCCCAGATTGAGGGAGATTATCAGTGATCTTGTATGTCCTCTATTTTCTTATTATTCCTCCCACAGTTGATTTAATCACACCAAGCTGCTTGCCTATTGCAGATTCAGTCTTCCCAGCCTGGTGCAGGGCTACAATTTTTTTTCTGGTGTCCTCCGACAGCTCTTTGGTCTTCACCATAGTGGAGTTTGGAGTGTGACTGTTTGAGGTTGTGGACATGTGTATTTTATACTGATAACAAGTTCAAACAGGAGCCATTACTACAGGTAATGAGTGGAGGAGTGGAGGACAGGGGAGCATCTTAAAGAAGAAGTTACAGGTCTGTGAGATGATACAAATTGCCTCTTCTGAGAAAAAGAGGACTTAAACTTTTTAGCGCCACCTGTTGGAAGTAGCGATCCTACAAGTCACAATCAACCCTTTAACGAGTCGTGCAATATGACTTAGGATAAAAGCCAAATTAGTATCTCAATTCGCAGACACTGTGCTTCGCACTGACGAGGGCCAACAGCCCGAAACACCATGTCTGGTCTGTGAGAGACAGAAATCTTGCATATTTTTAGGTGACCAAATACTTATTTTCCACCATATTTTGCAAAATAAATTTTGCCAAATCAGACAAGGTGACTTTCTGTATTTGTTTTCTCACTTTGACTCTCAGTTGTGGTCTACCTATGATGTCAAATACAGGCCTCTCTCATCTTTTTAAGTGAGAGAACTTGCACAATTGTTCACTGACTAAATACTTTTTTTCCCCACTGTAAATACCTTGCCGGTCAACCTATTAAATGCTACATCTTTGTTCAAGATTTGGTGCTTAGTATTTCAAAAAATAAGGACAAAAACCTGTAATTTATGTTTAGGATTAATAAGCAATCCACAAAATTTGAGAAGTTTCAGCGCAGACATGCACCTTCTTCAATCAAATTGCCAACAGTACAAAGAGTAAGTGGGTACCACATGGTACATGTGAGAGATATTCTGAATGAGTTGAGGTGTCTCCGTGTAACTTCATGCTATTTCTCCTGCAGGATAAAGGGAGAGGTCTGATTAGCATTGTGAGATCAATGGTGAACCATACGGCTGTGACTGACTTCATCATTCTTGGCTTTTCAGCCTTCACAGATGTTTGTCTTCCCATTTTCTTCTTCCTCTTCTTCGTATACCTGGCTACTCTGATTGGTAATGGAGTGGTTGTCTACATCGTGCATTCAGATCGTGCTCTGCATTCTGCCATGTATTTCTTCTTGTGTAACTTGTCCATCTTGGAGACCATCTACTCATCGGTCACCATGCCAAAAATTCTTGCAAACCTTCTATCAGAGGAAAAGAAAATCTCTTTTCTTGGTTGTGCCATTCAGATGTTTTTCTTCTTGTCATTGGGGACCACTGAATGTCTTTTACTGGCTGTTATGGCCTTTGACCGTTTCACTGCCATTTGTAGACCTCTTTATTATAGCTTGGTTATGAGTGCTCAGAACTGTTGCCGTCTTTCTGCTTTTTCATGGTTGTCTGGGGCTCTACTTTCTATGGGGCAGACCATGTTTATCTTCAGCCTCCCCTACTGTGGACCAAATGTTATTGACCACTTTTTTTGTGACATACCCCCAGTCCTGAAGCTAGCATGCTCAGAAACGTACCTGAATGAGATTGCCATCTTCAGCGTTTGTGTGGCCATACTTCTGTTGCCCTTCCTTCTCATTCTCGGATCCTACACCCGAATCCTTTTAACTCTACTGAAAATGACCTCTGTGGACAATCGGGCTAAAGCGTATTCCACTTGTGTATCTCACCTGACTTCTGTTACCCTTTTCTATGGCACAGCTGCGTTCATGTACTTAAGACCTCGATCTATGTATTCTCTAGATATTGACCGTTTTCTGGCTCTCTTCTACAGTATGGTGACACCTATGCTCAACCCTCTTATCTACAGTCTAAGGAACCAAGAAGTAAAGGCCTCGTTTTTTAGGATAGTTAGTCGACCTCAAATTTTCTGTAAAACATTAAAACTTTATTAACTTCAGTAAACATCATTGGCATTTTCTGTATTTGAAGTGGGCTCCTTCAACCCTGAACATTGAAGTATCAAGAAAATGGATAATAATATTTGCCTTGACCTATGTCTTGAACCTTCAAGATCTAATTTGTAATTTTTTCAATAGAAAATATTTGAACCTTGGAGATTGACTTCCTTGTTTAGCAGAAAAACGTATCTATTACCATCTATACCTACTGTATGTAGCTACAAATAGGAAAATAGTGTAGGAGATGGTAGATGACCTGAACTGGTGAAACCTTCCAAAGATGGTTTCTGCAAAGGAACTAATTTGTATTTCAACTACTGTATATGTTTGGGGTTCTCTTTAGTAAGGTTGGACTTTAAGGATGGTTGACAAGCCAATGTTAAATTTGATGTCCACTTAAGAAGGTAGAGAAACTTTTTCATATTTTTAATACATAAGAAGAGACTGAAAGCGCACTCACCGGTATTTGAACAATCAAAGCGGTTTATTCACATGAGATCATGCGGTGCAGGGAGGGTATGTGAATACAAAGAGGATGACAGCTGTTTCGTGCTAGGTGAGCACTTCAACAGATCCAATGGCGAGTGAAGAGAGAGAGGGCCTTTTAACTAAATAGTCTTCCGGTCCCTCCCATTATTCACTTCGTCATAATGAACAATTAGTCACTATCCGGAGGAAAAAAGGGGGAGTGAAACAGTGAAAAGTTAAAATACAATAAAAACATTGACGGGTGACGAAGAATATCATTTAGGAAGAAATATACTATAATATGATAACCAATACACAGGAATTTTTTACAAAAAAACAGACATGTCAACTTTATCGTTGAACCCTGTTGGTCCAGAAGCATTGGCTCTTAATATCCACTTTGCTTCATTACGCAGAAGCATACGATTTAAATTACCACCATCCTGCGGTAGGGCAGTTTTCTCTATCCCCGCAAATCGAAGCAATTTTGCATCACCTCCATGTTGTTCATTCATGTGCTTTATCAAACGGGGGACCCCCTTGCCTGTGCGCAATGAATTGAGATGTTCTCTGAATCGAACAAACATTGGGCGAATTATTTTCCCGATATAGAAAAAACTACAAGGGCAATATAAAATATAAACCACATGAGTTGTTCTACAAGAGATGAAATCACGTACTGTATGCATTATTGGGCCAATTTTTAAATTAGTTCCTGTTTGATGTTGATTACAATAATTACAATGCCCACAACGGAAATTTCCTTTGGGTGCAGTATTTCGGAGCCAATTATTATGAGATGAAGTTACCCGATTTCGAACTATTAAATCCCCTATATTTTTACTGCGGCGGCAGGCAAAAAGGGGACCCTTCTCTGTCATTTCCTTCAACGCTGGATCTTGGCAGAGAATTTGCCAATTTTTTCGAATTGCTGTTCTAATTTGTGCGTCCATAGGACCATATTTAAAGCAGAAAACAAATTTTCTATCATTCTTAGATGTTTTTTCTGTTATATTCTCTGTTTCTGCTCGTTCCAACGCTGAGTTCAAGACAGATTGGGGATACCCCCTATTACTGAACCTTCCATATAATTCTTGGGATTGCCTTTGAAAACTCGCATCATTACTGTTTATTCTTTTTACTCGGAGGAACTGGCTGTAAGGCAATGCTTTCTTCACGTACATTGGGTGGGCACTATTGAAATGCAGCAGGGAATTACAAGAGGAAGGTTTACGATATACCTCTGTATGCAAATTACCATCAATTACTTTTAGGCTCACATCCAAAAATGTTAATTCTGTACCTCCAAACTGGTGAGTGAACTGCATGTTCATGGTGTTGGAAAGCGCCAGGTGCTCCACGAACTGTGTGAATGAAGCCCGGTCGCCGTCCCACACCACGAACATGTCGTCCACAAATCTCACATAAAATTTTATGTACTTGAGATATGGATTTTTCTCAGAATATATATACCTCTCTTCAAATACAGACAGGAAGAGGTTAGCCAGGGTACAGGAGACTGGTGTACCCATGGCAGTGCCCTCCACCTGTCTGTACCAGGTATTATCGAATTGGAAAGTGTTATTTTTCAAGACAAAAGTCAAACCTTTTTTAATGAATGAGATAGTATTGGGGTCCGTAGGGGTACTTTTCAAGATTTCTTGGATCGCCTCCACACCCGCATCTTGTGGGATGCGGGTGTAAAGGCTTTCCACGTCTATCGATGCTAAAGAAAATCCCTTTTGCCAGTCAAAGCCTCGCAGAGTTTTTAAAAAATGCTTAGTGTCCCTTATATATGCCGGTGTATCGCATAATAAGGGTCGCAAAAGCCAATCCATATAAGCCGACAAGGGTTCCGTTATTGAACCCACCCCGGAAACAATAGGACGACCTGGCGGTTCTTCTAGAGATTTGTGGATTTTAGGTAAATGGTACCAATGCGGTTTTCTAGGAAATTCCGGAAAAAGTTTTTCCGCTTGTGTTTTTGACATGGTACCATTTTCCACAAAAACCCTCAGAAGAGAACGTAGTGAGTTCTGAATTTTAAAGGTGGGATCTCCTTTTAATTTTTCATAGGTTTTTCTGTCTGAAAGCTGTTTCAAGGCTTCTTTAATATATAGTTCTTTTTGAAGGAGAACAGTGTTGCCACCTTTATCTGCTCTGCGTACTATAATATCCGGGCGTTTTTGTATATCTTTTATGGCTTCTAATTCTGCTGGTTTTAAATTTTTACCGATTTTGTTATACAAGATTGCTTCCACGTCTTTGACCACTTGGGCCTCAAAGGCATCAATTAGATTTCCTGGGGAAACCTGAGGGACATATGTGGATTTAACCCCTTTTCTAAAAGGCCTTGTTGGAAGTGTACTTGTATTTGGTGATAAATCACTGGTAATACTAACTAATAACTCCGCTTCTCGTTGTACATTTTCAGAGGGATCCATCGATAATGAAAAACCCAAAGGGCCCATTTTACAAGGTTGTTCTGCAGGAAATATTTTTTTCTCACTCTCATTTTGATTTTTATTAATAATACCTGCTTTCTGTGTAAACGTTTTATATAGATGAACTTTTCTTACAGCCTTATACAAATCTATCTTGAAGTCCACTATGTCAAACTCCTCAGGGAGGCAATAATTCAAGCCCTTGGACAGGGCTGACACATGTGCCTCATTCAAAGGAAAGTCCGTTAAATTTACGATTAAATTCCTGTCACTCTCTGCTACTGCGGTCTCCATGAGACTTGTTTCCTCTTCCGTTCGTTGCCTTTCACCCCTTCTTTTTCCTCCACGCCGTGTCCTTCTTCTAAAGGGAGGGACGCTGTATCTGAGTAACGATTAGCAGCCGAGGTTGATGGTTCTGATCTTACTTCTGCGTCTTCTCCAGCGCTAGATTCAGAGTCAGTGGTAAGATAGTCTTTTTTATTTTGATTTTTTCTCCAGCTATGACTTTTTTTGGAAAAACTTTTTTTCTTATAATTTTTCTGAGATTGAATATTTTTATTCCAAGTGAATATTTTGCCGCTTTCAAAGTCGTTCTTATCTCGGATAAACTTATCCTTTTTCCTTTGCTTTATCTCATTTTGTAGCAAAACCAATTTTGCATCCAATTTTTTGTTTACTGCAGACCATTGTGATTCCGATAATCTTGTTTTCAATTCGTCCATAGTTTTATTCAGTTCTAATTTCGTGGTTTCATAGTTTATTACATTTTGTTTTAAAACCAATTGTAAAAGATCCTGTGAGCATTTCAACAGAATTTTCTCCCATTCCTTTCTAAAACTCTCGTTGTCTTTAAACTGAGACATTTCTTTCTGCATTCTTAAACCGCGTGGCACTCTTCCGCATTCAATATACGACTGTAGAGAATTATTTGTCCAAAAGAGGTTTACTTCCCTCTCTGCGGTGTTGAACAGTTTATACTCCAAGGTTTTAGTACTTAATGATAATATATCTTCTTGTGTTTCACACTCCGAAAAAAATGTATTCACATTTTCCCTCCCTGCTAAAAGTCTGTTTGACAGGGCTGTAGTTTCCATTTCCATAGTGCTGAATAGGTTACAAAGAACCTCTGCACACCTGGGCTGTATCAAGGAATCTAAACACGGCGTGCTGAAAGCTATAAGAAAAGTCCAAAGTCCAGAGTAAAGAGAAAAAAATCCAATCGCACAGCCGCTATACGCTAGACCCTGTCAAACAGACTTTTAGCAGGGAGGGAAAATGTGAATACATTTTTTTCGGAGTGTGAAACACAAGAAGATATATTATCATTAAGTACTAAAACCTTGGAGTATAAACTGTTCAACACCGCAGAGAGGGAAGTAAACCTCTTTTGGACAAATAATTCTCTACAGTCGTATATTGAATGCGGAAGAGTGCCACGCGGTTTAAGAATGCAGAAAGAAATGTCTCAGTTTAAAGACAACGAGAGTTTTAGAAAGGAATGGGAGAAAATTCTGTTGAAATGCTCACAGGATCTTTTACAATTGGTTTTAAAACAAAATGTAATAAACTATGAAACCACGAAATTAGAACTGAATAAAACTATGGACGAATTGAAAACAAGATTATCGGAATCACAATGGTCTGCAGTAAACAAAAAATTGGATGCAAAATTGGTTTTGCTACAAAATGAGATAAAGCAAAGGAAAAAGGATAAGTTTATCCGAGATAAGAACGACTTTGAAAGCGGCAAAATATTCACTTGGAATAAAAATATTCAATCTCAGAAAAATTATAAGAAAAAAAGTTTTTCCAAAAAAAGTCATAGCTGGAGAAAAAATCAAAATAAAAAAGACTATCTTACCACTGACTCTGAATCTAGCGCTGGAGAAGACGCAGAAGTAAGATCAGAACCATCAACCTCGGCTGCTAATCGTTACTCAGATACAGCGTCCCTCCCTTTAGAAGAAGGACACGGCGTGGAGGAAAAAGAAGGGGTGAAAGGCAACGAACGGAAGAGGAAACAAGTCTCATGGAGACCGCAGTAGCAGAGAGTGACAGGAATTTAATCGTAAATTTAACGGACTTTCCTTTGAATGAGGCACATGTGTCAGCCCTGTCCAAGGGCTTGAATTATTGCCTCCCTGAGGAGTTTGACATAGTGGACTTCAAGATAGATTTGTATAAGGCTGTAAGAAAAGTTCATCTATATAAAACGTTTACACAGAAAGCAGGTATTATTAATAAAAATCAAAATGAGAGTGAGAAAAAAATATTTCCTGCAGAACAACCTTGTAAAATGGGCCCTTTGGGTTTTTCATTATCGATGGATCCCTCTGAAAATGTACAACGAGAAGCGGAGTTATTAGTTAGTATTACCAGTGATTTATCACCAAATACAAGTACACTTCCAACAAGGCCTTTTAGAAAAGGGGTTAAATCCACATATGTCCCTCAGGTTTCCCCAGGAAATCTAATTGATGCCTTTGAGGCCCAAGTGGTCAAAGACGTGGAAGCAATCTTGTATAACAAAATCGGTAAAAATTTAAAACCAGCAGAATTAGAAGCCATAAAAGATATACAAAAACGCCCGGATATTATAGTACGCAGAGCAGATAAAGGTGGCAACACTGTTCTCCTTCAAAAAGAACTATATATTAAAGAAGCCTTGAAACAGCTTTCAGACAGAAAAACCTATGAAAAATTAAAAGGAGATCCCACCTTTAAAATTCAGAACTCACTACGTTCTCTTCTGAGGGTTTTTGTGGAAAATGGTACCATGTCAAAAACACAAGCGGAAAAACTTTTTCCGGAATTTCCTAGAAAACCGCATTGGTACCATTTACCTAAAATCCACAAATCTCTAGAAGAACCGCCAGGTCGTCCTATTGTTTCCGGGGTGGGTTCAATAACGGAACCCTTGTCGGCTTATATGGATTGGCTTTTGCGACCCTTATTATGCGATACACCGGCATATATAAGGGACACTAAGCATTTTTTAAAAACTCTGCGAGGCTTTGACTGGCAAAAGGGATTTTCTTTAGCATCGATAGACGTGGAAAGCCTTTACACCCGCATCCCACAAGATGCGGGTGTGGAGGCGATCCAATAAATCTTGAAAAGTACCCCTACGGACCCCAATACTATCTCATTCATTAAAAAAGGTTTGACTTTTGTCTTGAAAAATAACACTTTCCAATTCGATAATACCTGGTACAGACAGGTGGAGGGCACTGCCATGGGTACACCAGTCTCCTGTACCCTGGCTAACCTCTTCCTGTCTGTATTTGAAGAGAGGTATATATATTCTGAGAAAAATCCATATCTCAAGTACATAAAATTTTATGTGAGATTTGTGGACGACATGTTCGTGGTGTGGGACGGCGACCGGGCTTCATTCACACAGTTCGTGGAGCACCTGGCGCTTTCCAACCCCATGAACATGCAGTTCACTCACCAGTTTGGAGGTACAGAATTAACATTTTTGGATGTGAGCCTAAAAGTAATTGATGGTAATTTGCATACAGAGGTATATCGTAAACCTTCCTCTTGTAATTCCCTGCTGCATTTCAATAGTGCCCACCCAATGTACGTGAAGAAAGCATTGCCTTACAGCCAGTTCCTCCGAGTAAAAAGAATAAACAGTAATGATGCGAGTTTTCAAAGGCAATCCCAAGAATTATATGGAAGGTTCAGTAATAGGGGGTATCCCCAATCTGTCTTGAACTCAGCGTTGGAACGAGCAGAAACAGAGAATATAACAGAAAAAACATCTAAGAATGATAGAAAATTTGTTTTCTGCTTTAAATATGGTCCTATGGACGCACAAATTAGAACAGCAATTCGAAAAAATTGGCAAATTCTCTGCCAAGATCCAGCGTTGAAGGAAATGACAGAGAAGGGTCCCCTTTTTGCCTGCCGCCGCAGTAAAAATATAGGGGATTTAATAGTTCGAAATCGGGTAACTTCATCTCATAATAATTGGCTCCGAAATACTGCACCCAAAGGAAATTTCCGTTGTGGGCATTGTAATTATTGTAATCAACATCAAACAGGAACTAATTTAAAAATTGGCCCAATAATGCATACAGTACGTGATTTCATCTCTTGTAGAACAACTCATGTGGTTTATATTTTATATTGCCCTTGTAGTTTTTTCTATATCGGGAAAACAATTCGCCCAATGTTTGTTCGATTCAGAGAACATCTCAATTCATTGCGCACAGGCAAGGGGGTCCCCCGTTTGATAAAGCACATGAATGAACAACATGGAGGTGATGCAAAATTGCTTCGATTTGCGGGGATAGAGAAAACTGCCCTACCGCAGGATGGTGGTAATTTAAATCGTATGCTTCTGCGTAATGAAGCAAAGTGGATATTAAGAGCCAATGCTTCTGGACCAACAGGGTTCAACGATAAAGTTGACATGTCTGTTTTTTTGTAAAAAATTCCTGTGTATTGGTTATCATATTATAGTATATTTCTTCCTAAATGATATTCTTCGTCACCCGTCAATGTTTTTATTGTATTTTAACTTTTCACTGTTTCACTCCCCCTTTTTTCCTCCGGATAGTGACTAATTGTTCATTATGACGAAGTGAATAATGGGAGGGACCGGAAGACTATTTAGTTAAAAGGCCCTCTCTCTCTTCACTCGCCATTGGATCTGTTGAAGTGCTCACCTAGCACGAAACAGCTGTCATCCTCTTTGTATTCACATACCCTCCCTGCACCGCATGATCTCATGTGAATAAACCGCTTTGATTGTTCAAATACCGGTGAGTGCGCTTTCAGTCTCTTCTTATGTATCATATTGGATCTGTTTTTCTTAAGCAGCACCAAGGTATAATCTTTTCAGCGGTTTTTTTGTTTAGTTTGTTTTCTGACAAAAGGCTTAAACAGTGCATTTTTTTTGCCCCTGGAGCAGTAAGGGTCTAGCGTATAGCGGCTGTGCGATTGCATTTTTTTCTCTTTACTCTGGACTTTTTCATATTTTTGTCCTTTTATTTCTAAAAACTCAAGCTTTCATGCAGTTCACAGGTGTGAAAAAAGCCTTCAATATGGGTACAATTTCCTGTTGGACATATAACATATGACAAATTGAAGGAGATTGAAAAATACTAGTGAGAAAGACAATCGGAGCATTTGATCCTGCTAATTAATTTTCAACTCTCACTTTTAAGCCCCGTACACAAATCTAATTTTCTCGTACACATTTGACCCAGTTTCTTTTCACCTAAAACACCCATTACAATAAATAAGCCTGTACACGTGACAGTTATTTTTGCAGACCATTACATCAGCCCCCCCAAAAACAGACATATTTGATTTTGACCTATTTTGCGGATCAAACTTGCCCATTCAAGTGAATAAATTCCCCCCCACACACACAAAAATGGCCAGCACACAAATGTCATCCTAGTTGCATTCGTTAACAGTCTTTTAGGAAACTTAAATCAAGAGAAAATACCAAAAATGGATTCAATTTGGATCCAACACACACATTGATGCATGTGATGTGTGAGCGAGATCTTTGAGGACCTTTGGAGAAGAAAAGCTTAACCTTCGTCAGGCTGCATAATTTTACAACGTTAACAGGCTGCAGAGGTACAATTGTACCTTCATATATATTTTATTGAAATTTGGCCAATATATTCTGGATCAAAACTGCAGAGATGTCACGAAATTTCAGCCCTCTACGGCTTTTCGAAAAAAAAAGTTATTGCAATTTTAAAACGGAATAGTTACAATTGTACCTACTCAGCCGGACGAAGGTTAAAGGAGTTGTCTGGTTTAGAAAACTTGTTTTCAAACACACCATTAACCCCTTAATGACCAAGCCAATTTTGACCTTAATGACCAAGCCAATTTTTATAATTCTGACCAGTTTCACTTAATGAGGTAATAACTTTGGAACGCTTCAACAGATCCCACTGATTTTGAGACTGATTTTTGTGACATATTGTACTTCATGGTAGTGGTAAAATTTCTTTGATATAACTTGCGTTTGTTTGTGAAAAACACGTAAATTTGGCAAAAATTTTGAACATTTCACAATTTTCAAGCGTTAATTCTCATGCCCCGAAACCAGAGATTTATTTCTTACAAAATTGTTAGTAAATAACATTTTCCACACGTCTACTTTACATCTGCACAATTTTGGAAATATAATTTCTTTTTGTTAGGAAGTTAGAAAGGTTAAACTTTGACCAGCGATTTCTCATTTTTATGACAAAATTTACAAAACCATTTTTTAGGGACCACATCATATTTAAAGTGACTTTGAGGGGTCTATAAGACAGAAAATATCCAAAAGTGACACAGTTCTAAAATACGCACCCCTCAAAGTGCTCATTGATTTTAATGCAAACCATGTAGTACTCCACTCTGCAAGGAAATTGAGCACTGGATCCATCAGGGATCCCAATAACAGCAGATTCTTTTAACAAATTGGGATTGTTCCAAGTTGACAAACCTTTTAAACTTGAATGATTTCAAGGTCAACTGCTCCATCTTTCCCCTCGCACTTTACATATTAAATATACTCATCTCTATATTATTTAGTACATTGTTTTTTTAGTGTTTGACAGTAAATACTGTTTGGTATTCATTGATGGCCTTAAAAACAATTATATAACATTTTGGACCAAAAATGCAACAAAGAAGTCCTAAACTAGACAATAATATAGCAAAAATCTCAACAGCTACTATATATTTGCCCTTACTACTGAGATAGGTAGGAATAAAGTTCAACCAGACACTAAGGAAGGTCAATATGCTGAGGGTAATGTATTTGGCCTCGTTAAAGCTGTTCCTGGCCAAAAAGGCAACAACAACTAAGATTGTAGCTAAGAAGGCCAAGTATCTGATGGTGCTGTAGAGCAAGACAACTGATCCCACATTGCATTCTAAGAGGATAACACCAATATAAACTTCATAGTTATGTTCAAGAAATGGAGGAAACTATATCTGCCACACTAGAATGAAAATCCCCTGGGCAAAGGTGGAAGTTGACACTACGAGGATGGCCAGCTTGGACCCAACCAATGCCCTCAAGTTACTGCCAGGTTTGGTAGCTTTGAAAGCAATGACTACTATGATGGTTTTTGCTAAGATACAGTAAATATATAGAGAGAATATCAGCCCCAGGAGTGATTGTTTTATTAGGCAGGTCAGTTTAAAGGGGCAACCAGTAAATACCAAAGAACAGAGGAAGCAGAATATTACAAAGATCAGGAGGACATAGCTGAGTTTACTATTTTTGGCTTTCACCACTGTGGTATTCCAAAACTTGAGAAATACAATCAGCACCATCATGTTGATGAAGGAAAACATTATGGATAGGGTTGAGCAAAACGGATCGGACAAATTAAAAAATCGCCGACTTTTGGCAAAGTCGGGTTTCATGAAACTCGACACGATCCTAGTGTGGGATCGGCCATGAGGTCGGCGGTCTGCGCGCAAAAGTCGCGTTTCGTATGACGCTTTCAGCACCATTTTCCAGCCAATGAAGGAGGACGCAGAGTGTGGGCAGCGTGATGACATAGGTCTCAGTCCCCACCATCTTAGAGAAGGGCATGACAGTGATTGGCTTGCTATCTGCGGAGTCACAGGGGTTATAAAGGGGCGTGCCAGCCGCCCGCCATCTTATTTCTGCCGATCTTAGCATAGGGAGAGGTTGCTGCAGCTTCATCAGAAGAAGGGATATAGTTAGGCAGGGAAGATTAACCCTCAAACTGCTTGTGCTGTAGCGATTTCCACTCTCCAACACCACCATTTTTTTGCAGGGACAATGGAGGCTATATTTTTGTGCATTATCTCTGTAGCTTATTAGGCTGCCTTATAAGGCTCCCTGATAGCTGCATTGCTGTTTGCACGCTGCTGTGCAAACCAACTGCTTTTTTTAAATCCTGTTGCTCCTTTCTGCACAGTTATCTTGCTTATTTGTCCACACTTTTGTGTGCAGCAGTCCTTTTTATTTCTGCCATACTTTTCCTGAGATCATTGTAGGGAGATTGAAATTGTACTACAGTCCTTGTATTTTTTATATATCTTCCAGCCACTTTCTGCCACTTTCATTGTGTTGTTTTATACACTAGTTTTGGTTCAGTCTCTCCCCAAAAAAATGAGATTCAAATTCTCACAATGTGGATATACTTCAGTCCTGTTAGTTTGTCGTATGTCAGACAGCCACTTTCTGCCACTTAGATTGCGTTGTTATATACACTGGGCCTGAGTTTTGGTTCAGTCTCCCCCAAAAAAGGGAGATTCAAATTCTCACAAAGTGGATATACTTCAGTCCTGTTAGTTTGTGGTATATCAGCCAGCCACTTTCTGCCACTTACATTGTGTTGTTTTATGCACAGGGCCTGAGGTTTGGTTCAGTCTCCCCCCAAAAAAGTGAGATTCAAATTCTCACAAAGTGGATATACTTCAGTCCTGTTAGTTTGTCGTATGTCAGACAGCCACTTTCTGCCACTTAGATTGCGTTGTTATATACACTGGGCCTGAGTTTTGGTTCAGTCTCCCAAAACAAAAAGGGAGATTCTAATTCTCACAAAGTGGATATACTGCAGTCCTGTTAGTTTGTCGTATATCAGCCAGCCACTTTCTGCCACTTACATTGTGTTGTTTTATACACTGGGCCTGAGTTTTGGTTCAAAGTAAAAGAAGTGACAGCGCTCCATCCGGGTGTAATCCAAATCAGCGATTTTATTCAAGCCATAAAAACAGCAGACAGCAACGTTTCGACCATGCTTGATAAAGACCCTCAGGGTCGAAACGTTGCTGTCTGCTGTTTTTATGGCTTGAATAAAATCGCTGATTTGGATTACACCCGGATGGAGCGCTGTCACTTCTTTTACTTTGAACTTTCCATGGTCCTAGTTGGTTCCTTGGACCTGGACGGGCGCTCCAGCTTGTGAAGTGCGGTTAGCCATCTTGTTTGTTTGGACTGAGTTTTGGTTCAGTCTCCCCCCAAAAAAGTGAGATTCAAATTCTCACAAAGTGGATATACTTCATTCCTGTTAGTTTGTCGTATGTCAGCCAGCCACTTTCTGCCACTTAGATTGCGTTGTTATATACACTGGGCCTGAGTTTTGGTTCAGTCTCCCAAAAAAAGGGGAGATTTGTTGTGAATTCTGCTTTTGGGCTCCCTCCGGTGGTTATAGGTGGTAATGCAGTTGTCCCTGGGCTGCAGTCCTGCACAGGTGTATCTGCTGATTGCAATTCTGACTGGGGTATTTAGGTTTGCAGGACTCATTAGTCCTTGCCCGTTGTCAATGTTTCTTGGGAAGTATTGGACCTCTGTCTGGCTTCTCCTGCTTAGCTGCCAATTCAGCAAAGATAAGTGTCTGTTTCTTTTTCTATGGCACACAACCTGTGTGCTTGTTTTTTGATTGTATTTCTGCTCTGAGTGTAGGAGTCTCTGGAGTTGCAGATATACGTTCCACATCTTTAGTTAGATGGAGGAATTTTTTGTATAATCTGCTGTTGATATTTTTGGAAGGGTTTTAATACTGACCGCACAGTACTCTGTCCTATCCTTTCCTATTTTAGCTAGAGTGGCCTCTTGTGCTAAATCCTGTTTTCTGCCTGTGTGTGTCTTTCCTCTCCTACTCACAGCCAATATTTGTGGGGGGGGGCTGCCTATCCTTTGGGGTTCTGCTCTGAGGCAAGGTAGAATTCCTATTTCCATCTATAGGGGTATTTAGTCCTCCGGCTGTGACGAGGTGTCTAGGGTTTGTTAGGTACACCCCACGGCTACTTCTAGTTGCTGTGTTAATATCAGGATTTGCGGTCAGTATAGTTACCACCTGTTATGATCTGGTGATTAGGGAGCGACATGCGTCTAGCTCTGAGCAGGTGGCAACTATACTGACCGCAGTCCCTAAGCTCAACACAACACTAGAAGTAGCCGTGGAATGCTCCTAACTCGGCCTAGGCATCTCGTTACAGCCTAAGAGCTAACTACCCCTAAAGATAGAAGCAGGAAAACTATCTTGCCTCAGAGAAAATCCCCAAAGTATAGATTAGCCCCCCCACAAATAATGACTGTGAGAGGAGAAGGAAATGACATACGTAGTATGAAACAAGATTTAGCACAGGAGGCCACTTCTAGCTAAATAGAAATAGTACAGAACAGAACGCTGTGCGGTCAGTAAAAAAAAAACTAGAAAAAGTCCACCGCAGAGAAATGCAAAAATCTCCACACCTGACTAAAGGTGTGGAGGGCAAACTCTGCTGCCCAGAGCTTCCAGCTTAACTGAATAGATCCATACTGAAAAGCTGGACAAATGAACAAAAACAAAGAAAGTGCTGAACAACAAAGTCCACAACAAGAGAACCGCAAAAGGACAAGCAAGGACTTAGCTTTGATGAACTGGTCAGAGTGTCAGGAAAGTCCTAAGAGCAATGACTCCAGGCAGGAACAATTGACAACTGGCATTGAATGAGGGATAAGGCCAGACTAATATAGCCGAGCCAGAAAGACGATCAGTGAAAACAGCTGCTGAAGCTAAATCCAAGAAGCAGCCATACCACTCAAAAACACAGGAGGGAGCCAAAGAGCAGAACTCACAAAAATGCTACTTACAACCACCGGAGGGAGCCCAAGAGCGGAATTCACAACAACCACCTACTCCAGTGAAAGTTTTCATGCTGCTCCAAGGTCACCGGATCATAACAGTACAACTGGCCCATAATGAGTTAAATGCATCTCAGAAGAAGGGAAGAAAGGTGTTGAGCTATTTTTTTTTCTTCAGTCTGCTTTATCTTCTCTTCCCTCTTTATCTCTGGGTGGCTGAGGAGTCTTGTGCAAGCATGGCTGTTCAGGAATTAGCTTCTCGTGTAGACCAGCTTGCTGCTAGGGTACAGGGTATTTCTGATTATATTGTTCAGACTCCTGTTTTAGAACCGAAGATTCCTTCTCCTGATTTGTTTTTTGGTGACAGGTCCAGATTTTTGAGTTTTAAAAACAACTGTAAACTGTTTTTTGCTTTGAGACCTCGATCCTTCGGTGATTCCATTCAGCAGGTTAAAATCGTCATCTCCCTGCTGCGTGGCGACCCGCAGGATTGGGTGTTTTCCCTGGAATCTGGGAATCCGGCCTTGCTTAATGTAGACTCCTTTTTTCAGGCTTTAAGATTATTATATGATGAACCTAATTATGTGGATCAAGCTGAGAAGACCTTGTTGGCCCTGTCTCAGGGTCAAGAGGCGGCAGAATTGTATTGTCAGAAATTCAGAAAATGGTCTGTGTTGACTAAATGAAATAATGATGCTTTGGCGGCAATTTTCAGAAAGGGTCTTTCTGAATCCGTTAAAGATGTTATGGTGGGGTTTCCCACGCCTTCCGGTCTGAGTGATTCTATGTCTCTGGCCATTCAGATTGACCGGCGCTTGCGGGAGCGCAGAACTGTGCGCGCTGTGGCGTTGTCCTCAGAGCAGATTCCTGAGCCAATGCAGTGTGATAGGATTCTGTCTAGAACGGAACGACAAGGATTCAGACGTCAGAATAGGTTGTGTTATTATTGTGGTGACGCTTCTCATGTCATTTCAGTCTGCCCTAAGCGGACAAAGAGGATCGCTAGTTCATTTACCATCAGTACTGTACAACCTAAATTTCTGTTATCTGTGTCCTTGATCTGCTCATTGTCATCATTTTCTGCCATTTCCCCTGATTTACGACGGGTTCTTCAGGAATTTCAGGCTGACTAACCTGACCGCTGTCCTGTGGGGAAACTGTTTGTTCCTGACAGATGGACTAGTAGAGTGATTTCTGAAGTTCACTGTTCCATGTTGGCTGGTCATCCTGGCATTTTTGGTACCAGAGACTTGGTTGGTAGGTCCTTTTGGTGGCCTTCTTTGTCGTGTGATGTGCGTTCTTTTGTGCAGTCCTGTGGGACTTGTGCGCGGGCCAAGCCTTGTTGTTCCCGTGCTAGTGGGTTGCTTTTGCCATTGCCGGTCCCTGAGAGGCCCTGGACGCATATTTCTATGGATTTTATTTCTTATCTTCCGGTTTCCCAGAGGATGTCGGTTATCTGGGTTGTTTGTGAACGGTTCTCTAAGATGGTTCATTTGGTGCCTTTGCCTAAATTGCCTTCCTCTTCGGATTTGGTTCCGTTGTTTTTTCAGCATGTGGTCCGTTTGCATGGTATTCCGGAGAATATTGTGTCCGACAGAGGTTCCCAGTTTGTTTCTAGGTTTTGGCGGGCCTTTTGTGCTAGGCTGGGCATTGATTTGTCTTTTTCTTCTGCGTTTCATCCTCAGACAAATGGTCAGACCGAGCGAACTAATCAGACTTTGGAGACTTATTTGAGATGCTTTGTGTCTGCTGATCAGGATGATTGGGTGGCTTTCTTGCCATTAGCCGAGTTTGCCCTTAATAATCGGGCTAGTTCGGCTACTTTGGTTTCGCCTTTCTTTTGTAATTTTGGTTTTGATCCTTGTTTTTCTTCTGGGCAGGTTAAGCCTTCTGACTGTCCTGGTGTGGATTCTGTGGTTGACAGGTTGCAGCAGATTTGGGCTCATGTGGTGGACAATTTGGTGTTGTCTCAGGAGGAGGCTCAACGTTTTGCTAACCGTCGTTGGTGTGTTGGTTCCCGGCTTCGGGTTGGGGATCTGGTCTGGTTGTCTTCCCGTCATGTTCCTATGAAGGTATCTTCTCCTAAGTTTAAGCCTCGGTTTATTGGTCCTTATAGGATTTCTGAGATTATTAATCCGGTGTCTTTTCGACTGGCGCTTCCGGCCTCTTTTGCGATCCATAATGTCTTCCATAGATCGTTATTGCGGAAATATGTGGAGCCCGTTGTTCCCTCTGTTGATCCTCCGGCCCCTGTGTTGGTTGATGGGGAGTTGGAATATGTTGTTGAGAAGATTTTGGATTCCCGTTTTTCGAGGCGGAAGCTTCAGTACCTTGTCAAATGGAAGGGTTATGGCCAGGAGGATAATTCTTGGGTTTTTGCCTCTGATGTCCATGCCGCTGATTTGGTTCGTGCCTTTCATCTGGCTCATCCTGATCGGCC
This sequence comes from Ranitomeya imitator, assembly GCF_032444005.1. NCBI lineage: Eukaryota > Metazoa > Chordata > Amphibia > Anura > Dendrobatidae > Ranitomeya > Ranitomeya imitator. The sequence goes on along the minus strand of NC_091283.1, from coordinate 166,933,262 downwards.
TGGGGGCTCTGATGAGGGTTCGGTGACCCCTCCTCAAGGGGGGGGGTACTGTTGTGAATTCTGCTTTTGGGCTCCCTCCAATGGTTGTAGGTGGTAATGCAGTTGTCCCTGGGCTGCAGTCCTGGACAGGTGTATCTGCTGATTGCAATTCTGACTGGGGTATTTAGGTTTGCAGGACTCATTAGTTCTTGCCCGTTGTCAATGTTTCTTGGGAAGTGTTGGACCTCTGTCTGGCTTCTCCTGCTTTGCTGCCAATTCAGCAAAGATAAGTGTCTGTTTCTTTTTCTATGGCACACAAGCTGTGTGCTTGTTTTTTGATTGTATTCCTGCTCTGAGTGTAGGAGTCTCTGGAGTTTCAGATATATGTTCCACGTCTTTAGTTAGATGGAGGAATTTTTTGTATAATCTGCTGTGGATATTTTTGGAAGGGTTTTAATACTGACCGCACAGTACTCCGTCCTATCCTTTTCTATTTTAGCTAGAGTGGCCTCTTGTGCTAAATCCTGTTTTCTGCCTGTGTGTGTCTTTCCTCTCCTACTCACAGCCAATATTTGTGGGGGGCTGCCTATCCTTTGGGGTTCTGCTCTGAGGCAAGGTAGAATTCCTATTTCCATCTATAGGGGTATTTAGTCCTCTGGCTGTGACGAGGTGTCTAGGGTTTGTTAGGTACACCCCACGGCTACTTCTAGTTGCGGTGTTAAGATCAGGATTTGCGGTCAGTATAGTTACCACCTACTCCAGTGAAAGTTTTCATGCTGCTCCAAGGTCACCGGATCATAACAGAGATTCTAATTCTCACAAAGTGGATATACTTCAGTCCTGTTAGTTTGTCGTATATCAGCCAGCCACTTTCTGCCACTTACATTGTGTTGTTTTATGCACAGGGCCTGAGGTTTGGTTCACTCTCCTGAAAAAAAGTGAGATTCAAATATTCACAAAGTGGAAATACTTCAGTCCTGTTAGTTTGTCGTATATCAGCCAGCCACTTTCTGCCACTAACATTGTGTTGTTTTATACACTGGGCCTGAGTTTTGGTTCAGTCTCCCCCCAAAAAAGTGAGATTCAAATTCTCACAAAGTGGATATACTTCAGTCCTGTTAGTTTGTTGTATGTCAGCCAGCCACTTTCTGCCACTTAGATTGCGTTGTTATATACACTGGGCCTGAGTTTTGGTTCAGTTGCCCAAAAAAAGGGGAGATTCAAATTCTCACAAAGTGGATATACTTCAGTCCTGTTACTTTGTCATATATCAGCCAGCCACTTTCTGCCACTTACATTGTGTTGTTTTATACACTGGGCCTGAGTTTTGGTTCAGTCTCCCCCCAAAAAAGTGAGATTCAAATTCTCACAAAGTGGATATACTTCAGTCCTGTTACTTTGTCGTATATCAGCCAGACACTTTCTGCCACTTACATTGTGGTGTTTTATACACTGGGCCTGAGTTTTGGTTCAGTCTCCCTCCAAAAAAGTGAGATTCAAAGTCTCACAAAGTGAATATACTTCAGTCCTGTTAGTTTGTCGTATATCAGCCAGCCACTTTCTGCCACTTACATTGTGTTGTTTTATGCACAGGGCCTAAGTTTTGGTTCAGTCTCCCCCCAAAAAAGTGAGATTCAAATTCTCACAAAGTGGATATACTTCAGTCCTGTTAGTTTGTCGTATGTCAGCTAGCCACTTTCTGCCACTTAGATTGCGTTGTTATATACACTGGGCCTGAGTTTTGGTTCAGTCTCCCAAAAAAAAGGGGAGATTTAAATTCTCAACAAGTTTATATACACCTTCTACCTTGTTTTACAGTACCATATAACGGTTGTTATTTTGGTTAGATTTTCCAAAAAATGGGGAAGTCTGGTGGAAGAGCCCGTGGGCGGTGGTTGCCAGCTGGTACTGATGGTGGTGGTGGTGCATCTGGTGGTAGTGGCAAAAGAACAATAGCACCTAAGGCTGGAGGTGTTGAGCCAGCATCATCATCTGGCTACACAAGGCCTCGAAGGCTCCCTTATCTGGGAGTAGGAAAACAGCTTTTAAAGCCTGAGCAGCAGGAAAACGTTTTAGCTTTCCTTGCTGACTCAGCCTCTAGCTCTTACGCCTCCTCTTCAGAAAGTTCCAAATATAAAAGCAGCGAGTCGTCAGTGGATGCTCCCGGTCAGGAACAAGACGTTTCCTTGTGTACTTCACCCAAACTGAAAATGAAGAATGCGTCAGGCGACACTACAGGTTACTCCATGGAGCTCTTTACACATACCGTGCCTGGGTTAGAAAGGGAAATTGTTAACTGCCCATTACAAGATGAATCGGACATGGAGTGCACTGATGCACAGCCACAGCTAGATTATAATGCTGTTCCATTGACTCAGATCACTACATTGCCCTCGCAGTGTACTGAGCCAGAATCTGACCCTGATGAGACTATGGTGCCCCGTCCTGAACGCTATAGCACCTTACACGGTGACACAGAGGAAGGTGCACATGACATTGAAGCAGAGGCGTAGCTAGGGTTTTGGTCCAGGGGGGGCGAAGCTTCTGAGTAGGCCCCTAACCAGGTAACCTTGATTACAACTCGATGACGCCCCCTAATAGTGGAGAACCTCAGCAGATGACCGCGCTGTTACTGAAGATAATCTCTATATAACGACCATCATGGATATTACCGCCATATGGTCAGTTGGAGATACCAGCCCTACAGAGCATATAAGAGATCACAGCACAGTTACAGATAAGGACTTACCATTGACGTTCTTTATGATGGAATCGTCACTTTTCCCGTCTTTTCCATCTAGCCCAGACCGACATGACAACTTCTTCCAGCTACAACTTGTCTGCAGAGAAAACAACAAAGAGTCGACACGTTTCACTTCTCACATTCCAGCCATCACCATTTATTCTCAACCTGCACAAACCCCTAATCCTGCTGATACCCCAAAACTGAGCCCCTGCTGCCATATATTTCCCTGTTACTACACCTGATACCCCAATACTGAGCCGCTGCTGCCCTATGTGTCCCTATTACTGCCCGATACCCCAATACTGAGCCGCTGCTGCCGTATGTGTCCCTATTACTGCACCTGATACCCCAATACTGAGCCACTGCTGCCCTATGTGTCCCTATTACTGCCCGATACCCCAATACTGAGCCGCTGCTGCCGTATATGTCCCTATTACTGCACCTGATACCCCAATACTGAGCCCCTGCTGCTGTATGTGTCCCTGTTACTACACCTGATACCCCAATACTGAGCCGCTGCTGCCCTATTTGTCCCTATTACTGCCCGATACCCCAATACTGAGCCGCTGCTGCCGTATGTGTCCCTATTACTGCACCTGATACCCCAATAATGAGCCGCTGCTGCCGTATGTGTCCCTATTACTGCACCTACTCTGTGGTTCTCTGTACCCTCTAAATTCTAAAGCACCCCTCTATAATATAGTAATGCCGGGTGCAAGTGCCCTAGAAAACAGAGCCCACATTTTGCCCCCTAGAAAGTAATAATGCCCTCTGTGTGCCCCTTTGATAGTCACAGTAACCTGAGTTCCCCTATTTCAATAAGTGCCCACTTTACATTTAATAATGTCCCGAGTCTCCCCCCCGTACAGCTCCCCTATACACAGTATAATGCCCCCTAACTGTATAGTACCACCCACACAGTATACTGACGCCTTAGTAGCCTTCAAACTGTTTGATGGCTCCAACACTGTAATCCCCATACTGTATGATGGCCCCATAGATAAACGCCATATAGTATAATGTGCCAGATAGTCCTCAATATAGCACAAGGCAGCACCCTTATAGGCAGACCCTGTAGTTTAAAGCACTCCCCATAGGCAGACCCTGTAGTATAAGGCAGCACCCCCCCATAGGCAGATCCTTTAGAATAAGGCAGCACTCCCCCCATAGGCAGATCCTGCAGAATAAGGCAGCACTCCCCCATAGGCAGATCCTGTATAATAAGGCAGCACTCCCCCTATAGGCAGATCCTGTATATAAGGCAGCACTCCCCCCATAGGCAGATCCTGTATATAAAGCAGCACTCCCCCCATAGGCAGATCCTGTAGAATAAGGCAGTACTCCCCCCTATAGGCAGATCCTGTAGAATAAGGCAGCACTCCCCCCTCTAGGCAGATCCTGTATATAAGGCAGCACTCCCCCCATAAGCAGATCCTGTAGAATAAGGCAGCACCCCCCGCTATAGGCAGATCCTGTATATAAGGCAGAATCCCCCATAGGCAGATACTGTATATAAGGCAGCACCCCCCATAGGCAGATCCCGTATATAAGGCAGCACCCCCATAGGCAGATCCCGTATATAAGGCAGAACCCCCCAATAGGCAGATACTGTATATAAGGAAGCACCCCCCAATAGGCAAATCCTGTATATAAGGCAGCACCCCCCCAATAGGCCGATCCTGTATATAAGGCAGCACCCCCCAATAGGCAGATCCTGTATATAAAGCAGCACCCCCCAATAGGCAAATCCTGTATATAAGGCAACACCCCCCGAATAGGCCGATCCTGTATAAAAGGCAGCACCCCCCAATAGGCAGATCATGTATATGAGGCAGCGCCCCCCCAATAGGCAGATCCTGTATATAAGGCAGCACCCCCCCATAGACAGACCATGTAAATAAGGCAGCACACCCCCCCCAATAGGCAGATCATGTAAATAAGGCAGCACTCCCCCCCAATAGACAGATCCTGTAAATAAGGCAGCAACCCACAATACGCAGATCCTGTAAATAAGGCAGCACACCCCCCAATAGACAGATCCTGTAAATAAGGCAGCACACCCCCCCAATAGACAGATCCTATAAATAAGGCAGCACCCCCCCCCAATAGGCAGATCCTATAAATAAGGCAGCATACCCCCCCAATAGACAGATCCTATAAATAAGGCAGCATACCGCCCCAATAGACAGATCCTATAAATAAGGCAGCACCCCCCCAATAGGCAGATCCTATAAATAAGGCAGCACCCCCCCCCAATAGACAGATCCTGTAAATAAGGCAGCACCCCCCCAATAGGCAGATCCTGTAAATAAGGCAGCACACCCCCCAATAGAGAGATCCTATAAATAAGGCAGCACCCCCCCAATAGACAGATCCTATAAATAAGGCAGCACCCCCCCAATAGACAGATCCTATAAATAAGGCAGCACCCCCCCCCCAATAGACAGATCCTATAAATAAGGCAGCACCCCCCCCCAATAGACAGATCCTATAAATAAGGCAGCACCCCCCCAATAGACAGATCCTATAAATAAGGCAGCACCCCCCCAATAGACAGATCCTATAAATAAGGCAGCACCCCCCCAATAGACAGATCCTATTAATAAGGCAGCACCCCCCCAATAGACAGATCCTATAAATAAGGCAGCACCCCCCCCAATAGACAGATCCTATAAATAAGGCAGCACCCCCCCAATAGACAGATCCTATAAATAAGGCAGCACCCCCCCCAATAGACAGATCCTATAAATAAGGCAGCACCCCCCCAATAGACAGATCCTATAAATAAGGCAGCACCCCCCCCCCCCCCAATAGACAGATCCTATAAATAAGGCAGCACACCCCCCAATAGACAGATCCTATAAATAAGGCAGCACACCCCCCCAATAGACAGATCCTGTAAATAAGGCAGCAACCCCCAATAGGCAGATCCTGTAAATAAGGCAGCACCCCCCCCCCCCCAATAGACAGATCCTGTAAATAAGGCTGCACCCCCCCCAATAGACAGATCCTGTAGATAAGGCAGCACACACCCCCAATAGACAGATCCTATAAATAAGGCAGCACCCCCCCCCAATAGGCAGATCCTATAAATAAGGCAGCACCCCCCCAATAGACAGATCCTATAAATAAGGCAGCACCCCCCCCCAATAGACAGATCCTATAAATAAGGCAGCACCCCCCCAATAGAGAGATCCTATAAATAAGGCAGCACCCCCCCCCCCCAATAGACAGATCCTGTAAATAAGGCAGCACCCCCCCAAATAGGCAGATTCTGTAAATAAGGCAGCACCCCCCCAATAGACAGATCCTATAAATAAGGCAGCACCCCCCACAATAGACAGATCCTGTAAATAAGGCAGCGCACCCCCCAATAGACAGATCCTGTAAATAAGGCAGCACCCCCCAATAGACAGATCCTATAAATAAGGCAGCGCACCCCCCAATAGACAGATCCTATAAATAAGGCAGCGCACCCCCCCCAATAGACAGATCCTATAAATAAGGCAGCGCACCCCCCCAATAGACAGATACTATAAATAAACAAATACTCACCTCTCTTCCTCCTTGTTCTTCCAGCGGCGCTCCCTGCTCCCGCTCATCTACACTGACTGCGGGCGCCGGACAGTGACGTCATCGCGCCCGCTGTCAGTGTGGGGGATGATGGGAGAAGGAGCGCAGCGCTCCTTCCCTCATCACTGCGGTGAGCTGTATCGGCTAGATGCCGATACAGCTCACATTGCGATAGTGGGCGGGGGGCCCACTGCTGGCACCAGGCCCCCCCCGCCTGCTCAGGGGCCCTATAGCGGCAGAGCAGGGAGATCGATTCTCCCTGCCCTGTCACAGAATGTAACTGCATCGGCGCGCTGCGCGCGCCGATGCAGTTGCAGTAGCGTAGCTCCGGGTGGGCCCCCTCAGAGCGCAGGGCCCGGGGCGATGGCCCCCTCTGCCCCCCGGTAGCTACGCTACTGCATTGAAGAGGAGGTGATAGATGACCCAGTTGTTGACCCAGATTGGCAGCCATTGGGGGAAGAGGGTGCTGCTGCCAGTAGCTCAGAAGCGGAGGAGGATAATCCACAGCAGCCATCTACATCGCAACAGCTGTCATCTGGCAGGCCCGTATCAGGCCAAAAACGTTTGTCAAAAACAAAAACAGTTTTAGAACAGCGTGGCCATCCGATGAAAGTAGCACAGCGTGCAATGCCTGAAAAGGTATTCCATAGTAGGAAGAGTGTAGTGTGGCAATTTTTTAACCAAGATCCGAATGATCAGTCAAAAGTTATCTGTAAGAAATGCTCAAAGACCTTTAGTAGAGGGAAGAATCTTCAAAATTTAAATACAACATGCATGCTTAGACATTTAACCAGCATGTACTTGAAAGCCTGGACTAACTACCAAACATCCCGTACCTTTGGTGCACCTTCCAGAATGGAGGTAGTCAGCAATGCTACATTGCTTCCCTCACTGTAAGCCCACCGGTTAGGACACCACCAGCAGCAAATGTGGAGGTATCGTCGCAAGGCCAAAGCAGTCAGGGAATCACAAGGTTATTGGTAGGAAACACTGGATATAGGCCAACATCAAGAATACCATCACTAACCCTCTCTCAATCTGTCATGTCCACCACCACCACCGCTAGTTCCACCATAGGCAGCTCTCCAGTCCAGCTCACCCTACAAGAGACTCTCGTTAGGAAAACAAGGTACTCATCCTCTCATCCGCGTACACAGGGTTTGAACGCCCACATTGCTACACTAATCTCATTAGAGATGATGCCCTACCGGTTGGTTGAAAACGAAGCTTTCAAAGACCTGATGGCCTACGCAGTACCACACTATGACCTACCCAGTCGGCACTTCTTTGCGAGAAAAGCCATCCCAGCCCTCCACCAGCATGTGAAAGACCGCATTGTGCATGCACTGAGGCAATCAGTAAGTGGAAAGGTGCACCTCGCAACAGATGCATGGACCAGTAGGCATGGCCAGGGACGTTACGTGTCCATCACGGCGCACTGGGTTAATGTGGTGGATGCAGTGTCCACAGGGGACAGCCATAGTGGGATATTTCTGCCTAGGCCATGGTCTAGGAAACCGTTGGCTGTAGGCATTCGCCACCCCTCCTCCTCCAGAAACGAAAGCTCATCCACAGACCGCAGTCGCACGACCACTCCTTCCACAGCTGCCAGTGTTGCACACGAGGTGTCCCATTATCGAACAGCTAGTGGTAAGCGTCAGCAGGCTGTGTTACAAATGAAGTGTTTGGGCGACATCAGACACACCGCAGAAGTACTGGCCGAGTACTTGCAGCAACAAACTCAGTCATGGCTGGGCAGTGTACATCTTGAGGCAGGCAAGGTAGTCAGTGATAACGGAAGGAATTTTATGGCTGCCATAGCCCTTTCAGAACTTAAACACATACCTTGCCTGGCTCACACCTTGAACCTGGTGGTGCAGTGCTTCCTCAAAAATTATCCGGAGTTACCACCCCTGCTCCTGAAGGAGCAAAGTCTTTGCTCGCACATCCGCCGGTCACCCGTACACTCCAGCCGTATGCTGAACCATCAGCGATCGCTGAATCTTCCCCAGCACCACCCAATAATCGACGTTGCAACAAGGTGAAACTCCACACTGCACATGGTTCAGAGGCTGTGCGAACAGAGGCGTGGGGTAATTAATTTGTGGGAGGACACATACACGGGCAGGCACTTGGATGGCAGACATGGAGTGGTCTTGTGTGCAGTGGTTAAAGCTACAAGACCTCTGTCAAGTCCTTCAGTGTTTTGCGGAATGCACACGGCTGGTAAGTGCAGACGACGCCATCATAAGCATGAGCATCCCACTAATGCGTCTGCTGATGCAAAGTTTGACGTACATTAAGGAGCTGGCGTCTGCAGCCGAGGAGGCGGGAAGCCTTGATGACAGTCAGCCATTGTCTGCTCAGGCAACTCTCCTGGACGAGGTGGCAGATGAAGAGGAGGAGGAGGAGGATGATGGGGATGAATATTTATGGGAGGAGGATGTTTCTCAGGGGGCAATACAAACTGGTGGCGTTGCAAGGTCAGGTAAACGGTTTTTGCGGGACACAAGTGATGTTGATTTGCAAGAAAGTGCACCTCAACCCAGCACAAGCAGTGAATTGACACCTGGAACATTGGCCCACATGGCTGAGTATGCCTTGCGTATCCTAAAAAGTGACCCCCGCATTATCAAAATGATGACCGATGACGATTACTGGTTGGCCTGCCTCCTGGATTCACGATATAAAGGAAAACTACAAAATCTCATGCCACATGAGAACCTTGAGCAAATATTGGCTACCAAACAAGCAACTCTTGTAGACCGTTTGGCTCAGGCATTCCCAGCACACAGCGGCGGTGATGGTTCTCACACGAGCCGTAGGGGGCAACATGGCAGAGGTGTTAGAGGTTCACAAATCCAAAGTGGCGTTGGACAGAGGGGTTTTATGACCAGTTTGTGGAGTGATTTCGCAATGACCGCTGACACAACAGGTACTGCTGCATCAATTCAAAGTGACAGGAGACAGCGTTTGTCCAGTATGGTTACGAACAACTTTTCCTCCCTTATCAATGTTCTCCCTCACAGGTCATTCCCCTTTGATTACTGGGCATCTAAAATAGACACCTGGCCTGAATTGGCAGAATATGCATTACAGGAGCTCGCTTGCCCTGCTGCTAGTGTGCTATCAGAAAGAGTTTTCAGTGCTGCTGGTTCAATACTGACCGAAAAAAGGACACGTCTGGCTACCCAGAATGTTGATGATCTAACCTTCATTAAAATGAACCAATCATGGATTTCAAATTATTTTTCCCCACCTTCCCCTGCTGACACGTAGCTTGCCGGAAAAATGTCTTGCTTTTGGCCTCCTCTTAGGCTGGTTTCACACTTGCATTTCAAAACGCATGCGTTTTAAAAAAAAAAACGCATGGTGAAAAAACGCATGTAAACGCGTGCAAATGCTGCGTTTTTTTGATGCATGCGTTTTTGCATGTGGTGAAAAAAAACGCAGCATTTTGACGCGTTTACATGCGTTTTTTCATGCGTTTGCGTTTTTTAAACGCATGCTGAGAAATGTGTGACAGCTGCCAATCATCAAAATAAAGTAAAAACCCCACTATAAACAGAAATAGTTAGGGTTAGGGGTAGGGGTAGGGATCCTAACCCTAACCCTAAAGGGATCCTAACTCTAACCCTACCCCTAACCCTAAGCCTAAAGGGATCCTAACCCTAACCCTAACCCTAAAGGGATTAGGGTTAGGGTTAGGATCCCTTTAGGGTTAGGGTTAGGGGTAGAGTTAGGGTTAGGGGTAGGGTTAGGGTTAGGGTTAGGATCCCTTTAGGGTTAGGGGTAGGGTTAGGGTTAGGGTTAGGGTCCCTTTAGGGTTAGGGTTAGGATCCCTTTATCACCTTTATGGTGGGGGGTGGCATATCAGTGTGTTTTCTGTTTTTTTTTAATAAAAACGCATGCGTTTTTAAAGCAAACAAACGCATGTGCTTAAAAACGCATGCATTTCCATTGACTCCAATGTATTTTTTGACACAAAAAAATGCATGAAAACGCATGCGTTTTTATGTGTCAAAAAACCGCCTCTCAAAAATACTACAAGTTCCATTTCTGAAAAAGAACGCATGCAGCAAAAAAACGCATGCGTTTCAAAACGCGACCAAACGCGTACAACAAAAAACGCATGCGTTTTCAATGTTAAATATAGGAAAAAAAACGCATGAGTTTTTTTGTGCAAAAAACGCTGCAGACAAAAACGCAAGTGTGAAACCACCCTTACTGACTTCTCCAATTCCTCCACTTGCAGCTGCTGAATGTCCACCATAGGCCATTTTTATACCTCCCTAAATGGGCTGACTCCCCCCACAGGGCCGTGGTCACCACCTGGCACAAGCACCCGTGCGAGTGCCGTTTGCCTGGACAGGTGGGTGGGCCCACTCTTGGGCGACGGCACTGGCACAGGGTCCCTCATAGTACATTGAAGTGTCTCTGACGGTGGTGGTGCACAACCAACGTCAGACACATCGTCATAATATGAGGGGCTCTGTGCCAGTACCGTCGCCCACGAGAGAGTGTTCCCCCCCAGCTAAAACAGTGCTCTACCACTTGCAATACTTACCTCTCCCTGCTCCACCACTGTGTAGTCTGTGCTGTTAAATCCTTCAATGTTACTGCCAATACAAATTTGTTGAAATCATAGATGATAGTTAAAATAAACAGGGGCCCTGGCCTCCATTTAAACCAGTTAATACTTTGCGCCTACTACCACTGTCTGCTACTCAGCAGAGGAGCCCACCCCTGTACCTAGCTATGCCACCTGTTTAGGCCTGTTACCAATTTTGAACTGCATTTAGCCTACTTTATTATTTGGGCCTACTAACTGTGTCTGCCACTCATTACAGTTGTCCTCCACTGAACAAAGCAATGCCGCCTGTTTAGTCCTGTTACCAATTTTGAACTGCATTTAGCCTACTTTATTATTTGGGCATATACCTGTGTTTCCTCCTCATCCTGCCCATTGCCCAGCCACTGCTAGATGAGTCTGCTGGTACATTGACCCAGACCACTATATTCCCCTTGCACTCTACACAGCCAGAATCTGACCCTGCTGAAAGTCAGGTTCCCCTTCCCGCATACTATACCTCCTTACACTGGGACAAAGAGGAAGGTGCAGATAAAAGTGCAGGTTCCTACATCAGGTGGGGGGGCATACTCATTGGCAACGTCACTGGCACAGGGCCCCTCATAGTACGCAAAAGTGTCTCTGCCAGTGGGAGGCGCCACCCGCCATTAAACACACCGCCGTACTATGAGGGGCCCTGTGCCAGTGCCAACGATTGGGCCCCCCCTGCTTGCTCAGGATCACAGCACTTGCAAAGTTGAAATACTTACCTCTCCCTGCTCCACCGCCGTGACGTATTCCGCGTTTCCTGGGCCCACAAAAATCTTGAGCCAGCCCTACCCCCCACAACTTTAGCCAAATGACCCACAGTTTTCAATGCCTAACTATTATTATAAAGTAAATTAAGATTGACAAGCTTAAGTAATAAGAATTGATGTTTTTGGCATTAAAATGGGCACTGTAGGTGTTTTCCTGTCCTCCACTCACTGCCGACTTTGATTCCCCATTGACTTTCATTGGGTTTCGTGTTTCAGTCGGCCCCCGACTTTTCGCAATAATCGGCCGATTTCACCCGACCCGACTTTTAACAAAGTCGGGTTTCACGAAACCCGACTTGATCCGAAAAAAGTAAAAGTTGCTCAACTCTAATTATGGATAATGATGCCATTACCAACCCAAAGGTTCCTCATAGGAGAGAAATTCAACAACTTTTGGGATACATTTGGTCTTTTTTCTGTTTGGCCAAAAATCTTCTGCACAATTGAAACAGCTAACAGATCTGGCAGATAATGAATAAGTAAAAACTATTAATAGTTGAGTACATGGAAATTGTAGTAAATTGTTAAAAGGGTTGTTTAAACCAGGAACCCCTCTTCAATATCCTCATCCTTGTCAGAATGGAGAGTGACTAAAAAGAACCTCTCTTTCTCTGGAAGACCCAGTATGTTAATCTATCACTTGCACAATTTCAATTAGAACAGTTGCAATGCTTAACTTCTCCTGTGGGAGTGCTGTGCTGGTGCTGAGCACTTTTTGACTGGTTTACAGATAAGGCTAGTTTCACACTAGCATTTTGCTGAGCTGCGGAGGGCTGCGGACTTCCTTCGTGAAGCCCCACCCACGGCCACACCTTCACCGCTCAGCTCCACCTACGTCCGCATGCGGCCTGCGTACCTATCTTTAACATTAGGTACGCAGGTCGTGCGGATGTAAGCAGATGCCTCCGTATGCGTCGTTTTGACGATGCAGAGAAAAAAACTTACAACCAGCTGCGTTCGACGCAGGTCGCCGCATCGTCAATGTTAAAGATAGGTATGCAGGCCGCATGCGGATGTAGGCGGAGCTGAGCGGTGGAGGTTCGGTAATGGGCGGGGCTTCACGGAGGAAGTCCGCAGCTCAGCAAAACGGTAGTGTGAAACTAACCTAAATTATGACTGATTTATATGGATACAAGCAGTGACAGATCCATGGTCATTGTTGAGGGACCCATCTAATAAAAAGGGAATTTTTAGAATTGAAGATCATCTTTTTTGGGTTAGATCCAACTATATTTATGCTGCATTCTATCTAGGCACAAACCTAAATTTTGAGTTACTTTTGAAAATATGAACTTCATACACATTAGACTAAAGTTTTCCAAATTTGTTAGTATCATCTAAAAATTTTAATATGTATTGGGACAGAAATGAGCAAATACATTTGTAGGGCCCTGGTCCAGCGGCCAGGTTAATAATCCATGGCCGTTGGATGAGAGCTCAGCGAATTTCCTCCTGCGTTTCACAACATCTCTGCTTCTCTTTAGAATAGCTGGCTTGGTGCAATGTCATCCGGCAACAATGAATTCGAAATAAGCAGGCTAATCAAAAAAGAAGCCGAGGATACCAGCAGGTAGGAGGAAATTTGCAGGGCTCCTCTCCAGTGGCCACTGATTACTGACCTGGCCTCTGCACTAGTGTAGGGCTGTCTCAATTTTCCCCTGAAAAGTAATGTCACAGGAGAGATGGAGAAAGGGATCCAGCACGTAGGACTTGCAACATGCAAAGCTTTTGTTTTCCTGCAGAAAACTCACTGCTAGTGGCTCGGCTAAGCTAAGTGATCCTGAATATGAGGGAGTCTAGGGAGATAGTTGTTGGCTGACACCTGCTGTATCTAACAAATATAACACATGAATATTGAGATTATGGACACACTTGGTTTCAGTGGAAATCATTGACTCTGGGCACAGAACACAGTCAAAACAACAGACAGGTTGACCTTTCCGTGGCATCTTCCAGTGTCCTGTAGGACAACCATCACTGCAGACTGATAACAGTACCTGAAATTATCTATCATAGTATCTTTGAAATTTTCCTTGATTGCAATTCCTTTTTTTTTAATGGAAAATCTTCTAGGAAATAAAATGTACCTGTCCTCCGGCCCAAGAGATGGCGCTGTCATTAATATAGAACTGTAGAGTAAAATAATCCTTAAAGGTCCCAACTTTCAAAAATTGAAGTCTGTTGTCTTCTAGATAAGAATTAAAAATGTCAAAGCTCCCGTAAATGTCTCCATTAGCGTCGAAGGAGACGTCATATCCAGCGGTATTCACAAAGTGAACCCTCTTTAGGTAATGAAGTAGCTATTTTTGAAACAAATGAATATATTTTGTTGTTGACATGTAATAGTTATATATATCTCTATGAACTTATGGACTCATTTTTGTGGTCTAAGCTCTATCTATTACCTTCCACTTTGCAGATTTGAAGAACAATGGACACATCCAAGATTAGGTCCGGTTTTGCATGGTTTGGGCCCATAAAATACAGTAGTTGTTTAGAGGTGGTCACATATTTTTGTTCATCACTTCTAGAGTAAATTACTATTGATGTCCATTAGTATTCCTTCCAGAACTATTCTGATGTCAAAATGAAAAAATAATTTAAGGAAAACTTACCTGCCACGGTTGTATGTTGTGGTTATTGGCACAAAGTTTTCCCCAACAAGGTCCTTCACCGGGTCCGCAGTGCAGTAGTAAGTAGTGCAGACCATGAGCAATGGCATGAACAGCATTGTGGGCCATGTACACCGAGTGTGATCTGGGGTTACTGAGTTCTGCAAAGTCATTGGTCACCACCTTCTCCAGTCCTGTGCAGGTGTCGTTGCCTTGACCTACTGTATGTGGACATTAATCCCATCTTTGGGCCATGAGCAATTAATTAGCAACTCCCCAAAAAATTTTCATAAGTGGCATTTTTGGATAATTATTAGGGTAAAAAGTCTGTAGAAAATTGGAAAAATTAGGAGGAATTTTTCTACTCCTTGCAATTCCTATGGTGCCGTTAAGAATGATCCAAAACTGCTTTTGAATGGTGGTCGTGGTGTACCAAGCTTCCATGCCCATCCAAACTTTTCCCTTGAGGTTTTGTTGCAGGACCTCCCAAAATATCATGGAAACGTGTGCTTTGTTACAGTAAAGGATGACTACTCTGGACGTTGATCGTCTGTTTTCTATCGTTTGGTGACACTAAAAAGGATTGTTTCAAATTCAATGCAAATCCTGTTCTTGTTGGTTTCTCTTCTGAATTCTACGGCTCCTTGTTCAAAGTAATCTGCCGAGGAAGTAACAACCCCTATCCAGGTCCAACCAATTTTTTTGCACAGCGCTATTAAAACTTGAGACTGGCTCCTGATACTTATAGTAGTCCTTAGAAATGATGGGAATTCAATTTTGTTGCTCAAGTATGGAAGAGACGCTGTGTAACTGACCTGAGTCCACTTTGCATTGACGAGGGGCAGTACCCCGAAACACAGTGTCTGCAAATTGAGATTTTTGTTTGGCTTTATCCTAAAGGTACCGTCACACTAAGCGACGCTGCAGCGATACAGACAACGATCCGGATCGCTGCAGCGTCGCTGTTTGGTCGCTGGAGAGCTGTCACACAGACCGCTCTCCAGCGACCAACGATGCCGGTAACCAGGGTAAACATCGGGTTACTAAGCGCAGGGCCGCTGTCTGTCCCCGGCGCTCTGCTTCTCTGCTCTGGCTGTGAGCACAGCAGCCGGAAAGCACAGCGGTGACGTCACCGCTGTGCTTTCCGGCTGCCCGGCGCTCACAGCCAGTGCAGAGAAGCACAGCGCCGGGGACAGACAGCGGTAGGTAAGTATGTAGTGGTTGTTTTTTTTACTTTAACGATGGTAACCAGGGTAAACATCGGGTTACTAAGCGCGGCCCTGCGCTTAGTAACCCGATGTTTACCCTGGTTACCAGCGAAGACATCGTTGAATCGGCGTCACACACGCCGATTCAGCGATGTCAGCGGGAGAGCCAGCGACGAAACAAAGTTCTGGCCTTTCTGCCCCGACCAGCGATATCACAGCAGGGGCCTGATCGCTGCTGCGTGTCACACTGGACGATATCGCTAGCCAGGACGCTGCAACGTCACGGATCGCTAGCGATATCGTCTAGTGTGACGGCACCTTAAGTGATGTGACAAAGCTCGTTAAAGGGTCGACATTGACTTTTAGGATTTCTACTTCCAATAGGTAGCACTAGAGTTCTAGTCCTCCTTCTCTCTGAAGAGACAATTTGCATATTTCCTAGAGGAGCATTGTGGCTTTCAGTATCCTCATCTCGGCATGTTTAGCATGTTAATCTCCGCAAGGAGAAATGATACTTCTTGGATATCATGTAAAGAAAAAAAATTCCAATTATTGCATGCTACCTATAGAAATATGGACAAGAACAACTTGGCTTCTGAGGCAGGAGAAAATCGAAACCAATATAATTTGGGCATCCTTCAACTCTTAACTCCCAACTTTTTTCCATTTTTGTAAATGTGAATTAAACCAATGGCGCTAGCGTGATTTAGGACCCCTGCTGCAAATTGTAGGACAGTGCCACTCTTTTGTCCCACTGTGCAAAGTTGAAAAATAAAGATTTTTAAATTTGCACTAGGGTATGTCCTATGTATCTGCCACTCAATCTGATTTAACAATGAATGAACTTGCTGTCTGCTCACCCAGCGTATTTTTTTTTTCTATAGCCGTATGTTACTTATCTACCACCATGGGCTGAACTAGTGTCTCACTAGTTCAAAAATACTTAGCAGGTGAGATATCGGTGAAATATCAATAAAATATTAATTCAAATTAGAGAATAAAATGAAGTAAATAAATCAGTGGGACCACACTCATTCTGGTGAAAAAGGATACCTGTTGTCCGGTGATGTCTTTCAGAACGCTGGTGTCTTTTGTGCCCACTTGTAGTCCTTTCGCAATATGGAATCGATGAATTTTATGTGGAGACCGAGTATCCCAGGGCGCTGTCCCGGCCGGTGACATTTCAGCCCATGGTGGTAGATAAGTAACATACGGCTATAGAAAAAAAAATCTGCTGGGTGAGCAGCTGGCAAGTTCATTCATTGTTAAATCAGATTGAGTGTTCTGAACACGGTGATACCAAATATGTGTATTTTTTATTTTTTTAATTGTTTTATTTGAATGGGGCATGTCTTCTCCATGACCTTTGGAACCATTATTGGGGTAATGCCTGAATTCACCAGAAGATCTTGTGCTATGAATCTGCTAATATTTTTAATTTGAAGACACAAAAGAGAATAGTAAAACCAAAAACACTCAGTTTGAAAAAATGTTGCAGTAATCCGCAAGTGCTAGTAAAAGATGTAAAAAACAGGGTATTTGGTTGATACGTTTTTTGCAAAAAATGTATACAAAGCTGCTCTACCAATCTTCACGGTATACCCTTATCAGAGCAGTCCTAACTAATGTATGCAATCCCTATCTGATGTATTTAAAAACCTGATCATCTGTATATAACCTGTGTGAACAGGGTTCAGAGAGGAAAAATCCATGTGTGCATACAGGGTAGAACAGCTTTTGTGCAGATAGCCCAAGAGGAGTGGTGGAACTCCCCAGTCTTGTAGACACAAGAGAACAATTATGGAAACAGGAACACATGGGCTACTTGCACAGTGAACAAGTCTGTATGATCATGTTCACACACCACCAAGAAACCTGAAGACACAAAAGAGAATAGTGAAACCAAAAACACTCAGTTTGAAAAAATGTTGCAGTAATCCACAAGTGCTAGTAAAAGATGTAAAAAACAGGGTATTTGGTTGATACGTTATAAGGGTATACCATGAAGATTGGTAGAGCAGCTTAGTATACATTTTTTGCAAAAAACGTATCAACCAAATACCCTGTTTTTTACATCTTTTACTAGCACTTGCGGATTACTGCAACATTTTTTCAAACTGAGTGTTTTTGGTTTCACTATTCTCTTTTGTGTCTTCAGGTTTCTTGGTGGTGTGTGAACATGATCATACAGACTTGTTCACTGTGCAAGTAGCCCATGTGTTCCTGTTTCCATAATATTTTTAATTGTGGTCATGTTATTTTTCCTCTATACTGTCACGATTCACACCGTGACTGTCACCCCTATTTCATGGATTGGGGTGACTTTAGGCCAACACATGGCTATCACATGTGCAGGGGGCTTATCTTAGTTATCCCTCCACTGCTACACTGTGATGAAAACACACACAAGGCTTTTGACCTCTTAGTTTACCGCAGGGGCTTATTTTAGTTATCCCACTGCTCTGAAATATAACACAAACTGCAGGGATTTATGTATATCCCGCTTTACAGTTCCGCTTGGAAGCTTGCAGCTCTCTGGCGCTCCCCTTACCCTCTGGTCAGATTAGGGTGATTAGTCGCCAGAAAGGCTGCCTGCTATGTACTGGCTATTGGGCACGCTGCAGCGAGGCAATATAACTACTCCCACTCAGGCAGGGACAATAATTATCAACGCCGCCATCGCTACAACGACTCCCAAAGGCACAGAACAAGGTATGCTGGCACCAGCTTCAATTAACGGGTCCAAAGCTAACCCAAAACAGTAGCGTAATTCCCTTCAGAAGACTTAGGGTACCTTTTAGAGCAGGAGAACGAAAACTAGTAATTTAAATATTTTACTCAGAAAGATTAGGCAGTGTTTATAAAAAAAAATTACAAGGATGTTACAATAAGAGACAATTGAAAGTATGTACAAAGCAATTATAAAATAACAGGGATTAAATGAGAAAGTAACACTTACATGTGCTCAGATCATTTCAGGCAAAATCATGCTGGTAGGCGGAGCCCCAAATGTCCCAGTGCATCAGGAGGTCTGGGTAGGAACAGCTCCTCAGGCAAAACTGAAGGCTGGGTTAAGTGGAGTCACTTATACCTACAGCCTGGTGACATCACTAAAGGGGTTGAGTTAACATCGCCCTCCCCTCTCCTCAGACTACAACTTTCAACAGCAATTCTTATAATTCTCTTATCTTCGCTCCCGAACATGTCAGAATCACAGCACACCCCTCATTCATCTTCTTTTACAATTGGCTTTCTATTGGTACCAAATTTGGGCTAGTTGGGACACACAGTTCCAGAGAAATCTGTACTTTGTACCTTTTGGGATTAGAGGCTCATGCTTACAGTGGCTGACAGATCCGCCGATGGAGATTCGCAACATGGACTTATTATTTTCCTAGCCTAAATCGGTGACCCAATATCTTATCATGATAGAACAAAGACCCTCATGGATTTTGGGAGGCCTAGACTCGTTTCGGCTGGTACAATTGTCTATTGCAGCTACCGGTCGTATAAATTCTTGTGGTGGGAGAGAATGAGTAAGTTGCCCAGAACCTGGAATTTGCAACTAGAAGCAATGAAACCTCTTCTACACACACATTTCAGCAAGCAGAAACACAGAGAAAGGGGGTTTAAGCCCACAGCATGGGTGCTAACAGGCAAAGCTACAAAATTATATTACATTTCATACATTATCGTGACACCTCCCCCTTTTGGTCTGCACTACGGAGGCAGAATCCCTTGGTATGCCTCCATGTGCACCTCAGTAGGTTCGCCCTGGCGGGACAGTCCATCTGCTTTGCCATGCTCCCTGCCCGTTTTGTGTTCAATGGTGACGTCAAACTGCTGAAGGGTAAGGCTCCAGCGTAGGAACCTTCCATTGGTTCTGCACATGGCGTTTAGCCAGCACAGAGGGTGGTGGTCAGTCAACACAGTGAAGGCACGGCCGTACAAGTAGCGCTGCAAGCGCTGCAGGGCCCAGACTATGGCCAGGCACTCCATCTCAACAGTGGAGTAGGCAACTTCCCTCGGCAGAAGTTTCCGGCTCAGATAGTTTGTACCAGCTAGCCTCTCAAGCAGCTCCTTGATGCGCGGCATTGGGTGCGCGTCAGAGGCTGTGATGGCGTTGAGCTCCCTGTAGTCCATGCAGAACTGGGTGGTCTGATCCTTATTTGGCACGAGAACTACAGGTGAAGCCCACGCACTCTTTGACCGTCGAATCACCCCCAGCTGTAACTTCTCATTGATCTCCTGGTGCATAACCTGCTGCACCTGGTCAGAGATTCGATAGGGTGTTCGCTATAGTGGAGCATGATTCCCGGTGCCCACCTCGTGGACTGCTAACTCAGTCCTTCCAGGTCGGTTGGAGAACACGACCCGGAAGGGTTCCAGCTTGGTCCGCAACTGCGACCGCTGGGGTTCAGTTAGTGAGGCGCTTACCTCCACGTCCTCGATGGACCCACCGGCCTTGGCTTGGGCCAGCATGTCCAGGAGGGTGTCTTCCTCCCCGTCTTCGGGCAGGCTGCAGACCGGTAGGACGAAAGGTTCACATTCATGATGAGCCTTCATCATGTTGACGTGAAAGGCCTTTCGCCTACCCCGAGCGTGGTCAAGCGTGACCACGTAGGTGACCGGGTTGAGCTGCTGGTGGACGATGTACGGGCCCTCCCAAGCTGCCTGACACTTATCCTTTGGTACGGGGACCAGCACCCACACCTTTTGACCCACGTGGTAGGTCTGCTCCCGGGCGTTCTGATTGTACCAGTGCTTCTGGTCAGCCTGAGCCTGCGTCATGTTGTCATGCACCAACTGCATCAAGGTCTGCATCTTGTCAAGGAAGCGCATGACATACTCCACTATGGACACTTCAAAAGGGTTCGGCTCCTCTTCCCAGGATTCCCTTACCAACCCTAGGGGTCCCCGGACTCGCCTGCCGTACAGGAGCTCGAAGGGGGAGAACCCCGTCGAGGCCTGCGGAACCTCTCGGTAAGTGAATAGCAGGTGTGGGAGGTACCGCTCCCAGTCGCGCCATTGGGTCTCAACCAGCATGCGTAGCATCTGTTTGAGGGTACCATTGAAGCGTTCACACAAGCCATTGGTCTGTGGGTGATATGCACTCGATACCAGGTACTTCACCTGCATTCTCTTACAGAGAGCCTCCATTAGGCGAGACATGAACTGGGTTCCTTGATCGGTAAGCATCTCCCTGGGAAATCCTACACATGAAAAGATAGCCAACAGGGCATCTGTCACCTTATCTGCCCTAGTTGACGATAGAGCTAATGCCTCTGGGTGCCGGGTAGCGTAGTCTACCACAGTAAGGATGTATTGCTTTCCAGGGCTGCTGGGGATGGCCAGCGGGCCCACAATGTCCACCGCGACCCTCTGGAAAGGCTCCTCTATCACTGGCAAAGGGATCAAGGGAGCCTTAAAAGCAGGTCCCACCTTCCCCACTCTGTGACAGGTGACACAGCAGCGGCAATAGTTTGACACATCTGTCTCCATCTTAGGCCAATAGAAGTGTTGAGACAGCCGGGCCTTAGTTTTGCTGATCCCCAAGTGTCTAGCCAACGGGATCTCATGGGAAATCCGCAACAACTCACTCCGGAATTGCTGCGGGATGACCAGCTGTCTTTCCCTCAACCACTCCTGTTGCGGTTTTCCGGGTACTGTCTCCCGGTACAACCTTCCTTGTTCCCAGAACACCCCCTCCTTATCAGTCACGGAGGTGGGCATCTCGGCGAGGTACCTCAAATTCTCCAGGCTCGCATTTGTGTGCAGAGCCGCCTGAAACTCCTGGCTAGGGGAAGCCAGAAGTGACGTCAGGGTCCCTTCCCCACGGGAACCCTCTGGGACCTGCACGGGGTCAATCTCTGGTTCAGTCACAACGATGACTGAGGAGGGTCCGGAAGGCAGACAATTATCTGCGTTTCGGGCACTCTGACTGTGGGTGACAGCAGCTACGTAGGCTGTCTCCCCAGGGATTTCCACAGACCCATCAGCCGGAGCTGCTATGGGCCCTACCTCCCCAACCACCCCCAACACTTCAGGGGCAGTGCTACTTATGGGCCAGTTGCCTTCCTCTGTGGCACTGGTCAATTTCATGGCATCACCTTTCTCATGGTTCCCATGCATCTCCCCATTTCCTGTAGCACCAACACTTGCCCCTGCTAGGAGTTTCTCAGTTGTCTCACTCCGCAAAGCGACGTGGCTGAGCACTCCTGTACCTATGGACACATGAACTTTTGCATAAAGATGGCTATCAGGTTCAGTTGGCACATTTACAACATTTTCATCATCAATCCTAGGGAAAAAATGGTTATCAGATGCATCATTACTGGATAAAGCACGGTTAGGTAACACATGCAATTTATCATCATCATCATCATCTTTAGGGTTAACGTTACCCTTATTAGCAGATTGGGGAGGGGTGTCAGGGACGTAGTATGCAACCATTCTCCCCAAATCAGTCCCCAACAAAACATCAGTGGGCAAATTATCAGACAGCCCCACTTCCTTCACCCCGCTCCCGGCACCCCAATCAATATAAACCCGGGCCATTGGCAAGGGGCAGCCAATGCCCCCAATCCCGGCGACAGCTAGGGTTTTCCCCAGAATGATCTCTTCAGGGGTCGCCAGTTCGGGTCGGATGAGGGTCCGTTCAGCCCTGGTGTCCTTGAGGCCTGTAGCGACATGGCTTCCCACAGTGATGTGCTGTACGTTGTCACACACCCTCCCAGCCACTCCACCCACCAAAAGAACTGCTGCATTGGTGCCTGGGGCCTTGGCTGGGGGGGTTCTTCTGCTTGTCTGGACAGTGGGGACTGATATGGCCAGTCCGCTTGCAGAAGAAACACTGGCGAGGGTCGGTGGTAGGTCTGGTGCTGTTGGCCACGGGGGCAGGACCTCTGGTGTGTTGGCTGGCAGGGCTACTGGTGTTGGTTGCAGGCTTACCCCCTCTCCAGATGGTGGTGATTGGCTTCCGCACTTCCGATCTACGGTTGGCCTCATAGGCATCGGCAATCTGCGCTGCTTTCATTACGTCTATGGGTTATCTGTCCATCATGAACTGTCGCACCTCAGCTGGGCAAGGATGGAAGAACTGGTCTTTGATCATCAGGTCTCCCAGCTGCTCAAAGGTGGTCACTGAGAGTCCTTGGATCCACTGGTTAAAGTGGATCCTGAGTCCATGCACCACATCACCGTAGCTGTCGTATGGGCCACGTTGGAGGTTCCGGAACTGTCTATGGTACACCTCGGGTATAAGCTGGTAGTTGGCTATCAGGGCCTGCTTGATGGCCTCATAGTCACCATCTTGTTCTTGAATGAGGGCAGCAAACGCCTCCAGAGCTTTGCCTCTCAGCCCTGGGGTCAAATATCATGCCCATTCTTCTGTAGGCAGCTGGTACTGTCTGCAGGCTTTCTCAAAGGCCCGCAGAAAAGTGTCCAAGTCCCCATCCTTTTCCATCACAGGAAAGTGCTGGGCTCACGGCTCCGGGCTGTGGAGGGCATCACCCCCTGCCAGAGCATCTCCAGTTCATGGACTCGCTGGGCTTGGCGCTCGGCTCTCCTGGTATTGCTGGATCAGCTGCAGACATCCATCACGGTCATCGACGGGGAGTAGTTCCAAGACCGCCAGAAGATTGGGGTCCAATCCGCCCTGGTTGCTAGTAGGGACAGTATTCAGTGGTTGGACCTCTGCTGCAGCACCATGTTCGCTTATGCTGGCTTCTACGGCCACTGGGCTTTGAGAGCGGTCTAGAGCGGCTTCCCAGTGCACCAGATCTGCGACCAGTTGGGCTTTGTTTTTGCCTCCAAAGTCAATATGATGTGACCTGCATAAGGCAATAAGGGTGTCTCTGGTCTGCTGCTTATAAAAGGTTTCTCCCAGCAAAACCATGGTTGCCAAATAAAAGATAGGACAGAAAAACAAAGAGAAGGGAAGGGGATAATTACCAGTACACACAATTGTCTCAGGACTAATAAACACTGAGTTTGTTCTCTAAACTTATTTGCGCAGAGTCCTCGCAAAAACTTTGCAAGTTTTTAGTGAGAGGAATGATTGCTCAAACCAAATCATTAATGCTCTATGATCCCACCAATATGTCACAATTCACACCGTGACTGTCACCCTTACGTCATGGAACACACGGCCATCTCATGTGCAGGGGGCTTATCTTAGTTATCCCTCCACTGCTACACTGTGATGAATACACATACAAGGCTTTTGACCTCTTAGTTTACCGCAGGGGCTTATTTTAGTTATCCCACTGCTCTGCAATATAACACGAACTGCAGGGATTTATGTATATCCCGCTTTACAGTTCCGTTTGAAAACTTGCAGCCCTCTGGCGCCCCCCTTACCCTCAGGTCAGATTAGGTAACGCACCTAGGGAAATTAGTCCACGGAAAGGCTGCCTGCTATGCATTGGCTATTGGGCATGCTGCAACGAGGCAATATAACTACTCCCACTCAGGCAGGAACAATACAACGGCTCCCAAAGGCACAGAACAAGGTATGCTGCCACCAGCTTCGATTAACGGGTCAGAAGCTAACCCAAACCAGTAGCGTAATTCCCTTCAGAAGACTTAGGGTACGTTTTAGAGCAGGAGAACGAAAACTAGTACAGTAATATAAATATTTGACTCCAAAAGATTAGGCAGTGTTTATAAAAAAAATATTACAAGGATGTTACAATAAGAGACAATTGAAAGTATGTACAAGGCAATTATAAAATAACAGGGATTAAATGAGAAAGTAACACTTACATGTGCTCAGATCATTTCACGCAAAACCATGCGGTTAGGCGGAGCCCCAAATGTCCCAGTGCATCAGGAGGTCTGGGTAGGAACAGCTCCTCAGGCAAAACTGAAGGCTGGGTTAAGTGGAGTCACTAATACCTGCAGCCTGGTGACATCACTAAAGGGGTTGAGTAAACATCGCCCTCCCCTCTCCTCAGACTACAACTTTCAACAGCAATTCTTATAATTCTCTTATCTTCGCTCCCGAACATGTCAGAATCACAGCACACCCCTCATTCATCTTCTTTTACAATTGGCTTTCTATTGGTACCAAATTTGGGCTAGTTGGG
Source organism: Ranitomeya imitator (assembly GCF_032444005.1). NCBI lineage: Eukaryota > Metazoa > Chordata > Amphibia > Anura > Dendrobatidae > Ranitomeya > Ranitomeya imitator. The sequence goes on along the minus strand of NC_091283.1, from coordinate 166,908,667 downwards.
ACACACAGTACCGGAGAAATCCGTACTTTGTACCTGATGGGATTAGAGGCTCATGCTTACACTGGCTGACAGATCCGCCGATGGAGATTCGCAACATGGACTTATTATTTTCCTAGCCTAAATCGGTGACCCAATATCTTATCATAATAGAACAAAGACCCTCATGGATTTTGGGAGGCCTAGACCAGTTTCAGCTGGTACAATTGTCTATTGCGGCTACCGGTCATATAAATTCTTGTAGTGGGGGGGAATGAGTAAGTTGCCCAGAACCTGGAATTTGCAGCTAGAAGCAATAAAACCTCTTCTACACACATTTCAGCAAGCAGAAACACTGAGAAGGGGCGGTTTAAGCCCACAGCATGGGTGCTAACAGGCAAAGCTACAAAATCATATTACCGTATATACTCGAGTATAAGCCGAGATTTTCAGCCCAAATTTTTGGGCTGAAAGTGCCCCTCTCGGCTTATACTCGAGTCAAGGTGGGTGGCAGGGTCGGCGGGTGAGGGCGCTGAGGCATACTTACCTAGTCCTGGCGATCCTGGCGCTCCCCCTGCCGTCCCACGGTCTTCTGTGCTGCAGCGTCTTCCCCTCTTCAGCGGTCACGTGGGACCGCTCATTAAAAAAATGAATAGGCGGCTCCACCTCCCATAGGGGTGGAGCCGCGTATTCATTTCTCTAATCAGCGGTGCCGGTGACCGCTGATAGAGAAAGAGGCTGCGGCACCGAAGACCAGGCAGAGGGAGCATCAGGATCGCTGGGACTAGGTAAGTATTTTATATTCACCTGTCCGCGTTCCAGCCGCCGGGCGTCGCTCCATCTTCCCGGCGTCTGCGCTCTGACTGTTCAGGTCAGAGGGCGCGATGACGCATATAGTGTGCGCGGCGCCCTCTGCCTGATCAGTCAGAGCAGAGACGCCGGGAAGATGGAGGCGCCGGGACCGGACGCTGGGAGCTGCAAGCAAGAGAGGTGAGTATGTGTTTTTTTTTATTGCAGCAGCAGCAGCAGCGACAATGGCAGAGCATCTATGGGGAAATATGAACGGTGCAGAGCACTGTATATGGGGCACAGCTATGGGGCACAATGGACGGTGCAGAGCACTGTATATGGGGCACAGCTATGGGGCACAATGAATGGTGCAGAGCACTGTATATGGGGCACAGCTATGGGGCACAATGAACGGTGCAGAGCACTGTATATGGGGCACAGCTATGGGGCACAATGAATGGTGCAGAGCACTGTATATGGGGCACAGCTATGGGGCACATTGAACGGTGCAGAGCACTGTATATGGGGCACAACTATGGGGCACAATGAACGGTGCAGAGCACTGTATATGGGGCACAGCTATGGGGCACAATGAACGGTGCAGAGCACTGTATATGGAGCACAGCTATGGGACAAAATGAACGGTGCAGAGCATTGTATATGGGGCACAGATATGGGGCAATAATGAACGGTGCCGAGCACAGTATGGGGCACAGATATGGGACAAAATGAACGGTGCAGAGCACTATACGGGGCACAGCTATGGGACAAAATGAACGGTGCAGAGCACTATATGGGGCACAGCTATGGGGAAATATGAACGGTGCAGAGCACTATATGGCACAGCTATGGGGAAATAATGATCTATTTTTATTTTTGAAATTCACCGGTAAATGCTGCATTTCCATCCTAGGCTTATACTCGAGTCAATAAGTTTTCCCAGTTTTTTGTGGCAAAATTAGGGGGGTCAGCTTATACTTGGGTCGGCTTATACTCGAGTATATACGGTACATTTCATACATTATCGTGACATACACATAGTAATATACAGTTAGGTCCATATATATTTGGACAGAGACAACATTTTTCTAATTTTGGTTATAGACATTACCACAATGAATTTTAAACAAAACAATTCAGATACAGTTGAAGTTCAGACTTTCAGCTTCCATTTGAGGGTATCCACATTAAAATTGGATGAAGGGTTTAGGAGTTTCAGCTCCTTAACATGTGCCACCCTGTTTTTAAAGAGATCAAAAGTAATTGGACAGATTCAATAATTTTAAATAAAATGTTCATTTTTAGTACTTGGTTGAAAACCCTTTGTTGGCAATGACTGCCTGAAGTCTTGAACTCATGATCACCACCAGACGCTGTGTTTCCTCCTTTTTGATGCTCTGCCAGGCCTTCACTGCGGTGGTTTTCAGTTGCTGTTTGTTTGTGGGCCTTTCTGTCTGAAGTTTAGTCTTTAATAAGTAAAATGCATGCTCAATTGGGTTGAGATCAGGTGACTGACTTGGCCAATGAAGAATATTCCACTTCTTTGCTTTAATAAACTCCTGGGTTGCTTTGGCTTTATGTTTTGGGTCATTGTCCGTCTGTAGTATGAAGCGACGACCAATCAGTTTGCTGCATTTGGCTGGATCTGAGCACACAGTACGTCTCTGAATACCTCAGAATTCATGCGGCTGCTTCTGTCCTGTGCCACATCATCAATAAACACTAGTTACCCAGTGCCACTGGCAGCCATGCATGCCCAAGCCATCACACTGCCTCCGCCGTGTTTTACAGATGATGTGGTGTGCTTTAGATCATGAGCTGTACCACGCCTTTGCCATACTTTTCTCTTTCCATCATTCTGGTAGAGGTTGATCTTAGTTTCATCTGTCCAAAGAATGTTCTACCAGAACTGTGCTGGCTTTTTTAGATGTTTTTTAGCAAAGTCCAGTCTAGCCTTTTTATTCTTGATGCTTATGAGTGGCTTGCACCGTGCAGTGAACCCTCTGTATTTACTTTCATGCAGTCTTCTCTTTATGGTAGATTTGGATATTGATACGCCGACCTCCTGGAGAGTGTTGGTCACTTGGTTGGCTGTTGTGAAGGGGTTTCTCTTCACCATGGAGATTATTCTGCCATCATCCACCACTGTTGTCTTCCCTGGGCGCTCAGGTCTTTTTGCATTGATGAGTTCACCAGTGTTTTCTTTCTTTCTCAGGATGTACCAAACTGTAGATGTTGCCACTCCTATTATTGTAGCAATTTCTCGGATGGGTTTTTTCTGTTTTCACAGCTTAAGGATGACTTGTTTCACCTGCATGGAGAGCTCTTTTGACGGCATGTTTACTTCACAGCAAAACCTTCCAAATGCAAGCACCACACCTCAAATCAACTCTAAGCCTTTTATCTGCTTAATTGAGAATGACATAACGAAGGGATTGCCCACACCTGTCCATGAAATAGCCTTGGAGTCAATTGTCCAATTACTTTTGGTCCCTTTAAAAACAGGGTTGCACATGTTAAGGAGCTGAAACTCTTAAACCCTTCATCGAATTTTAATGTGGATACCCTCAAATGAAAGCTGAAAGTCTGAACTTCAATTGAATCTGAATTGTTTTGTTTAAAATTCATTGGGGTAATGTCTATAACCTAAATTAAAGAAAATGTTGTCTCTGTCCAAATATATATGGACCTAACTGTACCTTGTGATATTTTCTCACTTTTTTATTTATGATTCCACAACCCCCAAAATGCAATTGTGTCACCCGCCAGGGCCGTGGGGTACTCGGCACCAGGTCGGTGTTCACAGCGGGATGTCACGGAGGCTGCGACCCGGTCCATGGCCCTGGGCGCCCATGTAAAAGGGAAATTGATTAAAGTTTGTGACACCACCTGTGGTATTCGGTCAGTGGGGACCGACTTTGCCTTAAGGGCTCCTCTGGGGTGATGTTATGGCAACCAGATGGTATAACTTCCCACAGGTGAAGTATGTCCCCAGGGCTCCCGTTGTGTAGATGGAAGATGGTGAATGGTGCAGTAAAGAACGAGGACACAGGTTTGCAGTCTCTTTACATGGTTTACTGGAGGTTTCAGGCAACCACAGTCCAGGGTACCAGATCACAGGGCAGGCAGAGTCCGGCCGGCTTGGAAGCGAATCCAGAGTTCCCCTTTACCAGGTGGAGTTAAAAACCTTCCTCCAGCACGGTGGTGTTGTAGTCACTTACTGCCTATGGCTTCTGATAAGGTCCTCACTGTTCTTCTCTGTCCACCATATAGGATAGGACACAAACCCGTATGGCAGGTAACTCGAGCCTTTTTACAGTGACTCTATCATGCCCCGGGCTCTATGTGTCGCTGTGCCTCCTGGGTATTGAGGCAGACAGGTAACTTGCAATTCAGCTGTCCTACCGATCTCTGCTGTAAGTATTAGAGTCCCTTACAAACTCGGTATTCCGGCTACCGGTTATCTGCGCATCAGAGGGAGGCAGCCTATTCGCAGCTGGTCTCCCCTGATATCCCTCTCCTGTGCTTCACTCTCCTTCACGCTCACTGAACGATGTCCTTTCCTTCTGTACATCTCTTTCTCTAGGGGTTGTAGTACCTTGGACTACAGGGCCCCTTCAGATCTTCTGACACTCTATGTCAGTCTGCACTCTCCTCTGTCTCTCTCTGACAGGAACTGACTGACTTTCCCTCCAAACCACAATATATATAGGGGAGTCACCTAGGAATAGGATCAAAAGATCCCCCTTGTGGCCTGCAGTGTGAACATATTGTGTGCATTGTGATTACCTGATAAAGAGATATCCTTCATTGCTTCCAAGCGTAACATCACTCTCCCCGTGAGGAAAGCAATGTTACGGTGACGACCAGGACCCTGGGGCACCACACAATGACAATAATTGAAAAAATTATAAAAATCCCAAAATATTGATAATTAATATTACATTAATATATGAATTTTTGAACATAACGATCCTCCTGTTATTCTCAACACTAGGATCAAGAAGTGTTTCAAAGCACGAAATTTAAAACAGTTACATTTATTTATTTAAACATCAATAGATAGCAAAACAATAAAAACAAATGGTGCCTCAGACCAATCAAAGCGGAGGCCAAGCAAAAAGTAGAACACAGCAAAATTTATTAAGTGAAAAAGATTTTGTTCTTTTTTTATCCACAGAGTTTGAGATAATAAAGGTATATATGTATATGTAGTCAATAACACGCTTGCAATGCTCACAATTGAGCTCTAATAGTATAATATTTGCAACAAGCAACTGACCATGCTGTCAGTGGACAGAGGGGAAAAAAGACAAAAGTCATATCCACAGTTTCAGAACAGGTGCTAAGGGCGCAGTTCACCCATATAGCGGAACACCCCTGACAAAATGCTATTGTATCATCCCTTCAAAGCCCCACACATATATATTGCACAAGATTAGTTCCTCAACATATTACCTTTAAGCGTGTCCCACAAAAGATCCACTGCCAAGTGACAGGCTGTGCCTCCGAACCCCAAAGCGCATTTCGCGGTTGCTTCTTCCTGGGGGTGTGTCTATGGACAGGCGTCATAAGACTTATACTATCACGCAACTGATCGGTATAAATTGGGAGGAGTTGCACCATCGGGAAACCAATAAGTGTACAGAGGCATGTCTATGGGCTGAGTCATGTGACTCATGCCGTAAAATGGCCAATCAGGTTAAAGTGGGAGGAGCAATCTGATCATACCACCAATGCATATAAGCATGGATGATTAAATGGCAATTGCGAATATAAATAAATAACAAATTTTGCCACAATTCTAAGGAGGAACAAGAAAACCCGATAGAACAATCCAGACACACATTTGAAAAAACCGGAGGAGGAGAAGCATATATTCACATTACTGCTAATGGGTGGTACTTCACGAGGATTATAAGAGGGAACGAAATAAGACTCATGCCGTAAAATGGCCAATCAGGTTAAAGTGGGAGGAGCAATCTAATCATACCACCAATGCATGTAAGCACGAATGATTGTGAATAGCAATTACAAATATAAATAAATAGCAAGTTGCACAACAATTGCAGGGAGGAACAAAAGACCCCGATAAGACAATCCAGGCACACAATTGAAAAACCAGAGGGAGAGATGCATATGTAAACATTACTGATAAGGGGTGGTACTTCACAAGGATTATAAAAGGAAACAAAAATTCTACAGAAGCAACTATCCAAACAGCCATCAAGGGAGTGGAAACAGAACCCTACATACCACTAATATCACCACAAGAAGGTGGTTGTGCCCTGGTATACGTAGGTAAAAAAAAAACGTAGTGTAGGACTGCCCCAATATGAGATTGCCGTGAAGAGGCGGGGTGGCTCAAAGAATTGATCAATTGTTTGCTAAATGTCTCATTTTGAAAATACAGTTAGAAATTAATATGTGCATTTGCACTTTATGTATTGCGTCTTAACCTCAGGCTGCGCTGGCTTCTCCCCTTTTTTGCCCTGGTATACTACACATATCAGAGCGCAGAACCTATGTTGTGCAATTGCACAGAATAATAGTGCAAGATGACCAAACATTTATGAATATTACTACACAAATAAAAAGAATAGGTAAAAACCAAAATAACCCATATTAATACCTAGCCTTAAACACACATCAACCAAATTTAAATTTCAATGAGACGAGATTAATGCCATCATTCACTAATCAGACTGAGGGAGGAGTTATAACATCATCCAATCAGTGACTATAAAGGGATGTGTCAATGAATATGAGTCAAATGACTCATATCACCAAAACGGCCAATTGAATTAAAGTGGGAGGAGTTGTTCAGCCATACCCCCAATAAATACACATAAGAAGTGGGCCATAGATACAAGCTACTTGTATCCTTCACTGTATGTTTTGCTGGTTCCTCCTCCTCTCACCTTCCCCTTACGGTTGGGGTTCCTCAAGGATCAGTCCTAGGCCCCCTCCTCTTCTCTTTGTATACTGTCCCTATTGGACAAACAATCAGTAGATTTGGTTTCCAGTACTATCTCTATGCTGACGACACCCAATTATACACTTCTGCTCCTGATATCACACCGACCTTTTTAGAAAACACCAGTGATTGTCTTACCGCTGTCTCTAACATCATGTCCTCCCTCTTCCTGAAACTAAACCTGTCAAAAACTGAACTCCTCGTGTTCTCTCCCTCTACTAACCTACCTTTGCCTGACATTGCCATCTCCGTGTGCGGTTCCACCATTACTCCAAAGCAACATGCCCGCTGCCTTGGGGTCATCCTTGATTCTGACCTTTCATTCACCCCCTACATCCGATCACTGGCTCGCTCTTCTTACCTGCATCTCAAAAACATTTCTAGAATTCGCCCTTTTCTTACTTTCGACTCTGCAAAAACTCGGACTGTTTCACTTATTCATTCTCGTCTGGACTATTGTAACTCTCTATTAATCGGCCTCCCTCTTGCAAAACTCTCCCCGCTCCAATCTGTCCTGAATGCTGCAGCCAGGATCATATTCCTCACCAACCGTTACACCGATGCCTCTACCCTGTGCCAGTCATTACACTGGCAACCCATCCACTCCAGAATCCAGTACAAAACTACTACCCTCATCCACAAAGCACTCCATGGCTCAGCACCACCCTACATCTCCTCCCTGGTATCAGTCTACCACCCTACCCGTGCCCTCCGCTCCGCTAATGACCTCAGGTTAGCATCCTCAATAATCAGAACCTCCCACTCCCGTCTCCAAGACTTTACACGTGCTGCGCCGATTCTTTGGAATGCACTACCTAGGTTAATACGATTAATCCCCAATCCCCACAGTTTTAAGCGTGCCCTAAAAACTCATTTGTTCAGACTGGCCTACCGCCTCAATGCATTAACCTAACGATCCCTGTGTGGCCTATTTATAATAAAAAAAAAAAAAAAGGTTCCTCGCATCATGTTCTCATACACTTTATGCAGTATTAGCCCTCTGTGTCTGTACTGCTACATACTTAGGCAGTTAACTGGTTCATGCAGCTTTACATGAACACCTGAGCCTTACACTATGGCTGGTCCGAATAACTAAAGCAATTGTTACCATCCACCTCTCGTGTCTCCCCTTTTCCCCATAGTTTGTAAGCTTGCGAGCAGGGCCCTCACTCCTCCTGGTATCTGTTTTGAACTGTATTTCTGTTATGCTGTAATGTCTATTGTCTGTACAAGTCCCCTCTATAATTTGTAAAGCGCTATATAAATAAAAATTATTATTATTATTATTATTATTACTTCATAGAATTTACAAAAAAAAACACACAAATATATCCTTCTAGCGGCCAATACAAAGCTTGTATATACGAAAACCATAAATATAAACGATGTGAAACACATCTGGTAATACGTGCACTAATATAATAGTGATGATTAAGAGATATACTAGCGTGCAAAGGCAGATGCCATTACCGTGACAAACACCTTAAAATACTTATAAGGTGCATACAATATGCATAATGTATTATACTGAAATTCTAGAGACAAATTCATTGAAAGTGATAAGTGCATGACAATGCATATAATGCATATAAAGGAGACAACGGACTGTGTGTGAAAAGAATGTAACTAGTGAGCCTATACCAAAATCAGGCCAAACTGAGAACCGTCGGCTGTCCCCCCGCAGGATAGGGAACAAGCCACACTGGAACATCACCTGGCGAGATTCGGTAAGCGAGAAGAACACCAAGTGAATAGACAAATAAACACAAGACAGAAGAAGAACATTTGATATTTAATGACAAGAATTTTTCTAGATGAACATACAATTTGTGATATACAAATAAATAAGATTTGTATCTAGAGTCCTAGATCTTTCTACAAGATCATCAACCAAACAAACCATAAACCCACATGCTGCTAGGTTAATTAATTATCCCATTATGCCTGAACATTGCACCCTAGCCTATACCATTATAATATGATATACCCTCGCGCAATAAATAGAAGATATGACCTCCGAAAAGGCCTAAATCCTACCCACATACTGTTCGAGGCCATGTATGTTGGATAAGATAAAAACTCAAAAAACAAAATATCAATTTATATAATCTCCCAAAGCAAATGCTTAATATTAGTCCAGTCCACAATGCTTCTTTTTATGCTCCTTTCCTTCTTTTTTTTTTCTCTTTCTTTTCTCTTTTTTCGTTTTTCAACAGCTAGAGGGCCAGTCCAAGGTAAGAACAGGTCCGTAAGGTGAAGTCCTCAAAAATCTTGCTCCATAATGACAGATTAAATCAATTTCAACTCATTTCTAGTCCAAGGTGAAAACCGGTCCATATAGTGAAGTCATCAGAAAATCTTGCTCCATAGTAACAGATTAGGTCAATTTCAGCTCCATCCACACACACACATCATGGCTCGATAGTGTAAATTCCTAAAACATAAGGCAACAATTAAAACAAAAAAGGCAAAGTTAACAAACTCCTACCACAAACACAAAAATAAAAACAAAGAGAGAGATATACAACTATTTGTAAGAATGAACAAAATATTGAAGATGGCAGCGGCGCTGAGTATAGAAGATCTCGTATTGCTGCAAATTTAGACAACAACCACTTCTTTGTCAAGGAAAAGATATAATACAAAAAATAAATTCGCTCACAACGAGATCAAAAAGAATAAGATCCTTTTGGGATGAGAGTATCCAGTATCAAAATCCACTTGCTCTCGGCTCTAGACATGATTGTAATATAATTTCCTTTTCTCCATGGTACTTGTATTTTTTCCAAGCCCATTATTTCCATTAAGTTTACATCACTATTATGCTTTTCCACAAAATGTTTGGACAGAGGGTGGCCTTTGAATTTTTGTTTGATATTGCGCATGTGCTCGCCAATCCTCATTTTGAGTGGGCGTTTGGTCCTGCCCACATATAATTTGTCACATGAGCATTTTATGCCATATACAGTGGGGCAAAAAAGTATTTAGTCAGTCAGCAATAGTGCAAGTTCCACCACTTAAAAAGATGAGAGGCGTCTGTAATTTACATCATAGGTAGACCTCAACTATGGGAGACAAACTGAGAAAAAAAAATCCAGAAAATCACATTGTCTGTTTTTTTATCATTTTATTTGCATATTATGGTGGAAAATAAGTATTTGGTCAGAAACAAACAATCAAGATTTCTGGCTCTCACAGACCTGTAACTTCTTCTTTAAGAGTCTCCTCTTTCCTCCACTCATTACCTGTAGTAATGGCACCTGTTTAAACTTGTTATCGGTATAAAAAGACACCTTTGCACACCCTCAAACAGTCTGACTCCAAACTCCACTATGGTGAAGACCAAAGAGCTGTCAAAGGACACCAGAAACAAAATTGTAGCCCTGCACCAGGCTGGGAAGACTGAATCTGCAATAGCCAACCAGCTTGGAGTGAAGAAATCAACAGTGGGAGCAATAATTAGAAAATGGAAGACATACAAGACCACTGATAATCTCCCTCGATTTGGGGCTCCACGCAAAATCCCACCCTGTGGGGTCAGAATGATCACAAGAACGGTGAGCAAAAATCCCAGAACCACGCGGGGGGACCTAGTGAATGAACTGCAGAGAGCTGGGACCAATGTAACAAGGCCTACCATAAGTAACACACTACGCCACCATGGACTCAGATCCTGCAGTGCCAGAAGTGTCCCACTGCTTAATCCAGTACATGTCCGGGCCCGTCTGAAGTTTGCTAGAGAGCGTTTAGATGATCCAGAGGAGTTTTTGGAGAATGTCCTATGGTCTGATGAAACCAAACTGGAACTGTTTGGTAGAAACACAACTTGTCGTGTTTGGAGGAAAAAGAATACTGAGTTGCATCCATCAAACACCATACCTACTGTAAAGCATGGTGGTGGAAACATCATGCTTTGGGGCTGTTTCTCTGCAAAGGGGCCAGGACGACTGATCCGGGTACATGAAAGAATGAATGGGGCCATGTATCGTGAGATTTTGAGTGCAAACCTCCTTCCATCAGCAAGGGCATTGAAGATGAAACGTGGCTGGGTCTTTCAACACGACAATGATCCAAAGCACACCGCCAGGGCAACAAAGGAGTGGCTTCGTAAGAAGCATTTCAAGGTCCTGGAGTGGCCTAGCCAGTCTCCAGATCTCAACCCTATAGAAAACCTTTGGAGGGAGTTGAAAGTCCGTGTTGCCAAGCGAAAAGCCAAAAACATCACTGCTCTAGAGGAGATCTGCATGGAGGAATGGGCCAACATACCAACAACAGTGTGTGGCAACTTTGTGAAGACTTACAGAAAACGTTTGACCTCTGTCATTGCCAACAAAGGATATATTACAAAGTATTGAGATGAAATTTTGTTTCTGACCAAATACTTATTTTCCACCATAATATGCAAATAAAATGATAAAAAAACAGACAATGTGATTCTCTGGATTTTTTTTTCTCAGTTTGTCTCCCATAGTTGAGGTCTACCTATGATGTAAATTACAGACGCCTCTCATCTTTTTAAGTGGTCGAACTTGCACTATTGCTGACTGACTAAATACTTTTTTGCCCCACTGTATAACTCCTTTCGTGGTACATGTGATGTATTGTTTAATATAATATTTTTCCCGTTTCTAACAATTGTGCGTTGTTTTTTGCTTTGTGTTTTTCTACACATTATGCACTTACGGCAGGGAAAAAAGCCAGTAATAGATTTATCAAGGAGTTTTTGTGTGTTAGGAACATAATGATGTTGTACCATCCCAAAAGGATTGAATAGTGAGCTTGAATTCTTTGGTTTCATGTAGGATTAGCAGATTTTACTTTCCCCCTATATAAGGTTTAATCTAGGCATTGAGGACCATCCCTGATGAAGGAAAGCGCTCCTTTCCGAAACGCGTTGGAATTTTGGTCCTTTCTGCTATCCGTACCTTTGCATCGCTAGAACTTCAAACTATCCCGCGGCTTCACGTGACCTGTGCGGTCACGGCAGGTCCTGCTCCGTTATCGCACACCGCGAGGAGGCAGTGACCGCAACTAGCAGCTGGGATTCTCCAAGCAATACAGGACGCCAGACATCTTCACCAGTGGTAACCACGAGGAAGGAGCATCACTCTTTTACTCACGACCAGCGTTCTGCTTAAAGGGACACTGTCACCTGAATTTGGAGGGAACAATCTTCAGCCATGGAGGCGGGGTTTTGGGGTTTTTGATTCACCCTTTCCTTACCCGCTGGCTGCATGCTGGCTGCAATATTGGATTGAAGTTCATTCTGTCCTCCGTAGTACATGCCTGCACAAGGTGCAATCTTGCCTTGCGCAGGCGTGTACTATGGAGGACAGAGAATGAACTTCAATCCAATATTGCAGCCAGCATGCAGCCAGCGGGTAAGGAAAGGGTGAATCAAAAAGCCCAAAACCCCGCCTCCATGGCTGAAGATTGTTCCCTCCAAATTCAGGTGACAGTGTCCCTTTAAGGTAACTAGCGGCGTACATGCATTGGATTTCCGACCCAGTCTAATCCATTTGCAGCATGCCTCATTACCTCTCCTAGTGAAGCTGTGCCACTGGCCGAGGCTGCTTCTTCTTTTATTTTTAACAACATTTTTTTCTTTTTTTTCTTCCTTTTTTTTTGCATGCATGTTTTGGCAAGGACAGTGTGAGGTCTCCACTGAGTTCTCCTAGACTGTGGGAACATTTACATCAAAACACAGCTTACCCACTTGTTCCATCTGCATTGTGATTTTTGTATTACCCTTTAAGACTTAAGGCCCCTTCACATTAAGCGACGCTGCAGCGATACCGACAACGATCCGGATCGCTGCAGCGTCGCTGTTTGGTCGCTGGAGAGCTGTCACACAGACCGCTCTCCAGCGACCAACGATGCCGGTAACCAGGGTAAACATCGGGTAACTAAGCGCAGGGCCGCGCTTAGTAACCCGATGTTTACCCTGGATACCATGCTAAAAGTAAAAAAAAACAAACACTACATACTTACCTACCACTGTCTGTCCTCCAGCGCTGCGCTCTGCTTCTCTGCTCTCCTCCTGTACTGTCTGTGAGCCGGAAAGCAGAGCGGTGACGTCACCGCTCTGCTTTCCGGCTCACAGCCAGTGCAGGAGGAGAGCAGAGCACAGTGCCGGGGGACAGACAGCGGTAGGTAAGTATGTACTGTTTGTTTTTTTTTACTTTTAGCATGGTAACCAGGGTAAACATCGGGTTACTAAGCGCGGCCCTGCGCTTAGTTACCCGATGTTTACCCTGGTTACCAGTGAAGACATCGCTGGATCGGTGTCACACACGCCGATCCAGCGATGTCTCCAGGGAGTCCAGCGACCAAATAAAGTTCTGGACTTTATTCAGCGACCAACGATCTCCCAGCAGGGGCCTGATCGTTGGTCGCTGTCACACAGAACGATTTCATTAACGATATCATTGCTACGTCACAAATAGCAACGATATCGTTAGCAATATCGTTATGTGTGAAGGTACCCTTATCATCACTGTCTTTCTGTTGGATGACACATTTTATGCTCTAGGCATTGCTATCACAGATTTTAACCAAAATTAATTAGCTATAGCTGGCTGTAAACCTTGGGTTTATTATTATTTATCGTGCTAACAATCTATCACCTTCGGGTTGTATCCCCGTTCCAGGAATCTCCCTGCCAGTTCTTAAATGTATTATTTGTATTTGGACATAGAGAAAGAGAAGAACTTACTTTCTATGATCAGAGTCAGGGTGACGTATCCAGCAGCAGCCCACAGTCCTACTGCAAAGTGATTAATAGTATGGACGGTCAGTAAAGATGATTTTTGTCCTCAAGGAATTTTCTACACCACCCTTTAATACGTCCTATATTTGTCATATATAATTGCATCTACCTTGTATTTAATATCATTATAAGTTCCACCAGATGATTACGTTATTTCATGTACTTGTTTCCATTTTAACATAGATCACAAATATAATTTGCATTGATAATGGGGTTAAGAAGGTGGCACCAGGTGGAGGGAACAAATTTGAATTGACTATGTATATATATATATATATATATCATGCTTCAAACATAAAGATAAAGGTATGTCTCTATCAGTTTTGTACATCGAGAGACTGAAATTCTTGCCCATTCTTCCTTGACAAACAGCTCGAGCTCAGTGAGGTTTGTTGGAGATCATTTGTGAACAGCAGTTTTCAGCTCTTTCCACAGATTCTCGATTGGATTGAGGTCTGGACTTTGACTTGGCCATTCTAACACCTGGATATGTTTATTTGTGACCTGTTCCATTGTAGATTTTGCTTTATGTTTGGGATCATTGTCTTGTTGGAAGACAAATCTCTGTCCCAGTCTCAGGTCTTTTGCAGACTCCAACAGGTTTTCTACAAGAATGGTCCTGTATTTGGCTCCATCCATTTTCCCATCAATTTTAACCATCTTTCTTGTCACTGCTGAAGAAAAGCAGGCCCAAACCATGATGCTGCCACCACCATGTTTGACAGTGGGGATAGTGTGTTTAGGGTGATGACGAGCTGTGTTGCCTTTACGCCAAACATATCATTTGGCATTGTTGGCAAAAAATTTTATTTTGGTTTCATCTGACTAGAGCACCTTCTTCTACATGTTTGGTGTGTCTCCCAGGTGACTTGTTGCAAACTTTAAACAACACTTTTTATGGATATCTTTGAGAAATGGCTTTCTTCTTGCCACTCTTCATAAAGGCCAGATTTGTGCAGTGTACGACTGATTGTTGTCCTATGGACAGACTATCTCACCTCAGCTGTAGATCTCTGCAGTTCATCCAGAGTGATCATGGGCCTCTTGGCTGCATCTCTGATCAGTCTTCTCCTTGTTTGACATGAAAGTTTAGAGGGATGGCCGGGTCTTGGTAGATTTGCAGTGGTATAATACTCCTTCCATTTCAATATGATCGCTTTAACAGTGCTCCTTGGGATGTTTAAAGTTTTGGAAATCATTTTATTTCCAAATCCTGCTTTAAACTTCTCTACAACAGTATCATGCACCTGCTTGTTGTGTTCCTTGGTCTTCATGATGCTCTCTGTGCATCAAACAGAACCCTGAGACTATCACAGAGTAGGTGCATTTATACAGAGACTTGATTACACACAGGTGGATTATATTAATCATCATTAGGCATTTAGGACACCATTGGATCATTCAGAGATCCACAATGAACTTCTGGAGTGAGTTTGCTGCACTGAAAGTAAAGAGGCCGAATAATATTGCACACCCCACTTTACAGTTTTAGAATTTCCACAAAAATTTTAAATAACCAATAAATTTTGTTCAACTTCACAATTGTGTTCCACTTGTTGTTGATTCTTCACCAAAAATTTACATTTGGTATCGTTATGTTTGAAGCATGATATGTGGGAAAAGGTTGAAAAGTTCAAGAGGGCCGAATACTTTCGCAACGCACTGTATATATATAAAAAGCAAAAAAAAAAGGGGGAAGAAGCCAGCACTGCTTATGGTCAGAACACAATAACTGAAGTGCAATTGCACATAATAAATTCTAACTGTATTTCAAATATGAGACATTTAGCAAACAATTGATCAATTCTTTGAGCTACCCCGCCCCTTCACGGCATTCTCATAATGGGCAGTCCTATTCTATGTATTTTGTTTATGTTGTGCCATTATGGCCTCCTGAATGTATAAAGAGTATAAAAAGAAAGACCACATTACATGTGAACTGTACCTGGAGCATTTTCAGAATCACTCCCTTGGTGCCAGGAAAGGCAAGCGCAGGTAAAGGCCCATCAGGTCCAGTGCGGACATTTCAGATCTGGCTTCCACACTGCCAAACCAGCACCAAAGATGAAGGGTGAGACAGGCTGAGACACAGGTGCACAATTAACTGGAGCCTGAGGCAGGGCAGGGCTGCTGTGTGTGCACAGCAGCCTATCAATCACAGTGAACACAGAAAGAATGGCGCACATAACCCAGCGTGCGCGGCAACAGTGGTGGTCAGCCACATACCAATGCAAAGCAAAAAAAAAAGGGAAGAAGCCAGCACTGCTTATGGTCAGAACGCAATAACTGAAGTGCAATTGCACATAATAAATTCTAACTGTATTTCAAATATGAGACATTTAGCAAACATATATATAAAAAGCACTTGCGTTCCACACATCGGAATGTCCGCCCCCATCAAAGGGGGTGGATGGGGCTGACGTCACTTCCGCTAGTCGGAACGCAAGTGCGATATATATTTTTGCGACTTGGAATGCGCCTAGCGCATCTGCACCTGCGCAGTTTAAATCCGGAAGTTCCTTCTGGTCTGTGGAATGCTAGCACTTTATCTCTTATGATTTGGAATGCATACAGCGTTTTTGCGCACGCACAATCTATCTCTTGTACTCCTTGACTCTTCCGGATCGTAACACACAGCTAATGCCACACTCAGCTGTCGGCACTTCCCGTGTGTTAAGCAAATGCACTTGCAAAGTATTTATAATAGCCTGACATTGACCATGACGACTCCCCCTGACGAAGCTGCTATAGGCAGCGAAATGTGTTGGGAAGTGCGGGCAGCGCCACACTCCACTGGGTAAATATGCCTGACAGTTTTATTGGACTGACTTTTGGATTTTCATGGGGAATCAGAGTGCCACTGGTTAATTCTGTTTAGACTATCATTTCCTTGTAATTATTCCCATAGTCCTAGATCACTAGTGACTAAAGTCACTTTGACAGTACAACAAACATATTCTAATATGGGATACCATAGAAGAAGAGAAGTGAAGGAGGATCATATGCATAAAATAGTAAATTTATTAATAGATATTAAAACAAGTTTGACAAAAAACACACAATTAGGATAAGAAGGGGAGAAAAATGCCACCAGTAGTACTAAAAGGGGAATTAGCAAGGTACAAAACCAACAAGGGAGTATCAATTGATTAACCAATACCCATGTATGCAATGCAGAGATGGCGGCTATATGTTAATAAATAGACTATAAAGGCACAAAACCAAAGAAAATATTAATTAACCAATAACCAAATATGCAAGGCAAAGCTGGCGGTTGTATCTGTAACTAGGCAGTAAGGGCACGGCGAATTGTAGGTGAGCCTATACAGGAATTACACCATGCGTATGTAAGTATATCCCTAAAATTTTGATGGTCCCTTAGAGCGAAGGCAACAAAAATGGCATATGTCCAGAAAATACAACACCAGGTGGTTAATATACTGGAAAGTGAGAGCTGCATATGTCAAAGATGCCAAAAGGAGGAAGGGGGAATCACATGATGGGGTTAATTTACCGGTAGTGCGGATATGAATCAGCAGGTCCTGCCCCAACGGAAGAAGCATTTGCGAAACGGCGCTTGTCGGGCTTGGGATAACAGCACAGGTACTCCAACTTTGAGGCACGGTCACTCCTGATTCATACCCGCACTACAGGTGCCACATTGTTTTTGTGTTGTTTTTTTGTTTTTTTTACAAGGGTCAGAATTTTTTTAAGCCACTAAAATAATTTAAAAAATATATAAAAGTCTGATATTGTCATATTAGTACTGACCTAGAAAATCAAATTGCCAGATCATATTTTCATAACAATAAAATCCAAATAACAACGGCGGAATTGCGTTATTTCCATAATTTTATCACATTTGGATTATTTTTTACCATTTTTCAGCACCTTTTATGGTAAATTAAATGGTGTCATTCAAAACTAAAACTTATCCTGAAAAAACAGGCTTTCTTAAGACTATGGGGATGGAGAGATTAAAAAGTTATGACTCTTATAACAAGTTGAAAAAAAATAATAAAGAAAAAATTGGCTGCATCCCCAAGAAGTTATTAAAATAAAATCTCCTTTTATCTATAACTGACAATTTTTTTTCCAGAAAAATCATAAAATTGATAAACTATTTTTCTACAATGATGTTATTTTTTCACTAAATCAGTAGATTGATAAAACATTTTTTATTTTAATTGTCAAGATCCCTGCTATTTTTTACTCTGGCTAACTTCCTATCCCCAATGTAATAGGAAGCAAACATATCAGCAGGCACCAGAAACAATGAAATTCAATGTCAGCTATATAGGTCATAAAAACAGATGGGAGGTTTTTCATGCCAAGCTGCCCTGTGCAATGGCCAAATACACTGCTAGAGGACAATCTGGTACAAATCTAAATTTAGTATGTCTATAAAACCAGATTTTTACTTAAAAATAAAGTATGTTGATTTTGATAATTTTTTCAATTGATTATTCTATTTTTTATTTTATTTTAAATGATACATTTTGAATATTTTTTTGTAATTGCATTTAGGTTCAGTAAGAAATTTTTCATGTTTAATAGCATTTGCGGCTTTATTAAATGTAACATATATACAGTTTGTTACAAGTCATTGCCTTTGTTCATTATATTCACTATCTTTTCTGGATTTGATTTCCCAAATTGTTTTCTTTTAATTTCTAAAATGTATAAATTGAAATGAAAAGATAAATAACTAAAAGCTCCTCCCATCTCCTATATAATCTGGGCCCTGGCTAGCACTCATTGTTAGAGCTGGCTTTTGCTGCATGTTTGGAGGTTGTTGGTGGTTTATAAGAGAAGGCATTCGATGGATTTATCTGTGACTGTCGCTAGGTTTTGGGTGTGTGATAATTCCCTTGCTTCTCCTACTTTGGTTTAGCCCCATCTCCACTCCCACTCCACTCCACTCCCTGATGTTTACTACTGGCTGTTTACTTGTGTCTATTTGTATGATTGGTATTTTCCTTTATCCCTGTTCATATTACCTTCATAGTCTTGTTGTGGTATTATGGTACACTACTGCTCCCTTTTTTCCTGAGTGGGGGAAGGGTACAGGCTGAGGTCACATTCAGGAGCCAAGGCAAGGTATGTGGCCCTGGCATCTTCACCATCAGAAGTGAGCAGAGTGAGCTAGGGTGCCCCTAGCGTTAGGGACAGGGAAGGAGCCCCTGGTCTCTGGACACCCGACAAAAGAGTCGTGACAGAGATACTGAGATATTCTGCAATGAAAGTGAACCAGATGCTAAGGAAGGTTAACATTCTGAAGGCAATTCTTATGACTGAGCGTTAACACTTGCACGGGGATGCACTTATCAAAGGAGATGTTAAACCTGCATACCACAGGTTCCAATACAGATTAGGCAAATCCCTAAATTGACACTGGTTTGTCCCTGCCTGACTGCGGAGGTTGGCGCCCTAAAGTTGCGCAATGATGTCCCCACTAAAGGTGACCTTGAGTGTCCTTACCTGCACCCTCAACCAAACACAGTGTGCAGCGCAAAACAGCAACATACAGTATCATAGTGCACACAGAGGATGAGACACCGAACTGAAGACGTGTTCACACAGTCATACTACAAAGACAGTTAAAAAGAAAGGAACTCCAAGAGACCTTTGGTATATGTGGGAACCCCCAGACCCTAAATGTAACAAAATAGGAAGAGTGTTGGGAAGGGAAACACACAAACAAACTGCAGGAGAAACAATAGAGAAAACCTCAACAGGCTGTGGTCCTACAGAAAGGGAAACCGACCACACAACCAGAGGTCACTGGATCGAGCCATGAAAGCAATTTATTTAGCCTCCTTGAAGCTATCATGTAAGTTCCTGCCCCCAAAAATTACTACAATGCTAAGTGAAGCAAAAAATGCCAAGCATCCTATTGAGCAGTAGAACAATATTCCAGGCAAAATGTTCCCAACTATGTTCTGATAATGATGTTGTAGTTCATGCTAGACAGCCCAGGAATTTACAGGAACTAGAGGCTTTTTGCCAAGAAGAGTGGGCAGCTTTACCATCTGAGAAAATAAAGAACCTCATCCACAACTACTACAAAAGACTTCAAGCTGTCATTGATGTTAGAGAGGGCAATACACTGTAATAAGAAATGGGGTATGTGAACTTTTAATCAGGGTCATTAGGATGTTTTGGGTTGTCATTATGATTTTAAAAGACAAAACACAGTAGTTTATAATAAATAATAATAATTTTTTTATTTATATAGCGCCAACATATTCCGCAGCACTTTACAATTAAGTGAGGACATGTACAGATGATAAATTCAATACAAGGTAGGACAGTTAAACAATGACATTAGGAGTGAGGTCCCTGCTCGCAAGCTTACAATCTACAAGGAAATGGGGGGACACAATATGTGAAAAGTGCTTGTTATTTCAGGTCTGGCAATTATAATAAACTAGATGGTGGCCTGATTCTAACGCATCGGGTATTCGAGAATATGCATGTCCACGTAGTAGATTGCACAGCCCACGTAGTATATTGCCAAGCCACGTGTATATTGCCCAGCCACGTAGTATATTGCTCAGCCACATAGTATATTGCCCAGCCACGTAGTATATTGCCCAGTTACGTAGTATATTGCCCAGTCACATAGTATATTGCCCAGTCTCGTAGTATATTGCCCACTCACGTAGTATATTGCCCAGTCACGTAGTATATTGCCCAGTCATGTAGTATATTGCATAGCGACGTAGTATACAGCACAGAGCCACGTAGTATATTGCACAGCGACATAGTATACAGCACAGAGCCACGTAGTATATTGCCCAGCCACGTAGTATATTGCCCAGCCACGTAGTATATTGCCCAGCCACGTAGTATATTGCCCAGCCACGTAGTATATTGCCCAGTTACGTAGTATATTGCCCAGTCTCGTAGTGTATTGCCCAGTCACGTAGTATATTGCCCAGCCACATAGTATATTGCCCAGCCACGTAGTATATTGCCCAGCCACGTAGTATATTGCCCAGTCACGTAGTATATTGCCCAGTCACGTAGTATATTGCCCAGTCACGTAGTATATTGCACAGCAACGTAGTATACAGCACAGAGCCACGTAGTATATTGCACAGCGACATAGTATACAGCACAGAGCCACGTAGTATATTGCCCAGCCATGTAGTATATTGGCCAGTCACATAGTATATTGCCCAGCTACGTAGTATATTGCCCAGCCACGTATGTTACAGGTTAAAAAATAAACATATACTCACCTTCCGAGGGTCCCTTGTAGTTTGGTCACACGACCGTGACGTCATGGCAGGTCGTTCTCGTGCAGGCGCGCAGGACCTGTAATGACGTCGCGGTCATATGACTGTGACGTCATGGCAGGTCCTTCTCGCGCAAGCGCGCAGGGCCTGTGATGACGTCATGGTCACATGACCGTGACATTATGGCAGGTCCTTCTCCCATACTATCCTTGCCACCGGAACCTGCCGCTTGCATGGAGCGGTCACCGGAGCGTAGCCAGGAGCGGTAAAGGCGGCGGAAGGTGAGTATATAATGATTTTTTATTTTTTTAAATTATTTTTAACATTAGATGTTTTTACTATTGACGCTGCATAGGCAGCATCATTAGTAAAAACTTGGTCACACAGGGTTAATAGCAGCGGTAACGGAGTGAGTTACCCGCGGCATAACACGGTCCGTTACCGCTGGCATTAACCCTGTGTGAGTGGTGACTGCAGGGAGTATAGAGCGGGCACTGACGGCAGGGGAGTAGGGAGGGACTAATCGGACTGTGGCCGCCTCTGATGCGGTTGCGGTAGCCATGACAGGCAGCTGGCGAGACCAATCAGCGACTTGGATTCCATGACAGAGAGAGGCCGCGACCAATGAATATCCGTGACAGAAATAAGGACAGACAGAAGGACAGACAGAAAGACGGAAGTGACCCTTAGATGATTATATATATAGATAGAGATTTTCATATAAAGCTGCATGATCATCAGCCCGTGTGTTTAAGTCAAGTATCAAATGCAGTTATGTGCATGGAGGGTATGGAAACAGATGAATAGTAGGGTGCAGATTCAGAATAATATTTGGAAGGAGGGAACAGGACAAAGTTAGTTTACTGAGTAGTTGATGTGGTAGGCTTGTTTGAAGAGATGGACTTTCAAAGCGCGTTTGAATAGGTCGGGGCTAGGTATCAGTCTGATCGTCTGGGGAAGTGCATTCCAGAGAGCTGGTGCAGAACGAGAGAAGTCTTGGAGACGGAGGTGCGAGGTTCAGATTATGGGGGATGTTAGTCTTACGTCATTTGTAGAACGGAGGGCACATGCAGGGCAATAGACTGAGATGAGAAAGGAGATATAAGGCAGTGCAGAACTGTGGAGAGCTTTGTGGGTGAGAAAGATGAGTTTATACTGGTCCCTGTAGCGAATGGGTAGCCAGTGTAATGACTGGCCCAAGATGGAGGCATCGGTGAAGTGGCTGGACAGAAATATGACCCTGGCTGCGGCATTCAAGATGGATTGGAGAGGAGAAAGTTTGGAAAGAGGGAGACCGATCAGAAGAGAGTTGCAGTAGTCCAGACGAGAATGAATAAGAGCGACAGTAAGTCTTAGCAGTTTCAAGAGGTGAGAAAAGGTCGGATTCTGGAGATGTTTTAAAGATGCAGGTGACAGGAGCGAGTGAGTGATCGGATATAGGGAGTAAAGGAAAGTTCGGTGTCGAATTTGACCCCAAGACAGCGGGCATGCTGTTTGGGTGTTATGGTTGAACGCTCCAGGGTAATTTCGATGTTGGGTAGAGTGAGGTTAGTAGAAGGGAGAAACACAAGAAGTTCCGTTTTGGAGAGATTTAGTTTCAGATAGAGGGAGGACATGATTTTAGAGACAGCAGACAGACAATTCTTGGTATTTTGTATTAGGGTAGGGGTGATGTCAGGGGAAGAAGTGTATAATTGGGTGTCGTCAGCATAGTTTGACAATAAATGGCTTCACCCAACCACTAACCATGAGAGGATAAAAAGTTTTGGTGTTATCATTCATATTCTCTGAAAAAAGGCCAAGAAAGCAAAAATTCTACCAGCGCATGTAAATGGATCGCCCCCAGACGCAGGGCCACAGGTTACTCGGTACCGGTCCTCTGCTGGCTCAGTTCTGGGGATGTCACGTTGGCTGGACCCGGTCCGTGACCCTGCTAAGGGGCGTCCAATAAAGGGTGATGGCGCGTAGTGCGAGGAATAACGAGGACACATGGTTCAGTTTCTTTACCTTTTACTGAAGGTTTCAGGATCCTCAATCCAGGGCACTGTCAACAGGGCTGTCTGAGACCGGCCGGTCCGAAGGCACATCCAGAGTTCCCTTTGCAGGTGGAAATCAGTGTCTACCCACTACCGCCTGTGTGTTGTAGTGCTTCCCTGCTGAGCATTCAGGATAGTCCTCACAACTTCTGTTCTCGTTCTTTCTAGATCTTTCTCTTCTCCGTCCCCCAGGTATGTTATGGCTAGGACGCACCTTTATGACAGGTAGGCCTGGAGTTACTCTGGAACCCTAGTGTCGTCCCTCTCCCACGATTGCCTCCTATGTCCTTCTTAGGTGTTGTATGGTAGACAGCCAACCTGTAATTAACTGTCCTGCCGCTGTTTGAAGTAATGCATGGAGACTGTTGCTTCCTCGGTGCTCCGGCTATGCGCCTCAGTAGGATGTTGCCGTTCTGGGGGCACGACTCCTACTGGATCTCCTTTGTGCTGATCTTGTTTCTCACTGTTCAACAATATCCTTCGCTTCGTGTCTCTTTCTTAGGATACCGCCGCAAGGTAGTGCAGGTGCGGTTCCGTAGCAATCTGTCCTTTCACTAGATACCTGCCAGATTTCCCAGTTCTGACAGGTCCTCCCTGGAGCTCTCCCAGGCTTCGTTCTGCCTAACTTCCTGTCCAACCCCTAGTTTTACCAATGTGAGGAGTGGCCCAATAAATAAAGCCTTTTACTCCCCCTAGTGGCCGGTGTGTGAAGTGTAGTGTGTGCTTGGTGATACCTGGTCAGTAGAACTCCTTTAGTGCCATCAGACGTACCATCACTCCCCTTAGTGGCAGAGCAATGTTACTGCAACAACCAGATCTCTGGGGCGCTGCACTCCCCCCCCGGTTAAATCCAGTACTCCCGGACTGGGAAAAGAAGAACAACAATACATGTTAATAGAAAACACACAAAAATTCTTATATATATACTATGAACAAATAAATATAACAGTGCTTTCCATTATGGAAGGTAAGGACGCTTGAACGTTGCAAAAGATTGGTCATGCACAGTCCATGACTCCCAGTTCTGTAGGTGCAACCATAGAATAGCAGGGACCCCAGGTAAACAAAGGGGCCCCTGTGAAAGTTTTGGAGTGATTCACTGTCCATCACGCCATTGTCCATTTTTAACCTATAACACAGATATTTACACAAGCATTTTCAACCAAATAACAACTATCGTTAATATCGCCAAGGTCTATAACGAAGTGGAGTCTGATTCTTGGTGCTACGCGTGGACCTCCGCAGCGCAGGGGTTGCTACTGGCCTGACAGGACCCGCTACGCTTGCTATCGCTAGTGTAGTGCACTGTCTTCTAGCTACACTTCTAGTGAGTCTGGGCAGCACTGGCATACTGGCATCCTCAGTGCTACCACTATTAGTGGTGGGCATGGCAGATTCACCGATGACAGAGGGAGGACCCGCTGGTTCGACAGTTGGCATCGCATCTTCTGGTGGGGTCGGCTGCGCTGGCGGGTCCAGCTGCCCGAGCACCACATTTAGTTCTGGCGGTCTCGGTTGACGGAACATTAGGACAGGTACCACAATGGCCTGATTTATTTGAGTCCAGGACTGGGGAAAATCGCCAAGAACAGTGTGTATCATCTTCTCTTCTTCCACGGGAGGAGAAGTCCTGGGATCTATTTCCCCATCTTTCAGCTTATCAGGGCATATTTTCAGGTGGTCTCTGGATATGGCTGCTGAGGTCTCCCCTCCGTCTTTACTGATGAGACAGACCTTTGTATTGTCGAAGTCGGAGGGGAGAATGGTATATGATTCAGCTTCCCATTGATCATCAAGCTTGTGTAATCTCCTCTTTCTTTTGAGTACTTGCTCACCAGGTGCCAATGGAACCGCGGGAGCATGCTGGTTGTAGTCCCTCTCTTGCTTCTGTCTGGCCTGAGCGAGACTCTTTTCCACACATTCCTGTACTTTGCGGTACTTCTGCTGCCTCTCGGTATCCCAATCCGCATCTGGTGATATATCTTCGGGGGTCAGAACCCCCATGTCCAGATCGACGGGTAACTTGCTAGACCTTCCTCGCATCAGGTACGCTGGGGTGCAGTTGGTGGAATTCACCGGGATGTGGTTGTACATGTCCACCAAGTCTGGTAACTTTGTAGGCCACAAGTTCCGCTCCTCTACAGGTAAGGTTTTCAGTAAGTCGATCACCACTTGGTTCATCTTCTCACACATCCCGTTGGTCTGTGGATGGTACGGTGTGGTTCTGATCTTCTTACACCCGTACAAATTGCAGAACTCCTGGAACACCTCCGCCTCAAATGCCGGCCCTTGATCAGTCAACACCTTCTCTGGGTACCCATGGAGTCGACAGAAGTACTGCTGGAAGGTTTTGGCAACCGTCCTAGCTGTCAGATCTTTGACTGGAATGACTACCAGGAATCTGGAATAGTGGTCCACAATGGTGAGAGCGTATATATACCCTGACCGGCTAGGTGTTAGCTTTACGTGATCCAGCGTGACCAAATCGAGCAGCCATTTGGTGATGATGGGCTGCAAGGGAGCCCGTTGGCTGTCACGATCCTTCCGGCATAGGCTACAGGGGCCACACTCTCGACACCACTTCTCGATGGTCTTCCTCATGCCGACCCAGTAGAACCTCCCACGGAGTAGCCTCTCCAGCTTCCTCCATCCGAAGTGTCCTGCCCCGTCGTGGTACGCTCCCAGGACCATGGGCACATCTTGTCTGGGGACCACAATCTGCCACACTAATTCGTGAGTGCGAGGGTCGATGTTCCTTCGGCACAGCTTGCCATCGTGAAGAAACAGTTTGCCCCTCTCCTTCCACAACTGTAATGTCTCCGGTGGATCATTCTGGCCAGGATGCAGACCTGCCTGCGTCAGGAGCTCCTTCACCTGACGGACCGCAGGGTCACCATCCTGGTTCTCTGTCCACCCATGGTGGGACAGGGGATTCAACGGGGTGCCCTGTTTGTTTCTGCGCCTGTTCTCCACCTGATGGGAACACTGAGTTGCCTTGGGACGATGGAAAGCGGGCAGCTCCACTTCTTCAAATGCTTCTGGGTCTTCCTCCATTTCAGGCAGGTGAGGCATTCGGGACAATGCATCGGCATTCGCATTCTTGTGCCCCGCCCGGTACTTGATGGTAAAGTCGTAATTGGACAACTGGGCCATCCACCGCTGCTCCAAGGTGCCGAGTTTCGCTGTGTCCAAGTGCGTAAGTGGATTATTATCCGTGAAGACGGTGAATTTCGCTGAGGCCAGATAGTGTTTGAACCTCTCCGTCATGGCCCAAACGACGGCGAGGAACTCCAGCTTAAAGGAACTGTAGTTGTCTGGGTTCCTTTCAGTGGGGCGAAGCTTCCTGCTGGCATAAGCGATTACTCGTTCTTTGCCCTTCTGGACCTGGGACAACACCGCTCCCAGCCCCACGTTGCTGGCGTCCGTATACAATACAAACGGTTGGTCGTATTCCGGGTAGGCTAGTACTTCCTCTCCCATCAGTGCCGATTTTAAGCAAGTGAACGATCCTTCCAGTCCGTCATTCCAATCCAATGGGGTATTCTTACCCTTGGGTTTCTTGGGCTGGCCCACCAACAGGTCTTGCAACGGCGCGGCCTTCTTGGTGAAGTCCTTGATAAACCTCCTGTAGTAACCCACCAACCCGAGGAACTGCCGGACCTCATGAAGGTTACTGGGCTGCGGCCAGTCCTTGATCACCGTGACCTTGTCAGGGTCTGGGGCCACTCCTTCGGCACTCACCACATGGCCCAGGTACTGTACTTTGGGTTTGAGCAGATGGTATTTGGACGGCTTCACCTTTAAGCCAAAGTTGGACAGTGCGTCAAATACCTCGGCCAGGTGCTTCAGATGGTCTTCATAGGTCTTAGAGAAGACAATGACATTGTCCAGATACAGCAGCACGGTCTCAAAGTTCTTGTGTCCCAAACAGCACTCCATCATCCTCTGGAACATCCCCGGGGCGTTACACAATCCGAAGGGCGTGTAGTTGAACTCGCAGAGACCCATCGGCGTCGTGAAGGCTGTCTTTTCCTTGTCTGCCTCTGCCACGGGAACCTGCCAATACCCACTGGTGAGATCTAAAGTGAGAAGTAATTAGCAGACTTTAACGCGGCCAAGGACTCCTCTATCCTAGGCAGGGGGTAAGCGTCCTTATGTGTAATGCGGTTTAATTGCCTATAGTCCACACGCATCCTCATGGTGCCATCTTTCTTCCTAACGAGGACTAACGGAGCTGCCCAGGGGCTACAGGTGTCTTTCACTACCCCAGCCTCCTTCATCTCTCGTAACATGTCCTTGGCACACTGATAATGAGCTGGGGGTACAGGACGGTATCTTTCCTTTATGGGTGGGTGATCTCCAGTGGGGATGTGATGTTGAATCCTTTTTAGCCGCCCGAAATCAAGGGGGTGTTTGCTGAATACCCGCTCATACTCGTGAACCACCCTGTAGGCCCCCTGTATCTGGTGAGATGGAGTAGCATCAGTGCCCACATGTAATTCCTGACACCAATCTTTTGATTGCTCTGCAGAGCCGTTGTCCTCCGCCGACTTGGATGGAGCCAAGGGCCCGGGTGCGTGGAACACACTATTATTAACAGTAAAAAGCTTGGCAAGTGTGACATATTTGGTTAGGTGGATTTCCTCCTCCCCACAGTTAAGAACATGCACCGGCACCCTCCCCTTGCGGACGTCAACCACCCCTCTGGCTGTCAGGAGGGCCTATTCTCTGAATACACAGGTTCTACCAGGGCCTGATAGTCCTTACCCCCGAGGCCTATGGCTGCCCGACACCATATTAACATTTCACTTCTGGGGGGTATTGCAATGGGATTCGAATCACTCACAGGTGAAATCCCAAGAAACAATGAAAACCCTATATTAAGGGTCACCAATCTAACCCAAGAAGAGGTGCGAAACCGGCTAAATAAGATTAAAATAGATAAATCTCCGGGTCCGGATGGCATACACACACGAGTACTAAGAGAACTAAGTAATGTAATAGATAAACCATTATTTCTTATTTTTAGTGACTCTATAGCGACAGGGTCTGTTCCGCAGGACTGGCGCATAGCAAATGTGGTGCCAATATTCAAAAAGGGCTCTAAAAGTGAACCTGGAAATTATAGGCCAGTAAGTCTAACCTCTATTGTTGGTAAAATATTTGAAGGGTTTCTGAGGGATGTTATTCTGGATTATCTCAATGAGAATAACTGTTTAACTCCATATCAGCATGGGTTTATGAGAAATCGCTCCTGTCAAACCAATCTAATCAGTTTTTATGAAGAGGTAAGCTATAGACTGGACCACGGTGAGTCATTGGACGTGGTATATCTCGATTTTTCCAAAGCGTTTGATACCGTGCCGCACAAGAGGTTGGTACACAAAATGAGAATGCTTGGTCTGGGGGAAAATGTGTGTAAATGGGTTAGTAACTGGCTTAGTGATAGAAAGCAGAGGGTGGTTATAAATGGTATAGTCTCTAACTGGGTCGCTGTGACCAGTGGGGTACCGCAGGGGTCAGTATTGGGACCTGTTCTCTTCAACATATTCATTAATGATCTGGTAGAAGGTTTACACAGTAAAATATCGATATTTGCAGATGATACAAAACTATGTAAAGCAGTTAATACAAGAGAAGATAGTATTCTGCTACAGATGGATCTGGATAAGTTGGAAACTTGGGCTGAAAGGTGGCAGATGAGGTTTAACAATGATAAATGTAAGGTTATACACATGGGAAGAGGGAATCAATATCACCATTACACACTGAACGGGAAACCACTGGGTAAATCTGACAGGGAGAAGGACTTGGGGATCCTAGTTAATGATAAACTTACCTGGAGCAGCCAGTGCCAGGCAGCAGCTGCCAAGGCAAACAGGATCATGGGGTGCATTAAAAGAGGTCTGGATACACATGATGAGAGCATTATACTGCCTCTGTACAAATCCCTAGTTAGACCGCACATGGAGTACTGTGTCCAGTTTTGGGCACCGGTGCTCAGGAAGGATATAATGGAACTAGAGAGAGTACAAAGGAGGGCAACAAAATTAATAAAGGGGATGGGAGAACTACAATACCCAGATAGATTAGCGAAATTAGGATTATTTAGTCTAGAAAAAAGACGACTGAGGGGCGATCTAATAACCATGTATAAGTATATAAGGGGACAATACAAATATCTCGCTGAGGATCTGTTTATACCAAGGAAGGTGACGGGCACAAGGGGGCATTCTTTGCGTCTGGAGGAGAGAAGGTTTTTCCACCAACATAGAAGAGGATTCTTTACTGTTAGGGCAGTGAGAATCTGGAATTGCTTGCCTGAGGAGGTGGTGATGGCGAACTCAGTCGAGGGGTTCAAGAGAGGCCTGGATGTCTTCCTGGAGCAGAACAATATTGTATCATACAATTATTAGGTTCTGTAGAAGGACGTAGATCTGGGGATTTATTATGATGGAATATAGGCTGAACTGGATGGACAAATGTCTTTTTTCGGCCTTACTAACTATGTTACTATGTTACTATGTTACTGTAACCCGGCCAATTTCACCACCAGTCAGCTCCACCTGCTGTCTCCGCATTAGGGCTCTGATTTCTTTCTGCAAGGCACATTGTTCACTGTGACCAGCTGTCTCTGCTACCTGCTGCAACAAGACAATAACTTCTGGAAGACAATTTTCTATGACATTAGTACCGATGGTCATCATGGGGTAACGTTCACGTCGGTCAATATCAACAATGACAATTCCTTGGGCCTCCAATTCTACCCGCCCCACCTTAATAGTGACCTCTTTATATCCCACTTGCGGCAGTGGCTGACCATTGCTAGCTATTATGGTGAAATCATCATCACGGGCACGGGTGATGTCAGTGTCCTCCCAATAACGCCTATAAAGAATGTAGGGCATAGTTGTCACCTGGGAACCGGTGTCCAGCAAAGCGTTCATGGGGATACCGTCGATCACGATGGGGAGAACAGGACGCCCTCCGACGTATTTGGCTCTCCAATTTTGCGGGCCTGGGCGTTCTACTCCTGGGGGTTGGCCCTTGGCCCCAGGGGTTGCTCGGCGGCAGATAGGTCATCCATCCTGATGAAAACGATCGTCGTCTCTGCCTCTGGTCGATGGAACCCTCCGGTAGGGTGGTCCGGGCTAGGGCGGCAACGCTCCCGGTCAGTTCCTGTATCTGGAGGCGCAGTCCTGCAGGGGAGTCGTCTTCCAGGATCTGGGCATCGGCCTCGGCAGAGACAGGTGCGTCCGGCGCCACCTCCTGGTGGTATGTGAGGGCTTGCCGCCTGGGAAGTGTGGCACGGCTGGGCTGCCGCTCCGGTATCCGCCATCTAGCTGCCATTCCATCACTCCAGCTGACCCCTAAGCAGCGTCGGTCACCCTGACCGAATACCACAGGTGGCGTCACGAACACTTGACAAACTTATTCCACCTTTTAATTGGGCGCCCCTCATAGGGCCATGGTCCGGGTCGGGCCACCGTGACATCCCAGCCGAGGGAACTGAAGGACCCGGTACCGAGTACCCCATTGCCCTTACGTGGGGGCGATCCATATATTCTTATACATAGGAATCGTGGCTTCATGAGGCTTTACTGGCAGCAAAATGCACATCGGGAATTAGCATTTGGTTTGAGGCAGTTAATGCCATATACTATACATCATGCTCTGTATAAATGTCACTGTACATTTTATTCTCTATATTGCACATTGATACCAATTCATGTCTGCATGCCCAAT
Source organism: Ranitomeya imitator (assembly GCF_032444005.1). Taxonomy (NCBI): domain Eukaryota; kingdom Metazoa; phylum Chordata; class Amphibia; order Anura; family Dendrobatidae; genus Ranitomeya; species Ranitomeya imitator. The sequence goes on along the minus strand of NC_091283.1, from coordinate 166,878,130 downwards.
ATGTTGTCACACTATTTTCTTATTATTATACTTCTTCAGAGTAAATACGGTACTTAATCTCACTAATAACACTAATGCACTTTCTTGATATATCTTTCTGTAACATTATACCCAACATATTTCATGTTTACAACTTCTGCCACACTGATATTTAAACACATTATATATACACTGGTGCACCTTCTCTGTATTTGATACCATATATCACATATGATATATTTCTAAAGAAAACTACGCTAGCTCAATGTATTTATATTTTTCTCCATGTGCCACTTGTGACATTATAGATATGTGCATGATGTAGGACTCGCTTTCTACAAATATTCGTCTCACCATTTTTGGATGAATTTAATTACGTATGTCCGTTATGGCCTTTCTCTCTTGTTATATTTATTTGCATTGAATAAAGATTATATTTAAGATTTCGAAATCTATTGGTTATGTATCCCATTATTGTAGTAGTAGTTTTATTTTTTGAGTCGTGAAATAATGGGATATTTAGAGTTATAAAATTCGAATTAATTTCCATACAACAGGGACTCTATGGTCTATGGGGAGCCTGTTTCTAGCATTCAGTGTGCAGGTATTGTAAATATAAGGGAGAGCTACGGGCTTATTGAGGGGCATATTGTGACTATTGCTCACAGGTAAGATGCTGCACATAAAAATATAGTATATATGCCTACAATTCCCTACCAGACCAGGTTTTAAGGTCGTGTGCTACTGGTGACACTTCATGCAGGACAGATATCGGACACTGCAGGTTCTGTATTAATCATTGGCTCTTTAGTAAATGTCTTGCATATACAAACAATTATGATAATTATTGCATTTTATATCTATAACACTAACATATTTATCAGAGTTTCTTAAACAAAAACTTTCAAAATGATCGATTTTTAGGAGAACATTTCAAATTCCAATTTCTAACCAAAATGTAAGGAAGCTTGCCTACCCCAAAAATTGCTAGAAAATTTTGAAAAGGCAAGAAAAAGGCCGGTATAGGAGGAATTGTAAAATGTGCCACATTTTTTTAAGTTGTATAGAATTTTTCCATATCTTATACAGAGCTCTGCAAAAAATTAAGAGACCATTGCAAAATTTTCAGTTTGTCCGATTTTTATCTTTATAGGTATTTTTTTTTTGAGTAAAATGTAAATTGTTCTTTTATTCTATAAACGACTGACAACATGTCTCCGAAGTTCCAAGCAATACATTTTGTATTTATTTTCCAAAAATGAGAAATAGTCAAAATAACAAAAAAAAAACACATTGCTTGCAGACCTCAAATAATGCAAAAAAACAAGTTCATAATTATTTAGAAACAACAATACTAATGTTTTAACTCAGGAAGAGTTCAGAAATCAATATTTTGTGGAATAACCATGAATTGTAATCACAGCTTTCATGCTTCTTGGCGTGCTTTCCACCAGTCTTTCACACTTCTTTTGGGTGACTTTATGCCACTCCTGGTACAAAAATGTAAGCAGTTTTTCTTAGTTTGATGGCTTGTGACTATCCATCTTCCTCTTGATTACATTGCAGAGGTTTTCAATGGGGTTCAGGTCTGGAGATTGGGCTGCCCATGACAGGAATTTGATGTGATGTTCCTTCATCCACACCTTGATTGACCTAGCTGTGTGGCATGGCGCATTGTCCTGCTGGAAAAACAAGTCCCCAGAGTTGGGGAACATTGCCTGAGCAGAAGGAATCAACTGTTTTTCCAGGATAACCTTGTATGCGGCTTGATTCATGCGTCCTTCACAAAGGACAACCTGCTCAATTACAGCCTTGCTGAGGCATCCCCAGATCAACACCTCGTTGTCCAATATTTACACGGAGACCTGGAGAGGCATACAAACCACAGAGAAAAATCAGACAAAATGAAAATTTTGCAGTGCTCTCTTAGTTTTGCCAGAGCTGTACACTCTGATCATGAAGTTTTGTAGAAAATAAACACTAGTGTGGAAAGGACTGAGAAGAGAAGAAAGGCCTAGAGAAGGGAAATAATGCAACAAAGAGTGGTAGTTCCGTTAACAGTAACGGCATAAAAAGAGGTCTTAAAATCAGAAGGTTGAATTAGGTAGTTCCCTTAGATGTTCTTTGAGTAGGCATGGAGAAGACCATTCGACAGTAGAGGTGCAGCACAGGAGGTATTTGGAAATATTGGAATATTTTGGTGATGACAAGGATTACATTGTAGTTTATTAGCAGGATAAAAGTGGTAACTCTTCATATTGGCGTGTTGGCATTCTAGTTTTAATGCAGAAAGATGAGGATAAGTAGGACTATAGGTTCTCTACATGGTAGGGTTCATCACTTCTATGCTATCTTTAAAAAAATTACATGTTGCTAAACCAGCCCCCTTACTAGTCCACTTTTCCACCTTAGCATGGTCCACATTGTTCATGATGTCCATTAAATTAGACAATCAGTCCCAGATTATGGAATTTACCCTTCTTGGGATCGGCTATGTCTCTCATTGGAAATCACTTATTTTTACAGTCTTTTTGATAGTCTTCCTCATGACTGTCATAGGAAACAGTCTCATCATTTTGGTGGTGAGAGTCAACATTTCTCTTCACACCCCCATGTACTTTTTACTATCAAACCTCTCCTTTGTGGAACTTTGCTATACATTCATTACAATACCTAACATCCTGTCTGGGATTATACGGGAAAGTGGCGCCATTTCCTTTTCAGGTTGCATTGCTCAAGTCTATCTGTTTACATTATGCGCCACTGCAGAATGCATCCTGCTGGCTGCCATGGCTTGTGACCGCTACGTTGCAATCTGTCGACCCTTGCGTTACACGGTTATAATCAATAGGATGGTATGCGCATATTTTGCCATATTTGCCTGGTTGAGTGGGATACTAAACTCAACCATCAATACCGTGGTCACTTCCAATCTAAATTTCTGTGGGTCAACTTCTATAGACCGTCTTTACTGTGAAGTCCAGCCTTTGATACGTCTCTCCTGCACCAGTACCCATCTCAGTGATATACTTGCCACCCTATCAGCAGCCGTGTTTGGAGTCAGTTGTCTTCTTTTCATCCTTATGTCCTATATATTAATCCTACTCGTGATTATGAAGATGCCAAGTAAAAGCAGTAGACATAAAACCTTCTCCACCTGTACGGCACACATCACCGTCGTCGTCTTCTACTTTGGGGGGCTAATTTTTATGTATCTTTTACCCAATAATAATTCATCTCAATGGTTGGACTTGGCTGTTTCCATGATCTACTCTACAGTTACTCCCATGCTGAATCCCATCATTTACAGCTTGAGGAACCATCAAGTTATACGAGCTCTGAATAACATGGTGAGATGCAATTATTCTATAAATTCTTCCCATGCACGATGAGATAGTCAAACAGACTAATTTTTATAAGAGTTAGTTTCTGAGAGTTTTTTTTTTTGACCGGTCAAAGACAAAGTTGTTAGTAAAGACACATTACTTGGAAAAAATAATAAAATAAAATAAAATAAAAAATGTATTTAATGGAAAAAAAACTGCAAATTTGCTTTGAATTGTTCAAATAATGGAAATCTAATTTTTAAATTTTCATACTATTGACAGAACAATTCATAAAATTTCTTAATATATGAAGTAGAAATGTTTAAAAATTTATGTCAAGCATTAATTTATAAAATTGAATAATTTTTTATCAAGCTTTAATCTATAAAATTGAACCTAAGCAATCTATTTTATTTCAACATTATTATTTGTGATGTTATGCTTTTATTAAAGACATTTTCCGTGACTTTTTAAAATTGACTAATGAGTAGGGGTGATCTGTGCTAAAGAAATATTCTATACTTACACGTTGAATACCCCAATACTTTGGCACTGGTATTTTGGTGGTCCATAGCAGTCAGCTGACTTCTCCAACCAATCACTGGACTCAGTGGTCATTTTCACCTTTGAAGCCAGTGATTGGCTGTAGCTTGTTATGTAATTTTTTGGGGGAATAAGACATTTTACTTTTCTAATCTATTTTAAACTTCCTCTTCCAACCCTTGTGTGGTTTTGTGGTCATGGTTCACTACTTACAGGCAACTGTAATCCTCAATGTGGCCATTTCCAGCTGCCAAAGCTCCCCCTGAGATTATAAATATAAAACTCTATAGTCAAACTTCCCCAAAATTACCATGTGTTTCTTTTCTTCACTTTCTATTACTTTCCTTTTTTTAACATTTTTTTCTGACTTTTGGCATTAAGAAAACACATAAAATAAATGAAGAAAACTAAAAATGTAACTCTCATTAATTTACCGTATGTTCCTGATACAATTTTTAAATATTCTCTTAATTCAGATGCAATGCAATTTCCAGAAGTTTTGTAATGAACGTTTTTCCTAAGTGTTGATATCACTTTATAGACAATGTGAACTAATTATTTGCATATTTTATTCTTTTACATATGCGTATTATTATATTATAGAGAAATATTGTTGTATTTGAATATGCCATCAGAATAATTTAAAGACATTTATTGTAACAAAAATTCTCAAACTCTCTCGAACTTCTTTTAGCAATATTTTTTTTTCTTTTTCACATCGGGAAAACTATATAAGGTCACACTGAGTCAAACTAGTTTTTTTTATTATCAGTTTTTGGCATGGGTTTAAGTTTTAATTGATAAACATTTTGATGTATGATAAAATCCACACAAAATAAGAAAATAAATAAAAACTATAGAAAAACACTGGCGCTCTCCCATAAACACAATGCTCCTCAGCTGCTCAGATCAAACCGGGTAGTGCCCACCCGTATGTGTAATGTATAGAATTAAATGGGGTAGAAACCGCGCTTGAGGAGAAAAAACAATAATAACAGAGTAATCCAAAGATAAGGTGCCCCAGGCAAAAATAACAATACTATTCCACCAAGGAGAACAGCAGTAGCAATACAATCACTTGGCGACCTGCCCACAACATAACCTTGCAATCCTGAAACCAAAGAGAACTGAGGCAATCAGCTTACCTAGGTATATGAAGTGCTGCTGCGTGCTGATTGCAGACTGCAGGTACCGGGGTTGCGGTCCTTTCTATGTCAAGCGATGAAGCACCACGTGCAGCGTTCTCCTGGGGGTTTATTGGTGTGGTTGTCCAGGGTTGCGGTTCTGGCTGTGCCAGATAGTGGAGCACACTGTGGGACCAGGGGCGCTCCGACCAGTGGCACTTCCTGGGAACCACAAGGAATGAAAAAAGATGGCTGGTAACCCCGATGAAGAAGAGCTTAGCCTCTTCGAAACGCGTTGGTTAGTCTTCCTTCCCCTCTTTTTGAGCGCTTCGGCGATCCATACTGATAGTGACGTCACTAGTAGGAGGAGCCTACGAGCCATCTTTTTTCATTCCTCGTCAAATGATTGCCTCAATTCTCTTTGGTGACAGGATTGCAAGGTAATATTGTGGGCAGGTCGCCAAGTGATTGTATCGCTACTGCTGTTCTCCTTGGTGGAATAGTATTGTTATTTTTTGCCTGGGGCACCTTATCTTTGGATTACTCTGTTATTATTGTTTTTTCTCCTCAAGCGCGGTTTCTACCCCATTTAATTCTAAGAAAATAAATCAAATTAATGCTAAAAAAGGATTCACCGATGTCTCTGAAAAGTTTATTGCATGGATTTTTATTTGCATCATTTTGTGATCTTTATGGATAATATATATGTAAAAAGTAATTTTTTACTCCAATATAAATTATTTCATACTGCGGAGTACTTGAATAGGGATAAGCTGTCTGCCACAATGGAAGAACCTCAAAGAAATTCAGTCTACCTCAGCTGAGTCTGGACCTTCAACACATGAACTGTCTTTATAGTTATAAATCGTGTTAGCCATGGCAGCTGCTTACTCATTCATACCCACCCCTTGTGAGGGGAAAAGTTGGCATGATCCTCAGTTTCATTTACTCTCATTTACTAGTGTTGCAGAGGGTCTCATGCCTGTGGCAAGGAGGAAGGTGGTACCAACCTGAGCTTCAGACTCTTTCATCAGTAGTAGTTTGTAGTGTATGAATTCCATAAACCTTTCTAAATGTGAACCTTTAAGACCATATTATGGATGTCTTTAGATACACCAAGGCATAATTCTCCTAGAGGTGTGCTAGTTGTGTGTACATCAGTTGCTATAGTTAATGAGAACATTACAGATGGCTTGGCTTCTAAGGCTTGGGACGGACCACCACAAATCTTGTACAATCATATTAATTTTATAGCGCAGTTATTAGACTATTTTAGCTTTGTAGTGCTTTGGTCACCGCATGTTGATATTATTTGAGGACTGTACGGAGATGTATTGGTATAATTAGGCACTGTGTAGCACTGGCAATTAGGCACTGTACAATATATTGTTTTTGCAAAGGATGGTGGAATAGTATGGGTATGTTATTTTATCAATATAAGTCTTTGTTGTTTACATAGTATAATGTATGGAACGTCTAATTAGGCATTGTTTGGCATGGTTATACTGAATGGTAATATATCATATTGAGGGGCTCCATCAGAAGATACTATACATGGCATTCCTCAACATAAGGCCATCCATAAATGAAGGTAGCAAAGTACATGAAATGATGCAGGTATATGAAAAGAAGGTGGTCAGAATAAATCCATAGTATCCATGAATGCCAGCATTCTACAAGATTTGGTAAATACCTTAGCAATTAGAAAAATAAGAAAAAATAAGAAAGATGAGGTGAAAGACAAAGCGTATTTGTCCATCAAAATCTTTATTTTTTTATGGATTTCTGTTAAATACAGTATATAATCTGAAATAATCTATGAAGGTTTTGTTAGCACCACCATGTGGTCTGCATGTCCTTCTTATATAGCACATTTACTGATAAAGCATTCTTGTTCTTATAGTTTTTGTACCAGGCCATGAGGTCTGCATGGACCTTAGGCTGGTTTCAAAAGTCGGTGTGTCTGGTAAGTATGGTGACAGTTTTCACACGTACAGGAGACACTTACACATGTAGACACATTGAAAACTATGTTGTTGTGCAGATATCAATGTGTTTCCACGGACCATGTGTCCATGTGGCCCACATGTAGACATATCGTTTTTTTCAGCAGCACGCGCACATGTGAGAAATTCTAACGGTATTCTGATGTGAACTCACTGAGCTGAACTGCGGTGACCTCATCACTGACTTTTTCCCATAGTGCTGAGGTCACCACAGCTCAGCCAGGCTGGGAGCGCAGCCTCACTGACCGGCGGTAACCTCTGGTCAATGATGCTGCTCATTCATCAGTGGCTCTCAGCCTGGACAGTCTCATCTTGGCACAGTCCAGGTTGAAAACTATTTATCCCCCAGACATTGATTATAGCGTGGGATAGAACGATGGACAGATGAGGGATATTGTTCTTTTTTTAATTTTTGCTTTAATACAGGAGACGAGAGATTCAGTGGAAATAGGCATAGGAATGTTATTTTTAAATAAAAATGGAAAACTGTGTTTTGTTTTATTTCTAATAAAATAATTTATTTTGGCTGTGTCTTTATTTACCATATAACTATAGAATTAGTAATGGATAGGTGTCTTATAGACGCCTCTCCATTACTAAGCCGTGGGTTTAATGTCACCTGACAATACAAAGGCGACATCAACCCCACAAATTTTTCCCCACTTGCCACCGCTACAGGGCAAGTGGGAAGAGCCGGGCAAAGCATCAGAATTGGTGCATCTAATAGATGCACCTTTTCTGGGTGGCTGTGGGCTGCTATTTTGTCAGCTTTAGCAAGGCTGGTTGTCAAAAATGGAGGGGACCCCTCGCTGTTTTTTTAAATGATTTATTTAAATCATATAAAAAAAAACGTGAAGATCCCTCTATTCTTGATAACTAGCCTTGGTAACGCTGACAGCTGAGGGTTGCAGCCCACAGCTGGCAGTTTTTTCTGGCTTGTTCTAGAAAATACAGGGGAACCGACACCATTTTATTCATTTATTTATTTATAGTGCAGGCGGCGGATGACGAATACTTCCATCAGCCGCCTGCTGTCACTGTTATTAGCAGCAGCAGGCATAGGCTGATGGGGGTAATAGTAATGCTGTCATTGTTCTCCCTTGAATACAAGTCTCACCATTCTCCTCTGCTCACTCTGATTACTGGCAGAGCAGGGGAGAATGATGAGAGTGGTCTTCAGCAGCCTGCATTGGGGAACAGTGCTTACTGTACTACTTCTTCCCTGGCGTTGGTACGTGTGGTACTGATGCGGCACACAGGTGGCACATGGTTGCCACACATGTGGCACAAGTATTACACACACGGATACGCGGACAATGATGCGTATCCGGTCGCGTATCCGGTCTCCGTTACTGTTTTTCCAGTACTGGAAATATCAGGACGTGTGAAACCGGCCTTATATAGCACATTTACTGATCAAGCGTTTTAAGTTCTTGTTCTTACAGTTTTCTTTCTAGGCCACTTTGCAAAGAATAACAGGGTAGCAGGATATTTGCAGGGTACAATGTTAAATATACAATAATATCAAGGCTGTTATCAACACACTATAACTTTTGCAGTGTGGCATCGCTGTATATACATATACAGTTGTGTTCAAAAGTTTACATTCTGCCGGCAGATTTTTTTTTTTCTTGGCCTTTTTTTCCGAGAATATGAATGATAACACCAAAGCTTTTTCTCTACTCATGGTTAGTGGTTGGATGAAGCCATTTATTGTCAAACTACTGTGTTTTCTCGTTTTAAATCATAATGACAGCACAAAACATCCAAATGACACTGACCTAAAGTTCACATACCACATTTCTTAATACCGTGTATTGTCCCCTCTAACATCAATGACAGCTCGAAGTCTTATGTGGTAGTTGTGGATGAGGTTCTTTATTTTCTCAGATGGTAAAGCTGACCACTTTTCTTATCAAAAAGCCTCCAGGTCCTGTAAATTCCTGAGCTGTCTAGCATGAACTGCGCACTTGAGATCTCCCCAGAGTGGCCCAATGATATTTAGTCAGGAGACTGATATGGCCACTCCAAAACCTTCACTTTATTAAGCTGTAGCCAATGACAGGTTGACGTCGCCTTGTGTTTTGGATCATTGTCATGTTGGAATGTCCAAGTACGTCCCATGCTCAGCTTCTGGGCTGATGAGTGCAAATTTGCCTCCGGTATTTGCTGATAACGTGCTGCAATCATCTTTCCTTGAACTTTGATCAAGTTTCCTTTGCCTTTATAGCTCACACATCCCCAAAATATCAGCGATCCACCTCTGTGCTTTACAGTAGGAATGGTTTTCCTTTCAGTACAGGCCTTGTTGATCTTTCTATAAATGTAATGTTTATGGTTGTGGCCAAAAAGTTCATTTTTGGTCTCATCACTCCAAATTACCTTATTCCAGAAGTTTTGAGGCTTGTCCTTATGCTGTTTTGCATATTCTAGGCAAGATACTTTGTGGCATTTGCGCAGTAATGGCTTTCTTCTGGCGACTCGACCATACAGCCCATTTTTCTTCAAGTGTATCCTTAGTACATCCTATATTTCAGTAGATGTTATTTGTGGGTTTTTCTTTGCATCCCGAACAATTTGGCAGTTGTGGACCACATTGTTGGTCTACCTGACCGTGGTTTTGTTTTTACAGAGCCCCTGATTTTCCATTTGTTAATCACAGTTTGAACGCTGCTGACTGGCATTATCAATTCCTTGGATATCTTTTTGTATCCCTTTCCTGTTTTATACAGTTCAACTACCTTTTCCCGTAGATCCGCTGACAATTCTTTTGTTTTCCACAAGACTCACAATCCAGAAACATCAGTGGTTGGATGAAAGATGCAAGAGTCTGTCTGGATCCCAGAAACCCACTCAGCTTTTATGCACACAGACTGATTACAAGCAAACAGGTCACAGGTGACGATTTTACCTCTAGTAGCCATTCAAACCCCAAAATTCTGCTTCATGTCACCTGGCTTATCCATGGTTTTTCCCTTTTTTTTCTTTTTTTTTTCTATACTATGTTGTGCATAAATATGTGATTCTTCAGAATTTGTTTTAGTCTTTGCCTGATGAAGAGACGTATGTAGTCTTGAAAACTTGCAATTTGTTACCATCTTTTCAGTTAGCCATTAAAAGGTATCAACCACTGAGGACTCTCAATTCTAACTATTTTTCAACCCAAATTGTGTCACTTCTGTGCAAGTTATCAGGCCAAAATCACCAGGGTATGTGAGCTTTTGATCAGGGTCACTTGGATGTTTTGGGTTGTCATTATCAAAGAGAAAACACAGTATTTTGACAATAAATAGCTTCAACCAACCACTAACCATGAGTGGAGAAAAAAAGTTTTGGTGTTTTAATTCATATTCTCTGAAAAAAAGGCCAAAAAAGCAAAAATTCGGCCAGGGTACTGCTCCTAATCCATACAGTCTTCCATCGGTGTACATCACAAAGGGCTCAGAGAAATCAGCATATGCCAAGATGGGAGCATCAGTCAGCGCTAACTTCAGGGCCCCACTGGATTGGTTGTTTCTTAATCCCTCCTGCTGTCCCTCTTAGTAGCTCACTCAATGGTGCTTCAGTTTTTGCAGGGAGCCCGATAGTATCAGGCTAGTCCTAAGAAAGTTCTCAGCTCCCTTAATGTTGTGGGTGTAGGCCACTTTTGCACTGCGGCTGCTTTCTCTGTGGTAGGATAGATTCCTCTGCTGCAGACTGTGTGTCACAAATACTCAATCTTCCTCTGAAATAGGTTCACTTTTGAGGTTTGATCTTCAGCCTATGTCTCTGAAGTCACTCTAGCACCTTTTCCAACGTGTTAAGATTTTATTCAAATTTAAGAGAGTAGATAATTATGTAATTGAGCTATATTAGAGTGGTTTCAGAATTCAGATCTCCTAGGCATCTTTTCAACAGGCATTGGAATGTCCCCTGCGCATTTCTTAACCCGAAAGGCATCCAGTTAAACTCAATTAGTTCAATGGGAAGAATGGAGGATGTCTTTAATTGGTCATATCCTGCTATGGGAACCTGCCAATAACCACTGGCCTGTTCAAGGGACGAGAAGTACTTAGCCTTACCCAAGGCGGAGAGGGATTCTTTGATCCATGGCAGGTCATATGAGTCTTGCATGGTACAAGCATTCAGCCGTCGGTTGTCCACACAGAATCTCAACGTCCCATCTTTTTTCCGAATTAGTACAATGGTACAGGGACTTTGGTTACTCCCTCGTCAATGCATTCTGCAACATGTGCGATAGCTTCCTGGTACATTTGAGCAGGGACTTTTCTGGTACATTTGAGAGTGGATCTGCCAATATATGGGGGCTTCAGTCTCCGTAGGAATCTCATGTTGAAAGGCCTTAGTGCACCCGAAGTCATAATCATGCTGAGAAAACCCATTGATATCATTGTAATGGACTTTCTAACTGCCCCACTTGGTCAGAGGTGAATTCCGTGAGGTTCGCTTCCAACTGTTTCAGAAGATCGTGGCTGCCTCAAAATTCACCCCTGCTCTCACATCACATGCATTGAGAGTCCCCAGGTCTCCTTTCACCTGAGTAAATTCTATGGAGTCAGACCTTGGGAGATTTTCTTCATCATGTAAGCTTGAGCTACCTCTTTCTGGGGGATAGTTGTAGACTAGTTCCACTCAGGTTAATACAGCGCATGGGCAGGGGTGGACTGGGCCGGTTGGCAGAGAGGCATTTGCCCCATGGACCGGTTAATTATTAACACAGGGCTGCACACCATCCCAGCAGCTGTACTGTCTATTCAAGACCTGGCTGCGGCGGGGGGGGGGGGGGGGGAGGGATTGTGAATTCTGTGGCAGAGCTCCCTCCTGTGGTCACAAGTGGTACTTCGGCTGATTCTCTCTGTGAGCTTCTGTTGGTGGAGGGAAGTGGTACTGCGGCTTCTGAGTTTCCTCCCTCAGGTGATCTGGTGAGGTCGTTAGGTGCTTCTCTACTTAACTCCACCTAATGCTTTGATCCTGGCTTCCTGTCAATGTTCCAGTGTTGGACTTGCTTTTCCCTGGATCATTCCTGTGGCCTGCTGCTCTGCATAGCTAAGTTCTTCTTTGCTATTTGATTGCTATTTTTTCTGTCCAGCTTGTCTAATTTGTTGCTGGAAGCTCTGGGACGCAAAGGGTGTACCTCCGTGCCGTTAGTTCGGTACGGAGGGTCTTTTTGCCCCCTTTGCGTGGTGTTCTATAGGGTTTTGTGTAGACCGCAAAGTTACCTTTTCTATCCTCGATCTGTTAAGAAAGTCGGGCCTCACTTTGCTGAATCTATTTCATCTCTACGTTTGTCTTTTCATCTTAACTCACAGTCATTATATGTGGGGGGCTGCCTTTTCCTTTGGGGTATTTCTCTGAGGCAAGGTAGGCTTATTTTCTATCTTCAGGCTAGTTAGTTTCTCAGGCTGTGCCGAGTTGCATAGGCAGAGTTAGGCGCAATCCACGGCTGCCTCTAGTGTTGTTTGGAGAGGATTAGGGATTGCGGTCTGCAGAGTTCCCACATCTCAGAGCTCGTTCTATGATTTTGGGTTATTGTCAGATCACTGTATGTGCTCTGACCGCTATGTCCATTGTAGTACTGAATTGCCTTTCATAACAGTACAGGAAGCCAAAAGTACTAATGATTCTCAATAGAGGGAAAAAAGAAGTTCTGAGACCATTTTTTTTTCTTTGCACTGTGTTTTGCCTTTTTTTTCCCCTAGACATTTGGGTGGTTCAGTACACAGGTGTAGCGATGGACATTAGAAGTCTGTCTTCATTTGTGGATCAGCTCTCGACAAGAGTACAAAAGATTCAAGACACTATTGATCAGAAAGCTATGTTGGAACCAAGAATTCCTATTCCTGATTTGTTTTTGGAGATAGAACTAAGTTTCTGAGTTTCAAAAATAATTGTAAATTATTTCTGGCCTTGAAACCTCGCTCCTCTGGTGATCCAGTTCAACAGGTTTTGATTGTTATTTCTTTTTTGCGCGGCGACCCTCAGGACTGGGCATTTTCTCTTGCGCCAGGAGATTATATTGTCAGAAATTTAGAAAGTGGTCCGTGCTCACTCAATGGAATGAATCTGCGCTGGCAGCTATGTTCAGAAAGGGTCTCTCTGAAGCCCTTAAGGATGTCATGGTGGGATTTCCTATGCCTGCTGGTTTGAATGAGTCTATGTCTTTGGCCATTCAGATCGGTCGACGCTTGCGTGAGCGTAAATCTGTGCACCATTTGGCGGTATTACCTGAGCTTAAACCTGAGCCTATGCAGTGCGATATGACTTTGACCAGAGTTAAACGGCAAGAACACAGACGTCTGAATGGGCTGTGTTTCTACTGTGGTGATTCCACTCATGCTATCTCTGATTGTCCTAAGCGCACTAAGCGGTTCGCTAGGTCTGCCACCATTGGTACGGTACAGTCAAAATTTCTTCTGTCCGTTACCTTGATCTGCTCTTTGTCATCGTATTCTGTCATGGCATTTGTGGATTCAGGCGCTGCCCTGAATTTGATGGACTTGGAGTATGCTAAGCGTTGTGGGTTTCTCTTAGAGCCCTTGCAGTGTCCTATTCCATTGAGGGGAATTGATGCCACGCCTTTGGCCAAGAATAAGCCTCAATACTGGACCCAGCTGACCATGTGCATGGCTCCTGCACATCAGGAGGTTATTCGCTTTCTGGTGTTGCATAATCTGCATGATGTGGTCGTGTTGGGGTTGCCATGGCTGCAAGCCCATAATCCAGTATTAGATTGGAAATCCATGTCGGTGTCCAGCTGGGGTTGTCAGGGGGTACATGGTGATGTTCCATTTCTGTCAATTTCGTCATCCACCCCTTCTGAGGTTCCAGAGTTCTTGTCTGATTACCGGGATGTATTTGATGAGCCCAAGTCCGATGCCCTACCTCCGCATAGGGATTGTGATTGTGCTATCAATTTGCTTCCTGGTAGTAAATTCCCAAAAGGTCGACTGTTTAATTTATCCGTGCCTGAGCACGCCGCTATGCGCAGTTATGTGAAGGAATCCCTGGAGAAGGGGCATATTCGCCCGTCATCGTCACCATTAGGAGCAGGGTTTTTTTTTGTAGCCAAGAAGGATGGTTCGCTGAGACCTTGTATAGATTACCGCCTTCTAAATAAGATCACGGTTAAATTTCAGTACCCCTTGCCATTGTTATCTGATTTGTTTGCTCGGATTAAGAGGGCTAGTTGGTTCACCAAGATAGATCTTCGTGGTGCGTATAATCTGGTGCGAATCAGGCGAGGAGATGAATGGAAAACTGCATTTAATACGCCCGAGGGTCATTTTGAGTATCTAGTGATGCCATTCGGACTTGCCAATGCTCCATCAGTGTTTCAGTCCTTTATGCATGACATCTTCCGAGAGTACCTGGATAAATTCCTGATTGTGTACTTGGATGACATTTTGATCTTCTCGGATGATTGGGAGTCTCATGTGAAGCAGGTCAGAACAGTTTTTCAGGTCCTGCGTGCTAATTCTTTGTTTGTGAAGGGATCAAAGTGTCTCTTTGGTGTGCAGAAGGTTTCATTTTTGGGGTTCATCTTTTCCCCTTCTATTATCGAGATGGATCCTGTTAAGGTCCAAGCCATCCATGATTGGACTCAGCCGACATCTCTGAAAAGTCTGCAAAAGTTCCTGGGCTTTGCTAATTTTTATCGTCGCTTCATCTGCAATTTTTCTAGTATTGCCAAACCATTGACCGATTTGACCAAGAAGGGTGCTGATTTGGTCAATTGGTCTTCTGCTGCTGTGGAAGCTTTTCAAGACTTGAAGCGTCGTTTTTCTTCTGCCCCTGTGTTGTGTCAACCAGATGTTTCTCTTCCGTTCCAGGTCGAGGTTGATGCTTCTGAGATTGGAGCAGGGGCTGTTTTGTCGCAGAGAGGTTCTGATTGCTCAGTGATGAAACCATGCGCTTTTTTTTCCAGGAAGTTTTCGCCTGCTGAGCGAAATTATGATGTGGGCAACCGAGAGTTGCTGGCCATGAAGTGGGCATTCGAGGAGTGGCGTCATTGGCTTGAAGGAGCTAAGCATCGCGTGGTGGTATTGACTGATCATAAGAACTTGACTTATCTTGAGTCTGCTAAGCGGTTGAATCCTAGACAGGCTCGTTGGTCACTGTTTTTTCCCGTTTTGACTTTGTGATTTCGTACCTTCCGGGCTCTAAAACTGTGAAGGCGGATGCTCTGTCTAGGAGTTTTGTGCCCGACTCTCCGGGTTTGTCTGAGCCGGCGGGTATCCTCAAGGAAGGAGTAATTGTGTCCGCCATCTCCCCTGATTTGCGGCGGGTGCTGCAAAAATTTCAGGCTAATAAACCTGATCGTTGTCCAGCGGAGACACTGTTTGTCCCTGATAGGTGGACCAATAAAGTTATCTCTGAGGTTCATTGTTCGGTGTTGGCTGGTCATCCTGGAATCTTTGGTACCAGAGAGTTGGTGGCTAGATCCTTTTGGTGGCCGTCTCTGTCGCGGGATGTGCGTGTTTTTGTGCAGTCCTGTGGGATTTGTGCTCGGGCTAAGCCCTGCTGTTCTCGTGCCAGTGGGTTGCTTTTGCCCTTGCTGGTCCCGAAGAGGCCTTGGACACATATCTCTATGGATTTTATTTCTGATCTTCCCGGTTCTCAAAAGATGTCAGTCATTTGGGCGGTCTGTGATCGCTTTTCTAAGATGGTCCATCTGGTACCCTTGTCTAAATTGCCTTCCTCCTCTGATTTGGTGCCATTGTTCTTCCAGCATGTGGTTCGTTTACATGGCATTCCAGAGAATATCGTTTCTGACAGAGGTTCCCAGTTTGTTTCAAGGTTTTGGCGAGCCTTTTGTGGTAGGATGGGCATTGACTTGTCTTTTTCCTCGGCTTTCCATCCTCAGACTAATGGCCAGACCGAACGAACCAATCAGACCTTGGAAACATATCTGAGATGCTTTGTTTCTGCCGATCAGGATGACTGGGTGTCCTTTTTGCCTTTGGCTGAGTTCGCCCTTAATAATCGGGCCAGCTCGGCTACCTTGGTTTCGCCATTTTTCTGCAATTCTGGGTTCCATCCTCGTTTCTCTTCAGGACAGGTTGAGTCTTCGGACTGTCCTGGTGTGGATACTGTGGTGGACAGGTTGCAGCAGATTTGGACTCATGTAGTGGACAACTTGACCTTGTCCCAGGAGAAGGCTCAACGTTTTGCTAATCGAAGACGCCGTGTGGGTCCCCGACTTCGTGTTGGGGATCTGGTTTGGTTATCTTCTTGTCATATTCCTATGAAGGTTTCCTCTCCTAAGTTTAAACCTCGTTTCATTGGTCCGTATAGGATTTCTGAGGTTCTTAATCCTGTGTCTTTTCGTCTGACCCTTCCAGATTCTTTTTCCATACATAACGTATTCCATAGGTCATTGTTGCGGAGATACGTGGCACCTATGGTTCCATCTGTTGATCCTCCTGCCCCGGTTTTGGTGGAGGGGGAATTGGAGTATATTGTGGAGAAGATTTTGGATTCTCGTGTTTCTAGACGGAAACTCCAGTATCTGGTTAAATGGAAGGGTTATGCTCAGGAAGATAATTCCTCGGTTTTTGCCTCTGATGTCCATGCTCCCGATCTTGTTCGTGCCTTTCATGTGGCTCATCCTGGTCGGCCTGGGGGCTCTGGTGAGGGTTCGGTGACCCCTCCTCAAGGGGGGGGGTACTGTTGTGAATTCTGTGGCAGAGCTCCCTCCTGTGGTCACAAGTGGTACTTCGGCTGATTCTCTCTGTGAGCTTCTGTTGGTGGAGGGAAGTGGTACTGCGGCTTCTGAGTTTCCTCCCTCAGGTGATCTGGTGAGGTCGTTAGGTGCTTCTCTACTTAACTCCACCTAATGCTTTGATCCTGGCTTCCTGTCAATGTTCCAGTGTTGGACTTGCTTTTCCCTGGATCATTCCTGTGGCCTGCTGCTCTGCATAGCTAAGTTTTTCTTTGCTATTTGTTTGCTATTTTTTCTGTCCAGCTTGTCTAATTTGTTGCTGGAAGCTCTGGGACGCAAAGGGTGTACCTCCGTGCCGTTAGTTCGGTACGGAGGGTCTTTTTGCCCCCTTTGCGTGGTGTTCTATAGGGTTTTGTGTAGACCGCAAAGTTACCTTTTCTATCCTCGATCTGTTAAGAAAGTCGGGCCTCACTTTGCTGAATCTATTTCATCTCTACGTTTGTCTTTTCATCTTAACTCACAGTCATTATATGTGGGGGGCTGCCTTTTCCTTTGGGGTATTTCTCTGAGGCAAGGTAGGCTTATTTTCTATTTTCAGGCTAGTTAGTTTCTCAGGCTGTGCCGAGTTGCATAGGCAGAGTTAGGCGCAATCCACGGCTGCCTCTAGTGTTGTTTGGAGAGGATTAGGGATTGCGGTCTGCAGAGTTCCCACGTCTCAGAGCTCGTTCTATGATTTTGGGTTATTGTCAGATCACTGTATGTGCTCTGACCGCTATGTCCATTGTAGTACTGAATTGCCTTTCATAACAGGGGGGGGGGGGGAAGGGGGCGTAGAATGCTTGACTTGTTATGCATCCTTTCTTAACCCCTTAGTGACAGAGACAAATTTAAAAAATCTGACCAGTGTCACTTTATGTAGTAATAACTCTGGAACGCTTCAACAAATCCCAGTAATTTTGAGATTGTTTTTCCGTGACACATTATACTTTATGATAATGATAAATTTAGGTTGATATGTTTTGTGTTTATTTATTAAAAATATCAGAATGTTCACAAATGTAAAAAAAATAGCAATTTTCAAATTTTGAGTGATTATCCCTGTAATTCAGATAACCATACCATAGCAGAACATTAAGGCTGTCTGCAAACGTTGCGTTTTTTTTTTTTTTGCGTTTTTTCACGGTGAAAACGTTAAAAAAACGCTTTCCATTATTTTTAATGGAATTCCACATTGTTGTGCCCATGCTGAGTTTTTTTCCGTGAAAAACGCATTGTGGAAAAAAACACAGCATGTTCATTAATTTTGCGGAATTTCGGCCGCAAAAGGAGTCCATTCTGCAAACATTCTGAAATGTGGGCACATAGCCTTATAAATAATATTTCCCACATGTTTGCTTTACATCAGCACCATTTGTTAAATGTTGTTTTATTTTGTTAGCATTTTAGAAGGTTTACAAATGTAGCAGTGATTTTTCATTTTTTTAAGGAAATTTACAAAATAATTTTTTTAGGGGCCTATCCAGGTTTGAAGTGACTCTGGGGGTCCTATATATTGGAAAACACCCAAAACTGATACCATTCTAAAAACAACACCTCCTGACATACTGAAAACTGCTGACAGATAGTTTATTAACCCTTCAGGTGCTTTTCAGAAATTAATACAAAGTGGCATGATAGGAATGAAAAAGTTGATTTTTACAACCTAAATGTCTTAGACTTTTTAACAGGTCAGTATAGCCGGCAGGCTCTAAGGCTGCTATTTGCTCGTGAATTGCCATGACAAATATCAAGACCACACAATCATGATCTCAGTGTGCCGATGGGGATAAAGAGGGAGAAGCCACATTCTTTGACAATCAGTTTCACATGCTGTTGTGAGAATGGAATAGAAAACAGATGGAAATTAATGGCAATTATCAAGACACGCTCAATAAAGGAGTGCAGGTAGGGACCACAGACCACATCTCAGTACCAATGCTTTCTGGCTGATGTTTTAGTCACTTTTGAATGTTGGTTGTGCTTTTACACTTGTGGTAGCATGAGACGGACTCTACAACCCACACAAGTGGCTCAAGTAGTGCAGCTCATCCAGGATGGCACATCAATGTGAGCTGTGGCAAGAAGGTTTGCTGTGTCTGTCAGCGTAGTGTCCAGAGGCTGGAGGCGCTACCAGGAGACAGGCCAGTACACCAGGAGACATGGAGGGGGCCATAGGAGGGCAACAACCCAGCAGCAGGACCGCTACCTCAGCCTTTGTGCAAGGAGAAACAGGAGGAGCACTGCCAGAGCCCTGCAAAATACCCCCAGCAGGCCACAAATGTGCATGGGTCTGCACAAATGGTTAGAAACCGACTCCATGAGGATGGTCCGAGTGTCCGACATCCACAGATGGGGGTTGTGCTCACAGTCCAACACCGTGCAGGAAGCTTGGCATTTGCCATAGAACACCAGGATTGACAAATTCGCCACTGGCGCCATGTGCTCTTCACAGATGAAAGCAGGTTCACACTGAGCACATGTGACAGACGTGACAGAGTCTGGAGACGCCGTTGAGAGCGATCTGCTGCCTGCAACATCCTTCAGCATGACCGGTTTGGCAATGGGTCAGTAATGGTGTGGGGTGGTATTTCTTTGGAGGGCAGCACAGCCCTCCATGTGCTCGCCAGAGGTAGCCTGGCTGCCATTAGGTAATGAGATGAGATCCTCAGACCCCTTGTGAGACCATATGCTGGTGTGGTTGGCCGTGGGTTCCTCCTAATGCAGGACAATGCCAGACCTCATGTGGCTGGAGTGTGTCAGCAGTTCCTGAAAGATGAAGGCATTGAAGCTATGGACTGGCCGCATCATCAGGACCATGCCCAGGCGTTGTAGGGAGATCATACAGGCACGTGGAGGCCACACACACACTACTGAGCACCATTTCCTTGTCTTGAGGTATTTACACTGAAGTTGGATCAGCCTGTAACTTCATTTTCCACTTTGATTTTGAGCATCATACCAACTCCAGACCTCCGTGGGATATTAGTTGTGATTTAAGTTGATCATTTTAGGTTTTATTGTTCTCAACACATTCCACTATGTAATGAATAAAGATTTACAACTGGAATATTTCATTCAGTGATATCTAGTGTTCCCTTTATTTTTTTTGAGCAGTGTATATACCTGCGATTTTAAATGGCTATAGGGTGATCGTATGGGGAAACATGCACTTTGGGGCTTGGGCCCTTGAGCTTTAAGGAGCCTAGCAATGCCCCTGCCATACTGTGTGTTTACATGTCCGTATTTCTGGAGTTGTATGTATGTTTGCAAGTAAGCCCAGTTATGTACCATATCTAAGCAGTAACCTTGGTTCTGGTACTGTATCAATGTAGTAATCTAGATTCTGGTACGATATGTATTGGTTCTGTTTCCGTATCTTGTAGTAGATATAGTAAGCTCGGTTATGCTCCCTTATCTCTGCAGTAAGCTAGGTTCTGCTCCCATATCTCTGTAGTAAGCTCCGGTCAGTTTCCTTGTCTACGTAGCAATCTTGGTTCCGGTCTCGTGTCTATGTTGTCAGCTTGCTTCTGTTACAGTATTTATGCAGGCAGCAAGCTTAGTTCTGCTTCCATATATATGTAGCGAGCTCCGTTCTGTTCCCATATCTATGTACCAGCCTGTTTTTAAAGCCTGTTATCTCTGCTGCTTAAATGCAGAAGCCAGAGATAAACATGACAAAAGCACCGCAACTGGAGGGCCACTGCCTTGTGATTGTCCCCCAGGCTGAAAAGTGCCAGCCAGCCCCTGCTCATGGTATACTATGGGGCCATTCACACTTCCGATTTTCACATACCCATGGTATACTATAGGGCCATTCACACGTCTGATTTTCACATACTCATGGTATACTATGGGGCCATTCACATGTCTGATTTTCACATACCCATCATATACTATGGGGACATTCACACGTCTGATTTTCACATACCCATGGTATACTATAGGGCCATTCACAAGTCCGATTTTCACATACCCATCATATACTATGGGGCCATTCACATGTCTGATTTTCACATACCCATCATATACTATGGGGACATTCACACGTCTGATTTTCACATACTAATGGTATACTATAGGGCCATTCACATGTCCGATTTTCACATACTCATGGTATACTATGGGGCCATTCACACTTCCAATTTTCACATACTCGTGGTATACTATAGGGCTATTCACAATTCCGATTTTCACATGCCCGTGGTATACTATGGGGCCATTCACACGTCTGATTTTCACATACTAATGGTATACTATGGGGCCATTCACACGTCCGATTTTCACATACTCAAGGTATACCATGGGGCCATTCGCACGTCCTATTTTCAGATACACAGGGTATACTATGGGGCCATTCACATATCCGATTTTCACATACTCATGGTATACTATGGGGCCATTCACACGTCCGATTTTCACATACTAATGGTATACTATGGGGCCATTCACACGTCCGATTTTCACATACCCATGGTATACTATGGGGCCATTCGCACGTCCTATTTTCAGATACACAGGGTATACTATGGGGCCATTCACACGTCCGATTTTCACATACTCATGGTATACTATGGAGCCATTCACACGTCCGATTTTTACATACTCATGGTATACTATGGGGCCATTCACACGTCTGATTTTCACATACTCATGGTATACTATGGGTCTATTCACACGTCCGATTTTCACATACTCATGGTATACTATGGGGCTATTCACACGTCCGATTTTCACATACTCATGGTATACTATGGGGCCATTCACACATCCGATTTTCACATACTCATGGTATACTATGGGGTCATTCACACATCCGATTGTAGGGATTCGAACTGAAATCTAAGAGTGGACCCTCTGGGTCGTGACTCTAGAGCCCCCGGGGTCGAGCGGACCAGATGGAGTCACCCCCTATACAGGGAGCGTTAGGAGCAGGACCTCGGGGGAATGGAGACACAACAGCTAGAGCCAAAGGGACGACCCAAGATAGAGACTACAGAGCTATTAGAATGACGGGGAATAATAGGAAAACAGGACTTAACTGATAAAGACAGGAACACAGGCGATGACGGGCAAGGCTGGACCACAGGACTTGGCAGGAGACGGCAGGAACACGGAACTTGGCAGGAGACGGCAGAAACACGGAACTTGGTGGAATACAGCGGGAACACGGAACTTGGCAGAAGACGGCAGGAACACGGAACTTGGTGGAAGACAGCAGGAACACGGAACTTGGTGGAACACAGCAGGAACACGGAACTTGGCAGAAGACGGCAGGAACACGGAACTTGGTGGAACACAGCAGGAACACGGAACTTGGCAGAAGACGGCAGGAACACGGAACTTGGTGGAACACAGCAGGAACACGGAACTTGGTGGAACACAGCAGGAACACGGAACTTGGCAGAAGACGGCAGGAACACGGAACTTGGTGGAACACAGCAGGAACACGGAACTTGGCTGGACAAAACACTGAAACAAAGCGAAGACTGAGCAGGGAAACAGGAATGGCGAAAGGGAGCCTAGGACATAGGGACACTGACGGCAGACAGTGCACCTACAAAGCAAAGGCGTCTTACCTAGGGAGACGCCGGGAAGAAATACCCGATGGGCGCCGCCATGTTGGAGGGCTCAGTGGCGGAGGAGACGCGACTGCGCATGCGCAGGGAGACTGGACGCCGAGAGCCGGCGAAGGAGGAAGCAGAGCGGCGCTGGACAGGAGAGCGAGTGCGCCGAGGGATGTGAGAAGCCGGGTAAGTATGCGCAGCGATCGTAACACCGATTTTCACATACTCATGGTATACTATGGGGCCATTCACACGTCCGATTTTCACATACCCATGGTATACTATGGGGCCATTCACACGTCCGATTTTCACAAACTCATGGTATACTATGGGGCCATTCGCACATCCTATTTTCACATATTCATGGTATACTATGGGGACATTCACATGTACTATTTTCACATACTCATGGTATACTATGGGGCCATTCACACGTCCGATTTTCACATACTCATGGTATACTATGGGGACATTCACATGTACTATTTTCACATACTCATGGTATACTATGGGGCCATTCACACGTCCGATTTTCACATACTCATGGTATACTATGGGGACATTCACATGTACTATTTTCACATACTCATGGTATACTATGGGGCCATTCACACATCCGATTTTCATATACCCATGGTATACTATGGGGACATTCACATGTACTATTTTCACATACTCATGGTATACTATGGGGCCATTCACACGTCTGATTTTCACATACTCATGGTATACCATGGGGCCATTCACACGTCCTATTTTCACATACTCATGGTATACTATGGGGCCATTCACATGTCTGATTTTCACATACTCATGGTACACTATGGGGCCATTCACACATGCGATTTTCACATACCCATGGTATACTATGGGGCCATTCACACGTCCGATTTTCACATGCTCATAGTATACTATGGGGCCATTCACACGTTCGATTTTCACATACCCACTTTATACTATGGGGCCATTCACACATTCGATTTTCAGATACTCATGGTATACTATGGGGCCATTCACACGTCCGATTTTCACATACTCATGGTATACTATGGGGCCATTCACACATCCGATTTTCACATACCTATGGTATACTATGGGGCCATTCACACGTCCGATTTTCACATGCTCATAGTATACTATGGGGCCATTCACACGTCCGATTTTCACATACCCATGGTATACTATGGGGCCAT
The DNA here is from genome assembly GCF_032444005.1 of Ranitomeya imitator. Classification (NCBI taxonomy): domain Eukaryota; kingdom Metazoa; phylum Chordata; class Amphibia; order Anura; family Dendrobatidae; genus Ranitomeya; species Ranitomeya imitator. Next base: position 166,854,695 of record NC_091283.1, on the reverse strand, counting down.
TCACACATACGATTTTCAGATACTCATGGTATACTATGGGGCCATTCACACGTCCGATTTTCACATACCCATGGTATACTATGGGGACATTCACACGTTCGATTTTCACATACCCATGGTATACTATGGGGCCATTTACACGTCCGATTTTCACATACCCATGGTATACTATGGGGCCATTCACACGTCCGATTTTCACATGCTCATGGTATACTATGGGGCCATTCACACGTCCGATTTTCACATACTCATGGTATACTATGGGGCCATTCACACATCCAATTTTCACATGCTCATGATATACTATGGGGCCATTCACACATCCGATTTTCACATACTCATGGTATACTATGGGGCCATTCACATGTCCGATTTTCACATCCTCATGATATTCATGAGGAGGATAATTTGCATATTCCTGGTGCCTTCTGGGAAAAGCGAAAAGTCTCCCTCAGCAAGAAGATCGTTGGGTACAGCCGGGACCAGCTGCTTGGAAAGCATCACCAAACCAGGGATTCAAGCTTGAGGAGGATTATTTGCATATTCCAGGTGCCTTCTGGGAAAAGCGAAAAGTCTCCCTCAGCAAGAAGATCGTTGGGTACAGCCGGGACCAGCTGCTTGGAAAGCATCACCAAAGCAGGGATTCAAGCTTGAGGAGGATAATTTGCATATTCCTGGTGCCTTCTGGGAAAAGCGAAAAGTCTCCCTCAGCAAGAAGATCGTTGGGTACTGCCGGGACCAGCTGCTTGGAAAGCATCACCAAACCAGGGATTCAAGCCTGAGGAGGATAATTTGCATATTCCAGGTGCCTTCTGGGAAAAGCGAAAAGCTTCCCTCAGCAAGAAGATCGTTGGGTACAGCCGGGACCAGCTGCTTGGAAAGCATCACCAAACCAGTGATTCAAGCTTGAGGAGGATAATTTGCATATTCCAGGTGCCTTCTGGGAAAAGCGAAAAGTCTCTCTCAGCAAGAAGATCGTTGGCTACAGCCAGGACCAGCTGCTTGGAAAGCATCACCAAACCAGGGATTCAAGCTTGAGGAGGATAATTTGCATATTCCAGGTGCCTTCTGGGAAAAGCGAAAAGTCTCCCTCAGCAAGAAGATCGTTGGGTACAGCCGGGACCAGCTGCTTGGATAGCATCACCAAACCAGGGATTCAAGCTTGAGGAGGATAATTTGCATATTCCAGGTGCCTTCTGGGAAAAGCAAAAAGTCTCCCTCAGCAAGAAGATCGTTGGGTACAGCCGGGACCAGCTGCTTGGAAAGCATCACCAAACCAGGGATTCAAGCTTGAGGAGGATAATTTGCATATTCCAGGTGCCTTCTGGGAAAAGCGAAAAGTCTGCCTCAGCAAGAAGATCGTTGGGTACAGCCGGGACCAGCTGCTTGGAAAGCATCACCATTTTTGCCTGTAGGACATTATTGCAAGAAAGCTTGGCTGAGTAGATTACACAAGAAGGAAAACACACAGCAAGTCAGCAGGATCTAGGAGCAACATGGCAGATGTGACAACCTACATGGTCAGCTGCAGCATGTGCTACATGTTCGCAGATCGACCAGAAGAAGAATCCAATTTCACCTGTCAGAAGTGTAGACTAGTGGCCCTTTTAGAAGAAAAGGTGCGGGGTCTGGAAGAAAGAATAGCAACTTTGAAACTCATCAAAGAGAATGAAGACTTCCTAGACAGAACAGAAGCATCTCTACTGGTCACACAAGGTGAAAAAAGTGTCAGAGAACCTCCAAAAGCAGATGAGTGGAAGCATGTGACCAAAAGAAGCAAGAAGACGATGGAGAAATCACCAACCACACAACTGAAGAACCGATATCAAATCTTTGTAGAGGATGAAGATGGCACACCTAAGGATGAAGCAATACCAGCAAGCAAAAAAGAAAAGGGCACACAGCAACAAGTGACAGCAAAAAGTACAGCCAAGAAGCAACGAAGAGTGGTGGTGGTGGGAGACTCACTACTGAGAGGCACAGAAGCAGCCATCTGCAGACCGGACATAACCGCAAGAGAAGTATGCTGCCTTCCAGGTGCGATGATCAAGGATGTGACCGATAGGATACCAAAGCTCTTCAGCTTCAAGGACGTCCACCCATTTCTTCTGATTCATGTTGGCACCAATGACACGGCAAGGAAGGACCTACCGACAATCTGCAAGGACTTTGAAGAGTTGGGGAAGAAAGTTAAGGAACTGGATGCACAGGTAGTTTTTTCTTCTATCCTTCCAGTAGACGGGCATGGCACCAGGAGATGGAACAGGATCCTTGATGCGAACAACTGGCTAAGACGATGGTGCAGACAACAAGGATTCGGATTCCTGGACCACGGTGTGAATTACGATGGACTCCTCGCCAGAGACGGACTACACCTCAACAAACCTGGGAAACACACATTTGCCAGAAGTCTCGCTACACTCATCAGGAGGGCGTTAAACTAGAAGAAGAGGGGACGGGAAGAAAAACATTAGACTCGAACAAAGAAGAACCAGGAAAACATACTCAGAAGGGAGGTAAGAACATTTCTAAAACAATCCACAGCAAGGAGATTGGAACAAAACAAAATCCTCTAAACTGCATGCTCGCGAACGCCAGAAGCCTGACAAACAAGATGGAAGAACTAGAAGCAGAAATATCTACAGGTAACTTTGACATAGTGGGAATAACCGAGACATGGTTAGATGAAAGCTATGACTGGGCAGTTAACTTACAGGGTTACAGTCTGTTTAGAAAGGATCGTAAAAATCGGAGAGGAGGAGGGGTTTGTCTCTATGTAAAGTCTTGTCTAAAGTCCACTTTAAGGGAGGATATTAGCGAAGGGAATGAGGATGTCGAGTCCATATGGGTCGAAATTCATGGAGGGAAAAATGGTAACAAAATTCTCATTGGGGTCTGTTACAAACCCCCAAATATAACATAGTAACATAGTTAGTAAGGCCGAAAAAAGACATTTGTCCATCCAGTTCAGCCTATATTCCATCATAATAAATCCCCAGATCTACGTCCTTCTACAGAACCTAATTGTATGATACAATATTGTTCTGCTCCAGGAAGACATCCAGGCCTCTCTTGGACCCCTCGACTGAGTTCGCCATCACCACCTCCTCAGGCAAGCAATTCCAGATTCTCACTGCCCTAACAGTAAAGAATCCTCTTCTATGTTGGTGGAAAAACCTTCTCTCCTCCAGACGCAAAGAATGCCCCCTTGTGCCCGTCACCTTCCTTGGTATAAACATCCTCAGCGAGATATTTGTATTGTCCCCTTATATACTTATACATGGTTATTAGATCGCCCCTCAGTCGTCTTTTTTCTAGACTAAATAATCCTAATTTCGCTAATCTATCTGGGTATTGTAGTTCTCCCATCCCCTTTATTAATTTTGTTGCCCTCCTTTGTACTCTCTCTAGTTCCATTATATCCTTCCTGAGCACCGGTGCCCAAAACTGGACACAGTACTCCATGTGCGGTCTAACTAGGGATTTGTACAGAGGCAGTATAATGCTCTCATCATGTGTATCCAGACCTCTTTTAATCATGGAAAGTCTACTTCTAAAGCAGATAGATGAAGCTGCAACCCATAATGAGGTCCTGGTTATAGGGGACTTTAACTACCCGGATATTAACTGGGAAACAGAAACCTGTGAAACCCATAAAGGCAACAGGTTTCTGCTAATAACCAAGAAAAATTATCTTTCACAATTGGTGCAGAATCCAACCAGAGGAGCAGCACTTTTAGACCTAATACTATCTAATAGACCTGACAGAATAACAAATCTGCAGGTGGTCGGGCATCTAGGAAATAGCGACCACAATATTGTACAGTTTCACCTGTCTTTCACTAGGGGGACTTGTCAGGGAGTCACAAAAACACTGAACTTTAGGAAGGCAAAGTTTGGCCAGCTTAGAGATGCCCTTAATCTGGTAGACTGGGACAATATCCTCAGAAATAAGAATACAGATAATAAATGGAAAATGTTTAAGAACATCCTAAATAGGCACTGTAAGCGGTTTATACCTTGTGGGAATAAAAGGACTAGAAATAGGAAAATCCCAATGTGGCTAAACAAAGAAGTAAGACATGCAATTAACAGTAAAAAGAAAGCATTTGCACTACTAAAACAGGATGGCACCATTGAAGCTCTAAAAAACTATAGGGAGAAAAATACTTTCTCTAAAAAACTAATTAAAGCTGCCAAAAAGGAAACAGAGAAGCACATTGCTAAAGAGAGTAAAACTAATCCCAAACTGTTCTTCAACTATATCAATAGTAAAAGAATAAAAACTGAAAATGTAGGCCCCTTAAAAAATAGTGAAGAAAGAATGGTTGTAGATGACGAGGAAAAAGCTAACATATTAAACACCTTCTTCTCCACGGTATTCACGGTGGAAAATGAAATGCTAGGTGAAATCCCAAGAAACAATGAAAACCCTATATTAAGGGTCACAAATCTAACCCAAGAAGAGGTGCGAAACCGGCTAAATAAGATTAAAATAGATAAATCTCCGGGTCCGGATGGCATACACCCACGAGTACTAAGAGAACTAAGTAATGTAATAGATAAACCATTATTTCTTATTTTTAGGGACTCTATAGCGACGGGGTCTGTTCCGCAGGACTGGCGCATAGCAAATGTGGTGCCAATATTCAAAAAGGGCTCTAAAAGTGAACCTGGAAATTATAGGCCAGTAAGTCTAACCTCTATTGTTGGTAAAATATTTGAAGGGTTTCTGAAGGATGTTATTCTGGATTATCTCAATGAGAATAACTGTTTAACTCCATATCAGCATGGGTTTATGAAAAATCGCTCCTGTCAAACCAATCTAATCAGTTTTTATGAAGAGGTAAGCTATAGGCTGGACCACGGTGAGTCATTGGACGTGGTATATCTCGATTTTTCCAAAGCGTTTGATACCGTGCCGCACAAGAGGTCGGTACACAAAATGAGACTGCTTGGTCTGGGGGAAAATGTGTGTAAATGGGTTAGTAACTGGCTTAGTGATAGAAAGCAGAGGGTGGTTATAAATGGTATAGTCTCTAACTGGGTCGCTGTGACCAGTGGGGTACCGCAGGGGTCGGTATTGGGGCCTGTTCTCTTCAACATATTCATTAATGATCTGGTAGAAGGTTTACACAGTAAAATATCGATATTTGCAGATGATACAAAACTATGTAAAGCAGTTAATACAAGAGAAGATAGTATTCTGCTACAGATGGATCTGGATAAGTTGGAAACTTGGGCTGAAAGGTGGCAGATGAGGTTTAACAATGATAAATGTAAGGTTATACACATGGGAAGAAGGAATCAATATCACCATTACACACTGAATGGGAAACCACTGGGTAAATCTGACAGGGAGAAGGACTTGGGGATCCTAGTTAATGATAAACTTACCTGGAGCAGCCAGTGCCAGGCAGCAGCTGCCAAGGCAAACAGGATCATGGGGTGCATTAAAAGAGGTCTGGATACACATGATGAGAGCATTATACTGCCTCTGTACAAATCCCTAGTTAGACCGCACATGGAGTACTGTGTCCAGTTTTGGGCACCGGTGCTCAGGAAGGATATAATGGAACTAGAGAGAGTACAAAGGAGGGCAACAAAATTAATAAAGGGGATGGGAGAACTGCAATACCCAGATAGATTAGCGAAATTAGGATTATTTAGTCTAGAAAAAAGACGACTGAGGGGCGATCTAATAACCATGTATAAGTATATAAGGGGACAATACAAATATCTCGCTGAGGATCTGTTTATACCAAGGAAGGTGACGGGCACAAGAGGGCATTCTTTGCGTCTGGAGGAGAGAAGGTTTTTCCACCAACATAGAAGAGGATTCTTTACTGTTAGGGCAGTGAGAATCTGGAATTGCTTGCCTGAGGAGGTGGTGATGGCGAACTCAGTCGAGGGGTTCAAGAGAGGCCTGGATGTCTTCCTGGAGCAGAACAATATTGTATCATACAATTATTAGGTTCCGTAGAAGGACGTAGATCTGGGGATTTATTATGATGGAATATAGGCTGAACTGGATGGACAAATGTCTTTTTTAGACCTTACTAACTATGTTACTATGTTACTATGTATACTATTTGGCCATTCACACTTCCGATTTTCACATACTCATGGTATCCCATGGGGCTATTCACACATCCGATTTTCACATACCCATGGTATACTATGGGGCCATTCACAAGTCCGATTTTCACATGCCCATGGTATACTATGGGTCCATTCACACGTCCGATTTTCACATTCTCATGGTATACTATGGGGCCATTCACACATCCGATTTTCACATACCCATGGTATATTATGGGGCCATTCACACGTCCGATTTTCTCATACCCATGGTATACTATGGGGCCATTCACACGTCCGATTTTCAAATACTCATGGTATACTATGGGGCCATTCACATGTCCGATTTTCACATGCTCATGGTATACTATGGGGCCATTCACACGTCCGATTTTCACATACCCATGGTACACTATGGGGCCATTCACACGTCCGATTTTCACATACTCATGGTATACTATGGGGCCATTCACACATCCGATTTTCACATACTCATGGTATACTATGGGGCCATTCACACATCCGATTTTCACTTACTCATGGTATACTATGGGGCCATTCACACGTCCGATTTTCACATACTCATGGTATACTGTGGGGACATTCACACGTCCGATTTTCACATACCCATGGTACACTATGGGGCCATTCACACGTCCGATTTTCACATACCCATGGAATACTATGGGGACATTCACACGTCCGATTTTCACATACTCATGGTATACTATGGGGACATTCACACATACGATTTTCACATACCCATGGTATACTATGGGGCCATTCACACATCCGATTTTCACATGCTCATGGTATACTATGGGGCCATTCACACATCCGATTTTCACATGCTCATGGTATACTATGGGGCCATTCACACATCCGATTTTCACATACCCATGGTATACTATGGGGACATTCACACATCCGATTTTCACATGCTCATGGTATACTATGGGGCAGGTACGGACTGGGGCTGAAATTCAGCCCTGGCATTTGAAACCAAACAGGCCCATGTTGTTCCTGTTCCCAAGAACCAAATGGAATATATTACTAATATTACCCTGGATGGAGGAAAGAAAGATTTACTACAAGGCCAATATTTCAAATGATACCTGTGGTCTGCTAGGGTAAGTGACGGAGTCAGTGACCTTGTGCTTTGTCACAGCTGTTAACAGTATGGGTGTCCTGAGAACATCGATTCTGTTAACAATGTAGTAGTCAAGGCAGCCCACAACCAGACAGGCCCTTCTGGCATTTGCCAGAATTGCCCAATGGCCAGTCCAGCCCTGCTATGGGGCCATTCACACGTCCGATTTTCACATACCCATGGTATACTATGGGGCCATTCACACATCCGATTTTCACATGCTCATGGTATACTATGGGGCCTGTTATGTTTGCTAATGACAGGTGTTATGAAGGCAATCCAGAAACACAGTGTGCTTAGCGATCAGAGCGCACACAGTGATCTGACAAATAGCCAAAAATACAAGAACGAGCTCTGAGACGTGGAAACTCTGTAGACTGCACACCTGATCCTATCCTAAACACAACTAAAAGCGGCTGTGTATTGCGCCTAACAACTACCTAGGCAACTCGGCACAGCCTAAGAAACTAGCTAGCCTGAAGATAGAAAAACAGGCCTGACTTGCCCCAGAGAAATTCCCCAAAGGAAAAGGCAGCCCCCCACATATAATGACTGTGAGTAAGATGAAAAGACAAAACGTAGGGATGAAATAGATTCAGCAAAGTGGGGCCCGATATTCTAGGACAGAGCGAGGACAGTAAAGCGAACTTTGCAGTCTACAAAAAACCCTAAAGCAAAACCACGCAAAGGGGGCAAAAAAAAAACCACCGTGCCGAACTAACGGCACGGCGGTACACCCTTTGCGTCTCAGAGCTTCCAGCAAAACAAAAGACAAGCTGGACAGAAAAAAAGCAACAAAAAAGCAAAAGGCACTTAGCTATACAGAGCAGCAGGTCACAGGAACAATCAGGAGAAGCTCAGATCCAACACTGAAACATTTACAAGGAGCAAGAATAGCAGCATCAGGCGGAGTTAAGTAATGAAGCAGTTAACGAGCTCACCAGAACACCTGAGGGAGGAAGCTCAGAAGCTGCAGTACCACTTGTGACCACAGGAGTGAATTCAGCCACAGAATTCACAACAGTACCCCCCCCTTGAGGAGGGGTCACCGAACCCTCACCAGAGCCCCCAGGCCGACCAGGATGAGCCGCATGAAAGGCACGAACAAGATCGGAAGCATGAACATCAGAGGCAAAAACCCAGGAATTATCTTCCTGAGCATAACCCTTCCATTTAACCAGATACTGGAGTTTCCGTCTAGAAACACGAGAATCCAAAATCTTCTCCACAATATACTCCAATTCCCCCTCCACCAAAACCGGGGCAGGAGGCTCAACAGATGGAACCATAGGTGCCACGTATCTCCGCAACAACGACCTATGGAATACATTATGTATGGAAAAGGAGTCTGGGAGGGTCAAACGAAAAGACACAGGATTGAGAACCTCAGAAATCCTATACGGACCAATAAAACGAGGTTTAAATTTAGGAGAGGAAACCTTCATAGGAATATGACGAGAAGATAACCAAACCAGATCCCCAACACGAAGTCGGGGACCCACACGGCGTCTGCGATTAGCGAAAAGTTGAGCTTTCTCCTGGGACAAGATCAAATTGTCCACTACCTGAGTCCAGATCTGCTGCAACCTATCCACCACAGAATCCACACCAGGACAGTCCGAAGACTCAACCTGTCCTGAAGAGAAACGAGGATGGAACCCAGAATTGCAAAAAAATGGAGAAACCAAGGTAGCCGAGCTGGCCCGATTATTAAGGGCGAACTCAGCCAACGGCAAAAAGGACACCCAATCATCCTGGTCTGCAGAAACAAAACATCTCAGATATGTTTCCAAGGTCTGATTGGTTCGTTCGGTCTGGCCATTAGCCTGAGGATGGAAAGCCGAGGAAAAGGATAGGTCAATGCCCATCCTACCACAAAAGGCTCGCCAAAACCTTGAAACAAACTGGGAACCTCTGTCAGAAACAATATTCTCAGGAATGCCATGCAACCGAACCACATGCTGAAAGAACAAAGGTACCAAATCAGAGGAGGAAGGCAATTTAGCCAAGGGCACCAGATGGACCATTTTAGAAAAGCGATCACAGACCACCCAAATGACTGACATCTTTTGAGAAACGGGAAGGTCAGAAATGAAATCCATCGAAATATGTGTCCAAGGCCTCTTTGGGACCTGCAAGGGCAAAAGCAACCCACTGGCACGAGAACAGCAGGGCTTAGCCCTAGCACAAATCCCACAGGACTGCACAAAAGTACGTACATCCCGTGACAGAGATGGCCACCAGAAGGATCTAGCCACTAACTCTCTGGTACCAAAGATTCCAGGATGACCAGCCAACACCGAACAATGAAGTTCAGAGATAAGTTTATTAGTCCACCTATCAGGGACGAACAGTTTCTCTGCTGGACAACGATCAGGTTTATTCGCCTGAAATTTTTGCAGCACCCGCCGCAAATCAGGGGAGATGGCAGACACAATGACTCCTTCCTTGAGGATACCCGCTGGCTCAGATAAACCCGGAGAGTCGGGCACAAAACTCCTAGACAGAGCATCCGCCTTCACATTTTTAGAGCCCGGAAGGTACGAAATCACAAAGTCGAAGCGGGCAAAAAATAACGACCAACGGGCCTGTCTAGGATTCAAGCGCTTGGCAGACTCGAGATAAGTCAAGTTCTTATGATCAGTCAATACCACCACGCGATGCTTAGCTCCTTCAAGCCAATGACGCCACTCCTCGAATGCCCACTTCATGGCCAGCAACTCTCGATTGCCCACATCATAATTACGCTCAGCGGGCGAAAACTTCCTGGAAAAGAAAGCACATGGTTTCATCACTGAGCAATCAGAACCTCTCTGTGACAAAACCGCCCCTGCTCCAATCTCAGAAGCATCAACCTCGACCTGGAACGGAAGAGAAACATCTGGCTGACACAACACAGGGGCAGAACAAAAACGACGCTTCAACTCCTGAAAAGCTTCCACAGCAGCAGAAGACCAATTAACCAAATCAGCACCCTTCTTGGTCAAATCGGTCAATGGTTTGGCAATGCTAGAAAAATTACAGATGAAGCGACGATAAAAATTAGCAAAGCCCAGGAACTTTTGCAGACTTTTCAGAGATGTCGGCTGAATCCAATCCTGGATGGCTTGGACCTTAACTGGATCCATCTCGATAGTAGAAGGGGTAAAGATGAACCCTAAAAATGAAACTTTCTGCACACCGAAGAGACACTTTGATCCCTTCACAAACAAAGAGTTAGCACGCAGGACCTGAAAAACCATTCTGACCTGCTTCACATGAGACTCCCAATCATCTGAGAAGATCAAAATGTCATCCAAGTAAACAATCAGGAATTTATCCAGATACTCACGGAAGATGTCATGCATAAAAGACTGAAACACAGATGGAGCATTGGCAAGTCCGAACGGCATCACTAGATACTCAAAATGACCCTCGGGCGTATTGAATGCAGTTTTCCATTCATCTCCTTGCCTGATTCTCACCAGATTATACGCACCACGAAGATCTATCTTAGTGAACCAACTAGCCCCCTTAATCCGAGCAAACAAGTCAGATAACAATGGCAAGGGATACTGAAATTTAACAGTGATCTTATTAAGAAGGCGGTAATCAATACACGGTCTCAGCGAACCATCCTTCTTGGCTACAAAGAAGAACCCTGCTCCCAGTGGTGATGACGATGGGCGAATATGTCCCTTCTCCAGGGATTCCTTCACATAACTGCGCATAGCGGCGTGTTCGGGCACGGATAAATTAAATAATCGACCTTTAGGGAATTTACTACCAGGAATCAAATTGATAGCACAATCACAATCCCTATGCGGAGGTAGAGCATCGGACTTGGGCTCTTCAAATACATCCTGATAATCAGACAAGAACTCTGGGACCTCAGAAGGGGTGGATGACGAAATCGACAAAAATGGAACATCACCATGTACCCCCTGACAACCCCAGCTGGATACCGACATGGAATTCCAATCCAAAACTGGATTATGGGTTTGTAGCCATGGCAACCCCAACACGACCACATCATGCAGATTATGCAACACCAGAAAGCGAATAACTTCCTGATGTGCAGGAGCCATGCACATGGTCAGCTGGGCCCAGTATTGAGGTTTATTCTTGGCCAAAGGTGTAGCATCAATTCCTCTCAATGGAATAGGACACCGCAAAGGCTCCAAGAAAAACCCACAACGTTTAGCATAATCCAAATCCATCAGATTCAGGGCAGCGCCCGAATCTACAAACGCCATGACAGAAAATGACGACAAAGAGCATATCAAGGTAATGGACAGAAGGAATTTGGACTGTACAGTACCAATGACGGCAGACCTAGCGGACCGCTTAGTGCGCTTAGGACAATCAGAAATAGCATGAGTGGAATCACCACAGTAGAAACACAGACCATTCAGACGTCTGTATTCCTGCCGTTCAACTCTAGTCATAGTCCTATCGCACTGCATAGGCTCAGGTTTAACCTCAGGCAGTACCGCCAAATGGTGCACAGATTTACGCTCGCGCAAGCGTCGACCGATCTGAATGGCCAAAGACAAAGACTCATTCAAACCAGCAGGCATAGGAAATCCCACCATGACATCCTTAAGAGCCTCAGAGAGACCCTTTCTGAACAAAGCTGCCAGCGCAGATTCATTCCACTGAGTGAGTACTGACCATTTCCTAAATTTCTGACAATATACTTCTATATCATCCTGACCCTGGCACAAAGCCAGCAAATTTTTCTCAGCCTGATCCACTGAATTAGGCTCATCGTACAGCAATCCGAGCACCAGGAAAAACGCATCGACACTACTCAATGCAGGGTCTCCTGGCGCAAGAGAAAATGCCCAGTCTTGAGGGTCGCTGCGCAAAAAAGAAATAATAATCAAAACCTGTTGAATAGGATTACCAGAAGAATGAGGTTTCAAGGCCAGAAATAGCTTACAATTATTTTTGAAACTTAGAAACTTAGTTCTATCTCCAAAAAACAAATCAGGAATAGGAATTCTTGGTTCTAACATAGATTTCTGATCAATAGTATCTTGAATTTTTTGTACATTTATAACGAGATTATCCATTGAAGAGCACAGACCCTGAATATCCATGTCCACACCTGTGTCCAGAATCACCCAAATGTCTAGGGGAAAAAAAAAAGTGAACACAGAGCAGAAAAAAAAAAAAATGATGTCAGAACTTTTTCTTTCCCTCTATTGAGAATCATTAGTTTGGCTCCTTGTACCGTTATGTTTGCTAATGACAGGTGTTATGAAGGCAATCCAGAAACACAGTGTGCTTAGCGATCAGAGCGCACACAGTGATCTGACAAATACCCAAAAATACAAGAACGAGCTCTGAGACGTGGAAACTCTGTAGACTGCACACCTGATCCTATCCTAAACACAACTAAAAGCGGCTGTGGATTGCGCCTAACAACTACCTAGGCAACTCGGCACAGCCTAAGAAACTAGCTAGCCTGAAGATAGAAAAATAGGCCTGACTTGCCCCAGAGAAATTCCCCAAAGGAAAAGGCAGCCCCCCACATATAATGACTGTGAGTAAGATGAAAAGACAAAACGTAGGGATGAAATAGATTCAGCAAAGTGGGGCACGATATTCTAGGACAGAGCGAGGACAGTAAAGCGAACTTTGCAGTCTACAAAAAACCCTAAAGCAAAACCACGCAAAGGGGGCAAAAAAAAAAACCACCGTGCCGAACTAACGGCACGGCGGTACACCCTTTGCGTCTCAGAGCTTCCAGCAAAACAAAAGACAAGCTGGACAGAAAAAAGCAACAAAAAAGCAAAAGGCACTTAGCTATACAGAGCAGCAGGTCACAGGAACAATCAGGAGAAGCTCAGATCCAACACTGAAACATTGACAAGGAGCAAGGATAGCAGCATCAGGCGGAGTTAAGTAATGAAGCAGTTAACGAGCTCACCAGAACACCTGAGGGAGGAAGCTCAGAAGCTGCAGTACCACTTGTGACCACAGGAGTGAATTCAGCCACAGAATTCACAACAGGGGCCATTCACACGTCCGATTTTCACATGCTCATGGTATACTATGGGGCCATTCACACGTCCTATTTTCACATACTCATGGTATACTATGAGGCCATTCACACATCCGATTTTCACATACCCATGGTACACTATGGGGCCATTCACACGTCCGATTTTCACATGCTCATGGTATACTATGGGGCCATTCACACATCCGATTTTCACATACCCATGGTATACTATGGGGCCATTCACACGTCCGATTTTCACATGCTCATGGTATACTATGGGGCCATTCACACGTCCGATTTTCACATACCCATGGTATACTATGGGGCCATTCACACGTCCGATTTTCACATGCTCATGGTATACTATGGGTCCATTCACACATCTGATTTTCACATACTCATGGCATACTATGGGGCCATTCACACATCCGATTTTCACATACCCATGGTATACTATGGGGCCATTCACACATCCGATTTTCACATACCCATGGTATACTATGGGGCCATTCACACGTCAGATTTTCACATGCTCATGGTATACTATGGGGCCATTCACACATCCCATTTTCACATACCCATGGTATACTATGGGGACATTCACACGTCCTAGTTTCACATACTCATGGTATATTATGGGGCCATTCACACATCCGATTTTCACATACACAGGGTGTGCTGTGGGGCCGGTATGGACTGGGGCTGAAGTTCTATCCTGGCATTTGAAATCACACAGGCCCATGTGGTCCACATCTCCAAGAACCAGATTCTCAGAAAAAAAATACACTCCAAGCAAATGTGGCGCGAATCAGTGATCACCTTAGGATTTTTTTATTACATCCACTTCCAGTGAGGGCAGTCCCACACGTCCAGATAATTCCGGTACCGGAAAAAATCGGTACCGGAGTTATCTGTGTCCGTGTGCCCCTACGTTTCTGTGGCACATCAGTGTGCCATGACTGTAATCGGTGGCCCCACGTGACCGCATAGAGTAGAAGATGCGGCCAGAACTGGAAGCAGCGCCAGCAAGGGAGCAAGCCGGGTGAGTATTTTCAGACCAGCGGGGGGGCGCACATGGCACACAGATCTTTATTTTAAACACAATTATTCATATCTTCTCTACAGCAAACGCTGCTGCAGGGAAGATATGAATCGCGGCTTCAGCACCAGTGGGGGGGACAGCGCTTAATGTATCACTGTCTCCTGCACGGCACACAGACTGCACATGGACAACATTGACTTTAATGGGTCCGTGTAATACGTGCACTCTCACGAACACTGACATGTCTCTGTGTTTGGCACACTGAGACACGGTCCGCAAAAAATCAATGACATCTGAACAGATGCATTGATTTTAATGTGTCTACGTGTGTCAGTGGTTCCGGTACGTGAGGAAACTGTCACCTCACGTACCGGAGCCACTGACGTGTGAAACCGGCCTGAAAAAATGTTAATAAAAGTTCATTTATTTTCTCAAAACGAAAAAAAGGAAAAAAATATTTTAAAGATATAGTACCAAGCAGCAGAGGGGATATATTACTAATATTACCCTGGATGGAGGAAATTAAGATTTTGTACAAGACCAATATTTCTACTGTTGCCCCTGCTGGGGTAAGTGACGGAAGTCAACGACTTTGTGCTCCATCAAAACTCTTAGGGCTCATATTCACTTGCGGGAAACTTGGATGAGTCTCGCACGACATTACCCGGCACTGCACCTGGCACAGAGGAGCGGAGCTTGCGGCTGCATGTATTGCTATGCGGCTGCACGCTCCGATCTGAGTACCGGCAGTAGCGCCAGGTATTAACATGTGAGACTCATCCGAGTTTCGCACAAATGAGTATGAGCCCTTAACAGTATGGGTATCTTGAGAAAACCGATTCTGTTAGCAATGTAGCAGAAAAGGCAGCCCGCGATCAGACAGGCCCTTCTGGTGAGGGTCATACAAATACCATGAGGCAGCATACAGTATCTATAGGAATGCCAAAAAAATACCACAGTACAGCATGAAATAATGCACAATCCCCCTGCAGGGGAAATACGAAACCACATCACAAAAGACTTTCCCAGCCATGCGACAAACACCACAGAGCAAAGTACTGATGATTTTATGAGTGACAGAATATTGACTCCCTCGATAATGTCGATAATGACAGCGCTTGGGCAAAATATTGGGCATGAGAGCAGGTAACAGAGAAGAGTAATCTGTCAGTCACTAACAGGAGGCCGGTGGTGGGCAAGGAAAGAGGCAGAGAGGCTCGAGAGCCAAACCCCCTGCACTCGCTGCTTATTTACATTAACATTCACCAAAGGATTTTATAAAATGGAGACACGGACTTATAAAACAAAGGTATGGATGTAATCAACTTTATGGAGACTTCACACAGGTGACGTTAGTTTGGAGTCTAAACGCCTGCTGATGGGATTCACTCAATGCCTGGCAAGAGGGAACCTATGCCTCAACCATACACTTTGAGAAACAATGTTTTAACCCGTTAAGCCCCGGAGCTTTTTTCGGTTTTGTGTTTTTGGTTTTCTTTGCTCCCCTTTTTCTCAGAGCCATAACTTTTTTAATTTTTCTGTCAATGTGTGTGTGAGGGCTTATTTTTTGTGGTAGTTTTTAATTACACCATTGGTTTTACCATGTCGTGTACTAGATAATGGGAAAAAAATTCCAAGTGCGGTGAAATTGCAACAAAAGTGCATTCCCACACTTTTTTTTTTCTAGGTTCACTAAATGCTAAAACTGACCTGCCATTGTGATTCTCCAGGTCATTACAGGTTCATAGACACCAAACATGTCTAAGTTCTTTTTATCTAAGTGGTGAAAAAAAAATCCAAACTTTGTAAAAAAAAATAATTGCACCATTTTCTGATACCCGTAGAGTCTCCATTGTTCGTGATCTCTGGTTGGGGAGGACTTATTTTTTGCGTGCCAAGCTGACCTTTTGAATGATACCATTTTGGTGCAGATACGATCTTTTGATTGCCTGTTATTGCATTTTAATGCAATGTCGCAACAACAGAAAAACATAATTCTGGCGTTTTGACTTTTTTTCTCGCTATGCCATTTAGCAATCAGGTTAATCCTTTTTTTATTGATCAATCGGGCGATTCTGAAAGCGGCGATACCAAATATGTGTAGGTTTGATTTTTTTCTATTGTATTTTGAATGGGGTGAAAGGTGGGTGATTTGAACTTTTATATATATATATATTTTTTTATTTTATATTTATAAAAACATTTTTTTTTCACTTCTGGCATGCTTCAATAGTCTTCATAGGAGACCAGAAGCTGCCACAATAACTCGATCGGCACTGCTACATAGAGGCGATGATCAGATCGCCTCCATATAGCAAAATTGCTGACTTGCTATGAGTGCCGACCACTGGGTGGCAATCACAGCAAGCTGGCACTGACAACCAAAGAGATGGAGCGTCTCCGCAAGATAAATTGACATGCTGCGGTCTCGAAAGATGTGCCGCATGTTTGTCTCCGCAGGGAAGCCGGAAGCGTCCCGGCATGCATAGTGGAGATGGGATTTCTTCAAATCCCATCCACTATGCTGTAACATCTGGCCGGATGAAAGCAGAGTCAAACCCGCAGCGTTTACTGACCATGGAAACGTACCCTGACACACCCAGACTTCAACTGAAAGTTTAAATGGGAATCGTGGACATGGGCCACTCCAAAAAAGTGGAGGGGGAGACCCATCTCACTACTATTCCCATAGGTCTCTCCAAAAATAAAAGCCCATGTCAGGTTTTCTTAAATCTGGCCAGGTCAAATAGTTTGACCAAATTCACATTCTCTTTTATTTTGCATTGTAACCACAGGTGCAACTCTGATTATAATGTGCTCCAGGGGATTTAATATGCTTCTATGCACATCTTGGGGGACACATATTGACCCTCGCATATGATTCCCTTCACTATCTTACACTATATACATAGTGAAGACACAAAAGAGAATAGTAAAACCAAAAACACTCAGTTTGAAAAAATGTTGCAGTAATCCGCAAGTGCTAGTAAAAGATGTAAAAAACAGGGTATTTGGTTGATACGTTTTTTGCAAAAAATGTATACTAAGCTGCTCTACCAATCTTCACGGTATACCCTTATCAGAGCAGTCCTAACTAATGTATGCAATCCCTATCTGATGTATTTAAAAACCTGATCATCTGTATATAACCTGTGTGAACAGGGTTCAGAGAGGAAAAAATCCATGTGTGCATACAGGGTAGAACAGCTTTTGTGTAGATAGCCCAAGAGGAGTGGTGGAACTCCCCAGTCTTGTAGACACAAGAGAACAATTATGGAAACAGGAACACATGGGCTACCCGCACAGTGAACAAGTCTGTATGATCATGTTCACACACCACCAAGAAACCTGAAGACACAAAAGAGAATAGTAAAACCAAAAACACTCAGTTTGAAAAAATGTTGCAGTAATCCGCAAGTGCTAGTAAAAGATGTAAAAAACAGGGTATTTGGTTGATACGTTTTTTGCAAAAAATGTATACTAAGCTGCTCTACCAATCTTCACGGTATACCCTTATCAGAGCAGTCCTAACTAATGTATGCAATCCCTATCTGATGTATTTAAAAACCTGATCATCTGTATATAACCTGTGTGAACAGGGTTCAGAGAGGAAAAAATCCATGTGTGCATACAGGGTAGAACAGCTTTTGTGCAGATAGCCCAAGAGGAGTGGTGGAACTCCCCAGTCTTGTAGACACAAGAGAACAATTATGGAAACAGGAACACATGGGCTACCCGCACAGTGAACAAGTCTGTATGATCATGTTCACACACCACCAAGAAACCTGAAGACACAAAAGAGAATAGTAAAACCAAAAACACTCAGTTTGAAAAAATGTTGCAGTAATCCGCAAGTGCTAGTAAAAGATGTAAAAAACAGGGTATTTGGTTGATACGTTTTTTGCAAAAAATGTATACTAAGCTGCTCTACCAATCTTCACGGTATACCCTTATCAGAGCAGTCCTAACTAATGTATGCAATCCCTATCTGATGTATTTAAAAACCTGATCATCTGTATATAACCTGTGTGAACAGGGTTCAGAGAGGAAAAAATCCATGTGTGCATACAGGGTAGAACAGCTTTTGTGCAGATAGCCCAAGAGGAGTGGTGGAACTCCCCAGTCTTGTAGACACAAGAGAACAATTATGGAAACAGGAACACATGGGCTACCCGCACAGTGAACAAGTCTGTATGATCATGTTCACACACCACCAAGAAACCTGAAGACACAAAAGAGAATAGTAAAACCAAAAACACTCAGTTTGAAAAAATGTTGCAGTAATCCGCAAGTGCTAGTAAAAGATGTAAAAAACAGGGTATTTGGTTGATACGTTTTTTGCAAAAAATGTATACTAAGCTGCTCTACCAATCTTCACGGTATACCCTTATCAGAGCAGTCCTAACTAATGTATGCAATCCCTATCTGATGTATTTAAAAACCTGATCATCTGTATATAACCTGTGTGAACAGGGTTCAGAGAGGAAAAAATCCATGTGTGCATACAGGGTAGAACAGCTTTTGTGCAGATAGCCCAAGAGGAGTGGTGGAACTCCCCAGTCTTGTAGACACAAGAGAACAATTATGGAAACAGGAACACATGGGCTACCCGCACAGTGAACAAGTCTGTATGATCATGTTCACACACCACCAAGAAACCTGAAGACACAAAAGAGAATAGTAAAACCAAAAACACTCAGTTTGAAAAAATGTTGCAGTAATCCGCAAGTGCTAGTAAAAGATGTAAAAAACAGGGTATTTGGTTGATACGTTTTTTGCAAAAAATGTATACTAAGCTGCTCTACCAATCTTCACGGTATACCCTTATCAGAGCAGTCCTAACTAATGTATGCAATCCCTATCTGATGTATTTAAAAACCTGATCATCTGTATATAACCTGTGTGAACAGGGTTCAGAGAGGAAAAAATCCATGTGTGCATACAGGGTAGAACAGCTTTTGTGCAGATAGCCCAAGAGGAGTGGTGGAACTCCCCAGTCTTGTAGACACAAGAGAACAATTATGGAAACAGGAACACATGGGCTACCCGCACAGTGAACAAGTCTGTATGATCATGTTCACACACCACCAAGAAACCTGAAGACACAAAAGAGAATAGTAAAACCAAAAACACTCAGTTTGAAAAAATGTTGCAGTAATCCGCAAGTGCTAGTAAAAGAACCCGCAGCGTTTACTGACCATGGAAACGTACCCTGACACACCCAGACTTCAACTGAAAGTTTAAATGGGAATCGTGGACATGGGCCACTCCAAAAAAGTGGAGGGGGAGACCCATCTCACTACTATTCCCATAGGTCTCTCCAAAAATAAAAGCCCATGTCAGGTTTTCTTAAATCTGGCCAGGTCAAATAGTTTGACCAAATTCACATTCTCTTTTATTTTGCATTGTAACCACAGGTGCAACTCTGATTATAATGTGCTCCAGGGGATTTAATATGCTTCTATGCACATCTTGGGGGACACATATTGACCCTCGCATATGATTCCCTTCACTATCTTACACTATATACATAGTATACAGTATATGCAGTACCCTCATAATCAATGGCAAGACTGAGCAAAGCAAAACAACACATGGTAGTTATAATGCATCAACAGGGTCTATCCCAGGCAACGATTTTGAAACAGACTGGGGTCTCAAAATGTGCTGTTTAAACTCTTTTGGAGAAGCATTAAAAAAGGAACAATGTTCAGGACCGTAGACACAGTGGTCAGCCAGGAAAAGAATTGTCATCCACAAGCTTCCCACTTACATCCTTTCTATTTCACCCAAATTTTCCTGAAAGCTTGCCCCCCTCGTTTTTTCTGTACAAGGTACTAATGGGCCAGAACAAGAGACATGGGGGCCAGTACTGTGCAAGGTACATATGGTCCAGAACATAGGACATGGTGGCCAATACAGTACTGTTGAGGGAGGATCTAAAGTGATCCTTCACGGTTGACTCAGTGATTTCCAGATTAATCTACAGGGCGTTGCCGGCAACTGAAAATGACCAGACGGAGACTCGTGCCTCTGTGTGGGGGATCGAGCAGATCTCTGGGCCCCTGTTTATTGTCTGACTTTTCATAGTCATAGAAATTATACTTCAACCAATCAGCATAAGAACACGTTCACAGTTCTTAACCTATAAGAATACAGGAAAAACTTAACCCATGAGGATACAGGAAAAATGGAAACTAAAGATATGGTCATGTCTTTTTGGCATAGAAAAACATATTAGCAGATGCCTCAGTCTTGTATAGCGATACCCCCACGAGTCTCTTATCTGGCTCACTCGAGTTAGAATACTCAAGGTCTTTATACCAATTATTAACCATAGACTAGCTGAATAACAAAATGTTATCTTCGTGAGAAACAGGACAGTTAGTTCATAGCAGCTGTAACCTTCTACCTAAGTAAATAACAGAATTTATCTTTAACCAACAAAATAGAGTCAAAGCACAAAATGGAGAATCTTTCATAATTTGTTCCTTCACATTCCCCCCTAGATACATTTTGTTAATTAATGTCCAGCATCAGAGGTACTATCCCAAGCTATAAGCTCGAGGGGTACTGGTCTTCACATGACTGGTGCCATGTTACCAGCCATGGCTGTTGCGGCGTACCCGTCCCCCCTGTATACTAGAATTTATGAATAACAATTATTGATGACGGTGGTGGGGATCTTTTGAAGATAGCCATACGCTTGGCTTCAACATCTTCATCAGGTAACTTTGTGAAATCGGTGTAGAGAAGAGCAGGGGTGGCAACACTTTTGGTTTCATCATTAGTTGTCTTAGTGCAGAATTTCCTAATACATACAGAAATACACCAATGAACAAGTTTTAGTATTACATACATGGCAAGGATAAAGGCAGCGATGTGAAACAAACTTTGCAAGATTCCAGCTATCCAGCCGCAAGTCCCTCAAACCAATTGGCTGGATTAAGAAAGGAGAAGGTGTCTGCCCACCAACTGTCCTTATTACGGTCATTGTCTTTATCATATTAATCTCTGAGTCTTTGAATATCTTCTAACTTATGTGAATACTGGCAGCCATCTTAAATACAGTTAAATTTGCATTTGCAAACATAAGGGGAAAAACTTATTGTTTCACAGCATAAGAATATATAAAAGTACAAAAGAGTATAAAGATATATATTTTCAACTTGACAATCCCCCCTAAACACTAAGTTTTTCCCTAAAAAGAAAGATCCTTCGAGACTGTCCATGTGATGGGGAAAGGGGAGGTGGATTTCTTCATCCAGACACCTCAGACACTCTCCCCTTGTGAGAGGCCTCCAGGCAGCTGAACCCTTCACTAGCTTCACATGGAGTTCTCCCGCTGTCCCTAAACTAAATCTCTTAGCATCATCTGAGAATTGGGGGTTTTGTCTATCTTCTTTAGGGGGACGTACTTGGGGATGTCCCCTGGATCAGTGCCATCGTACTCTGGTGGGTCTACTTCTTGGTTGAGGAAGGTGCCAGTCGGAGTTGCCTCAGTGATAACCTTTTTATACAGGGGAATAACACAACAGAGGATTATCGATCTAACTACAAGAAGGGCAATCAGTACCAGACAAGCTTGTTGAAAGAATCCTTTGAGCCCACCCAACCAGCCGGAAAAGAAAGATGTGTCTAGTCCAACATTAGTTTTTAATTCTGCTGCTAACCCATTTATCTTTTTAAGGGCTATCATGGTCTTTCCATTTACCCCAGAGTTCTGAGGGATATAGGTACAACATTCCTCTCCCACCATGCCACAGACTCCTCCTTTCTCAACTAAGATCATATCAAGGGCGAGTCGGTTTTGGAGGGTCATTCTAGTGTTAGGGCCCAATTCCTCAACTATACCTTGGAAGGCATCACAGGTAAAATTGACAAACCTTTGTTCACTGTAATATATGTAATTGATCCAATCAACATTTTTATTAATCTGCACCTGTGGGATTATAGAAGCAAAGCTAGCATAGATCTAGTTCTGGGCTTTAAATTGGTCAGGCACCCCCCTTGGCACTCCAATGCCATCGACATATATCAATGGATTTTCTTCATAACTCATATGGAGCTGATCGAGACTTCTCCTCTTTCTGGTATATTCATCAGGTGTCTGCGGATCCCAAGGTAAAATCTTGAACTGCATAGCTAGTTTAACAAGGGTACATTGACCTGTCCAGGCATTAGGCAACCTAGGACGGAGCTTACCATCTCCACATAACCAATAAATGTCGTACATATACTGTGTATGATTAGCTAGCAAGTCAGTATCCAGGGAACTGTTCTCTTTACAGAAACCTGTCTCGAAGACCCCTACTGGTGTACCTGTAGTGTCGTGGGAATTATAGCAGGTATAATTATCAGCTAATACGGTTATCCCCCCTGGGACCTTTAGTTTAGGTGCTTCATGAATTAGTGGGACATAATCTGAGTAATCAGTGGGCTTTAAACCCTTCAACAGATTCATAACATAGGCAGTGGTATTAAGTATATCCAATATATCCCCAAATTTGATCATCTGGATAATCTGTGGCCCTAAGCAATTTATCCCACATTTGTGTAATCATAGGGTAAATGAAAATAGAACTGACAATTTTATTGGCTATACCCATCTGTACTACTAATCTTTCATGATATTGTACAAACTTATTATTCAAGAATATTGGGGAATTTAGACTGTCCCATGCGGTTACCAATATTATTATATGGAAATATGAAAAACCAAAACATTATGTCCCCTTATTTGCTACTAGTCTGTTTGACCAGCTTGCAGTGCGATACGTGGATCCATGTCGGCCTTCCTTCCAGCTTTACTGACATAGGAATAATGAGGAGGACTTGGTAGGGACCATCATACAAGGGTTCTAGTCCGTGTTTTCTGACATAGCTTTTCACGACCATAAAACCACCAGGCTTCAAATTGTGACAAGTGTCGGTTTCTGCTGAATCTGGAAGGAAAGAAGAAACTAAAACATGAGTGTTAGCAACATTTCTACTAAACTGAATAACATATTGAACAGCATGGTCAGTTTCTTCTGACAACTACTGAGACTGGAAATTTGCAACTGAGAACCTAGCACCAAACAATATCTCATATGGGGACAGGCCATATTTTGCAATAGGGGTAGTATGAATGTGTAAGAGCCCTGGCCATGGAGCCGTAGTCTCCTGCATCATTTTGGTCAATTGTCCCTTCAGTGTGCTGTTCAGCCTCTTAACTTTCCCACTAGATTGTGGATGGTACGGAATATGGACGGCTACAGTGGATCCAAGCATTGTCAGAACCTCCTGATACACATGAGCCTTGGTCACTTTCAACAACTTCTGGAACACCATATCTGCATATAACTTCCATCACCAGTTTCTTTGCTGTGGTCTTTGCAGTCACGTTGGTAACGGGGAATACTTCTGGCCAACTGGAGAACATATCGACAACTACCAGACAATATTCATACCTTCCAGACTTAGGCAACGTGATGTGGTCCACCTGGAGCCTTTGGAAAGGATAGTCAGGCTTAGCAAGGTGCTTCGGGGTTACACGTTGAAGTTGACCGGGATTGCAGGTCTGACAGATACCTCAATGTGTGGGCCCATACGCCCACGTGGCAATAGCAGGGTACATCCGCTTAGGGAGACACACAAGTTGGTCCTTTTTCCAGCGACCATTGTCCATACGTGCTCCATCAGCTTCCACTGCTTCACTTCTTCCTTTGGAAACATTCTCTGCATCGTCATTAAGCGGTCTCGCGGGGTCCGGCAGAAAACCTCAGTCTGGCATAGATCATCAGGTTCCTGTAGAGTCAGTGTTTCTTGTAACTGTTTACGCTGAGAGCGTGTGGTCACCATAGCTGGTATGGGCGGTTCAACGGGTAGAAGAGCAGCAGCTTTTGCTTGCATATCCGCAAAGGTGTTACCAACAGTCTGTGGACTGTTCCATAGTACCATGCTCCTTAACTTTGATAATGGCCACCTGGGTAGGTAATTTGATTGAGTCAATAAGGCTTTTAACAGCTTCAGCATTCTTCACTGGAGTCCCGGCAGTAGTAACAAACCCTCGATTGGTCCATAGGGCTCCGAAATCATGAGCAATACCAAATGCATACTGTGAGTCCGTGTATATATTAGCCCGCCTGTCTTTGGCCAGAACACATGCAGTAGACAGATCCTGAAGTTCTGCTTCTTGTCCTGACAGGGAGGGAGGGAGTGCAGCTCCGTGCACTACAGTGTCTTCCGTAGTAACAGCTTATCCGGTGTGGAATCTGCCAAAATCATCACCATATCTTGAACCGTCTTTCAGGGCATTGTAGAGAGGTTGAATTATGCGGGATGTGTCGGGTATTCACTGACAACAATAAGTACATAGTCCAAGAAAACGCTGGAGTGCAGTCTCATCTTTTGGGAAAGGAAGGGAGCTGACTGCTATTTTTCTTTCTTCTGTGAGGTGTCTGGCACCCTGAAGGAGACAGTGACCCAAAAATATCACTTGACCAAGGCAGAACCGAAGTTTCAAGGCCGAAACCCGACAGTTCAGATCTGCCAGATACTTGAGAAGGCTAACAGTGGCAACAATGGCTTCCTGCTCTGTCTGTGTACACAACAAAAGGTTATCCACATACTGAAGCAACGTGACATAGGCATATTCTAACTGACAGGGTTAAAGACACTATCCCCCCTGTTTCAGATTATTATTTTTTAATTATTTGTCTTTCTAACACATTACCCTCAATCACTTTCTCAATTCCTTCCTGCACCTCAAAACATTCAGCCACTTTCTCAGTCTTTGTCATAGTAGTAGACAGCTTCCCTTTTTCAACATAACAAAAACAAATCCGAATTCACTTTCTCTGTTAATCCTTAATTTGCTATATATCAACCACTCAACTTGAAGCAGATAAATCTTTTACCAATCTTTTAATTACACTGATAACCAAACTATCATACAAGTTCCTTCTAAAACAAGACACCATATTTTACTTTAAACTTACAATAATTCTTACTACACAAGGAGAGGATGCAGCGACTCGCCCCCTCCATACCAGAAACACGGAACAGATAAGAATTTACAGCATTCCTCAGCACAGAAAGCAGAAAGACACAGCGCAGATGTTTAACCCCTCCCATCGGATATTTTGGAAATCAATACACAGAAACAGAATACAGCAGTTCTCAGACTTAATTAATTTCTACAAAACCTTCATCACACAATTCATATGCCAGAACACCTTAGAAAAACCAATGATTGAGAATATTTTCCTCATCTTTGGGCTAACAGTATCAGATTCAACACACAAATTCAAAGTCTTCTCTTACTTCCATGGAAATATGATTCTCCTTTAGAGCTAAATATCCTTACCTAGTTGTGCACAATACCGAGAGGCCTTTACGGTTTGTTCCACTGGGTCTCTCTGTCCTCCGCTGGGACAACACAAAAACGCGGTACTCAGTGAAAGGAGGAGGGAGTCTTAAACTTCCCTCCGAATACCTCTGGATATATATACTGTATACTTCTATATATTCCTGAGTTACGTATCCTACCCAATCTTCGATCACCTCACCGCGCCTGATTCTAACAATGATCAGGAATTCAGGATATTTTGACTATAAAGAGAATTACATCACTGGTCAATCCGGGGTGTCCGTCCCTTATGAGGTACGGTTCGAGCACTGGGCTCCCAACGGAACTACACCTCTAAATGATTACACCCAAAAATCACCCACCATCAGGGACAAACCTCAGATCCTCTTTGCATCAACAAACACAGGAAAACCACACCAAACGGTCAGTCTGGACAGTATAACTGCCAACATACCGTGGTTGTTGTGGGGGATGATCAGTCCCAATTTTCCAGTGCCCGTGTCTGCTCCGAGGGTCCTTTGTCTGGTTGTCCTACGGGGGGTAGAGGCGTTCCTGGTTGGGGCCCCACGTTTCGGGCGCAAAGCTGTTGAGGGAGGATCTAAAGTGATCCTTCACGGTTGACTCAGTCATTTCCAGATTAATCTACAGGGCGTTGCCGGCAACTGAAAATGACCAGACGGAGACTCGTGCCTCTGTGTGGGGGATCGAGCAGATCTCTGGGCCCCTGTTTATTGTCTGACTTTTCATAGTCATAGAAATTATACTTCAACCAATCAGCATAAGAACACGTTCAGAGTTCTTAACCTATAAGAATACAGGAAAAACTTAACCCATGAGGATACAGGAAAAATGGAAACTAAAGATATGGTCATGTCTTTTTGGCATAGAAAAACATATTAACAGATGCCTCAGTCTTGTATAGCGATACCCCCACGAGTCTCTTATCTGGCTCACTCGAGTTAGAATACTCAAGGTCTTTATACCAATTATGAACCATAGACTAGCTGAATAACAAAATGTTATCTTCGTGAGAAACAGGACAGTTAGTTCATAGCAGCTGTAACCTTCTACCTAAGTAAATAACAGAATTTATCTTTAACCAACAAAATGGAGTCAAAGCACAAAATGGAGAATCTTTCATAATTTGTTCCTTCACAGTACAAGGGACATATGGGCCAGTACAAGTGGAAAATGGGCAAGTACAAGGGGCATATTAGCCAGGACAAGGGACATATGGGCCAGTGTTATGGACCTGGTGGTTAGGAGCACCCGGAACGACCTGATGGTTAAACTAACACAGGACAAGCTCTGGGAAGTGGGAGCTCTGCTGACCGCAACCCCTAATCCTATCACACACACTAGAAATAGCCGTGGAGCATACCTAACTCTGCCTAGACGCCTCTTCACAGCCTAAGAGCTAACTAGCCCTAGAGATAGAAAATACAGCCTACCTTGCCTCAGAGAAATTCCCCAAAGGAAAAGGCAGCCCCCCACATATATTGACTGTGAGTTAAGATTAAAGTCACAAACACAGAAATGAAACAGGTTTCAGCAAAGGAGGCCAGACTTACTAAACAGACTGAGGATAGGAAAGGTATCTTTGCAGTCAGCACAAAAAACTACAAAAAGACCACGCTGAGTGTGCAAAAAGACCTCCGCACCGACTCACGGTGCGGAGGTGCCACTCTGCATCCCAGAGCTTCAAGCTAGCAAGGCAAAATCATGATAGCAAGCTGGACAAGAAAACAATGAACAAATAATTAACTAGCAGGGACTTAGCTTCTGCTGGAGTAGACAGGTCACCAGAAAGATCCAAGAGCGAACTGAACCAGTACAAGAACATTGACAGCTGGCATAGAGTAACGATCTGAGTGGAGTTAAATAGAGCAGCCAGCCAAAGAATAAACTAAGTCACCTGTGGAAGGAACCTCAGAAGCAGCAGCTCCACTCACAGCCACCAGAGGGAGTCCATGGACAGAACTCGCCGAAGTACCATTCATGACCACAGGAGGGAGTTCGATAAAAGAATTCACAACAGGCCAGAACATGGGGCATGGGAGCCAATACTGTACAAGGTCCTTATGGGCCAGAACAAGGGAGATGGGGGCAATACTGTACAAGGCATATATGGGCCAGTGATAGGGGAATATGGGCCAGTAGAAAGGGCATATTGGCCAGAACAAGGGGCATATGGGCCAGAACAAGGGGCATATGGGCCAGTACTACACAAGGTACTAATGGGCCAGAACAAGGAGCAAGGGGGCCAGTACTGTGCAAGGTACTTATGTCAGTGGTGATTACTGTATTACCTGTACCCTGACACCACATAAAGAGATCCTGTGTATAATGTCACTGGTGATCACTGTATTACCTGTACACAATATACAGAGCTCCTGTGTATAATGTCACTGGTGATCTCTGTATTACCTGTACACTGACACTATATACAGAGCTCCTGAGTATAATGTCACTGGTGATGACTGTACTGCCTGTACACTATATACAGAGCTTCTGTGTATAATGTCACTGGTGATCAGTGCATTACCTGTGCACTATTGTTGTGAATTCTGTTGTCAAGCTCCCTCCTGTGGTCATGAATGGTACTTCGGCTGGTTCTGTCCATGGGCTTCCTCTGGTGGTTGTGAGTGGGGCTGCGGCTTCTGGGTTTCCTTCCACAGGTGACGAGGTCAATTCGTTAGCTGGCTGCTCTATTTAACTCCACTTAGATCATTGCTCCATGCCACCTGTCAATGTTCCAGTATTGGTCTGTTCGCTCCTGGATCGTTCTTGTGACCTGTCTTCTCCAACAGAAGCTAAGTTCCTGTTTGTTTTTCTCTTGTTTGCTATTTTTCTGTCCAGCTTGCTATTTTGATTTTTGTCTTGCTTGCTGGAAGCTCTGGGACGCAGAGGGAGCGTCTCCGCACCGTGAGTCGGTGCGGAGGGTCTTTTGCGCCCTCTGCGTGGTTTTTTTGTAGTTTTTGTGCTGACCGCAAAGTCACCTTTCCTATCCTCTGTCTGTTCAGTAAGTCGGGCCTCTCTCTGCTAAATCTATTTCATCTCTGTGTTTGTGATTTTCATCTTAACTCACAGTCATTATATGTGGGGGGCTGCCTTTTCCTTTGGGGAATTTCTCTGAGGCAAGGTAGGCTTTATTTTTCTATGTTTAGGGCTAGCTAGTTCCTTAGGCTGTGACGAGTTGCATAGGGAGCGTTAGGAGCAATCCACAGCTATTTCTAGTGTGTGTGATAGGATTAGGGATTACGGTCAGCAGAGTTCCCACGTCCCAGAGCTTGTCCTGTATTATTATTATTAACTATCAGGTCTTTCCGTGTGCTCTTTACCACCTGGTCCATTATTGTCCTAACCACCAGGTCATAACAGTACAGGTGGCCCAAAGTATTAATGCATCTCAATAGAGGGATAAGAGAAGTTCTGAGACCATTTTTTTTTCTTTGCACTGTGTTTTGCCTTTCTTTTCCCCTAGACCTCTGGGTGGTTCAGGATACAGGTGTGGATATGGACATTCAAGGTCTTTCCTCTTGGATGGATAATCTCACTACAAGGATACAAAACATTCAAGATTTTGTGGTTCAGAATCCGATGTCAGAGCCTAGGATTCCAATTCCTGATTTGTTTTTTGGGGATAGATCTAAGTTTCTGAGTTTCAAAAATAATTGTAAATTGTTTCTTGCTTTGAAACCTCGCTCCTCAGGTGACCCTGTTCAACAGGTGAAAATCATTATTTCTTTGTTACGTGGCGACCCTCAAGACTGGGCATTTTCCCTTGCGCCAGGAGATCCGGCATTGCGTGATGTTGATGCGTTTTTTCTGGCGCTTGGATTGCTTTATGATGAACCAAATTCAGTGGATCAGGCAGAGAAAATCTTGCTGGCTCTGTGTCAGGGTCAGGATGAGGAAGAGATATATTGTCAGAAGTTTAGGAAGTGGTCTGTACTCACTCAGTGGAATGAATGTGCCCTGGCAGCAATTTTCAGAAAGGGTCTCTCTGAAGCCCTTAAGGATGTCATGGTGGGATTTCCCATGCCTGCTGGTCTGAATGAGTCTATGTCTTTGGCCATTCAGATCGATCGACGCTTGCGTGAGCGTAAAGCTGTGCACCATTTGGCGGTATTATCTGAGCATAGACCTGAGCCTATGCAATGTGATAGGACTTTGACCAAAGCTGAACGGCAAGAACACAGACGTCGGAATGGGCTGTGTTTTTACTGTGGTGATTCCACTCATGCTATCTCCGATTGTCCTAAGCGCACTAAGCGGTTCGCTAGGTCTGCCACCATTGGTACGGTACAGTCAAAATTTCTTTTGTCCGTTACTCTGATTTGCTCTTTGTCATCCTATTCTGTTATGGCATTTGTGGATTCAGGCGCTGCCCTGAATTTGATGGACTTGGAGTTTGCTAGGTGCTGTGGTTTTTTCTTGGAGCCCTTGCAGTATCCTATTCCATTGAGAGGAATTGATGCTACGCCTTTGGCCAAGAATAAGCCTCAGTACTGGACCCAATTGACCATGTGCATGGCTCCTGCACATCAGGAGGATATTCGCTTTTTGGTGTTGCATAATCTGCATGATGTGGTCGTTTTGGGGTTGCCATGGCTACAGGTCCAGGTATTGGATTGGAAATCTATGTCTGTGCACAGCTGGGGTTGTCAGTGGGTACATGGTGATGTTCCATTTTTGTCTATTTCGTCATCCACCCCTTATGAAGTCCCGGAGTTTTTGTCGGATTACCGGGATGTATTTGATGAGCCCAAATCCAGTGCCCTACCTCCTCATAGGGATTGCGATTGTGCTATTAATTTGATTCCTGGTAGTAAGTTTCCTAAGGGCCGACTGTTCAATTTATCTGTGCCAGAACACGCCGCTATGCGGAGTTATATAAAGGAATCCTTGGAGAAAGGTCATATTCGACCGTCGTCATCACCGTTAGGAGCAGGGTTCTTTTTTGTGGCCAAGAAGGATGGTTCTTTGAGACCTTGTATTGATTACCGCCTTCTTAATAAAATTACAGTCAGGTTTCAGTATCCTTTGCCGCTGCTGTCTGATTTGTTTGCTCGTATTAAAGGGGCTAGTTGGTTCACCAAGATAGATCTTCGAGGGGCGTATAATCTTGTGCGTATTAAACAGGGCGATGAATGGAAAACAGCATTTAATACGCCCGAGGGCCATTTTGAGTACCTGGTTATGCCATTCGGGCTTTCCAATGCTCCATCAGTATTTCAGTCCTTTATGCATGACATCTTCCGAGAGTACCTGGATAAATTCCTGATTGTATATTTGGATGATATTTTGGTCTTCTCGGATGATTGGGAGTCTCACGTGAAGCAGGTCAGAATGGTGTTCTAGGTCCTTCGTGCTAATTCTTTGTTTGTGAAGGGGTCAAAGTGTCTCTTTGGAGTTCAGAAGGTTTCATTTTTGGGTTTCATTTTTTCCCCTTCTACTATCGAGATGGACCGTGTTAAAGTCC
The DNA here is from genome assembly GCF_032444005.1 of Ranitomeya imitator. Classification (NCBI taxonomy): domain Eukaryota; kingdom Metazoa; phylum Chordata; class Amphibia; order Anura; family Dendrobatidae; genus Ranitomeya; species Ranitomeya imitator. The sequence continues at coordinate 166,823,592 of NC_091283.1, read as the reverse complement.
AGGCCATTTATGATTGGACTCAGCCGACATCTGTGAAGAGTCTGCAAAAGTTCCTGGGCTTTGCTAATTTTTATCGTCGCTTCATCAGTAATTTTTCTAGTGTTGCTAAACCGTTGACTGATTTGACCAAGAAGGGTGCTGATGTGGTCAATTGGTCTTCTGCGGCTGTGGAAGCTTTTCAGGAGTTGAAGCGTCGTTTTTCCTCTGCCCCTGTGTTGTGCCAGCCAGATGTTTCGCTCCCGTTTCAGGTCGAAGTTGATGCTTCTGAGATTGGAGCAGGGGCTGTTTTGTCGCAAAGAAGTTCTAATGGCTCGGTGATGAAACCATGTGCCTTCTTTTCTAGAAAGTTTTTGCCTGCTTAGTGCAATTATGATGTTGGCAATCGAGAGTTGTTGGCCATGAAGTGGGCATTCGAGGAGTGGCGTCATTGGCTTGAAGGAGCGAAGCATCGCGTGGTGGTCTTGATGGATCACAAGAATTTGACTTATCTCGAGTCTGCCAAACGGTTGAATCCTAGACAGGCTCGTTGGTCGCTATTTTTCTTCCGTTTTGATTTTGTGGTTTCGTACCTTCCGGGCTCTAAGAATGTGAAGGCTGATGCCCTGTCAAGGAGTTTTGTGCCCGACTCTCCGGGTGTTCCTGAGCCGGCGGGTATTCTCAGAGAAGGGGTAATTTTGTCTGCCATCTCCCCTGATTTGCGGCGGGTGCTGCAAAGATTTCAGGCTGATAGACCTGACCGTTGCCCAGCGGAGAAACTGTTTGTCCCTGATAAATGGACTAGTAGAGTTATCTCTGAGGTTCATTGTTCGGTGTTGGCTGGTCATCCTGGAATCTTTGGTACCAGAGATTTGGTGGCTAGATCCTTTTGGTGGCCGTCTTTGTCACGGGATGTAAAGGCACAGATGATTGGCCTCGGGAGACCAAAACATACAACACCGCGGAGACACCATGGGATGTGCGTTCTTTTGTGCAGTCCTGTGGGACTTGTGCTCGGGCTAAGCCCTGCTGTTCTCGTGCCAGTGGGTTGCTTTTGCCCTTGCCAGTCCCGAAGAGGCCCTGGACGCAAATTTTTATGGATTTTATTTCGGATCTCCCTGTCTCTCAAAAGATGTCGGTCATTTGGGTGGTTTGTGATCGCTTCTCTAAGATGGTCCATTTGGTACCCTTGTCTAAATTGCCTTCCTCCTCTGATTTGGTGCTGTTGTTTTTCCAGCATGTGGTTCGTTTACATGGCATTCCGGAGAACATCGTTTCGGACAGAGGTTCCCAGTTTGTTTCGAGGTTTTGGCGATCCTTTTGTGCTAGGATGGGCATTGATTTGTCTTTTTCCTCGGCTTTCCATCCTCAGACAAATGGCCAAACCGAACGAACTAATCAGACTTTGGAAACATATCTGAGATGCTTTGTTTCTGCTGATCAGGATGATTGGGTGTCCTTTTTGCCTTTGGCTGAGTTCGCCCTTAATAATCGGGCCAGCTCGGCTACTTTGGTTTCGCCGTTTTACTGCAATTCTGGTTTCCATCCTCGTTTCTCTTCAGGGCAGGTTGAGTCTTCGGACTGTCCTGGTGTAGATACTGTGGTGGATAGGTTGCAGCAGATTTGGACTCATGTGGTGGACAATTTGACATTGTCCCAGGAGAAGGCTCAACGTTTCGCTAACCGCCGGCGCTGTGTGGGTCCCCGACTTCGTGTTGGGGATTTGGTTTGGTTGTTGTCTCGTTATGTTCCTATGAAGGTTTCCTCTCCTAAGTTTAAGCCTCATTTCATTGGTCCGTATAAGATTTCTGAGGTTCTCAATCCTGTGTCATTTCGTTTGACCCTTCCATCTTCTTTTGCCATTCATAATGTATTCCATAGGTCGTTGTTGCGGAGATACGTGGCGTCCGTGGTTCCATCCGTTGATCCTCCTGCCCCGGTGTTGGTTGAGGGGGAGTTGGAGTATGTGGTGGAGAAGATTTTGGATTCTCGTATTTCGAGACGGAAACTCCAGTACCTGGTCAAGTGGAAGGGTTATGGTCAGGAAGATAATTCCTGGGTCTTTGCCTCTGATGTTCATGCTGCCGATCTGGTTCGTGCCTTTCATTTGGCTTGTCCTGGTCGGCCTGGGGGCTCTGATGAGGGTTCGGTGACCCCTCCTCAAGGGGGGGTACTGTTGTGAATTCTGTTGTCAAGCTCCCTCCTGTGGTCATGAATGGTACTTCGGCTGGTTCTGTGCATGGGCTTCCTCTGGTGGTTGTGAGTGGGGCTGCGGCTTCTGGGTTTCCTTCCACAGGTGACGAGGTTAATTCGTTAGCTGGCTGCTCTATTTAACTCCACTTAGATCATTGCTCCATGCCACCTGTCAATGTTCCAGTATTGGTCTGTTCGCTCCTGGATCGTTCTTGTGACCTGTCTTCTCCAACAGAAGCTAAGTTCCTGTTTGTTTTTCTCTTGTTTGCTATTTTTCTGTCCAGCTTGCTATTTTGATTTTTGTCTTGCTTGCTGGAAGCTCTGGGACGCAGAGGGAGCGTCTCCGCACCGTGAGTCGGTGCGGAGGGTCTTTTGCGCCCTCTGCGTGGTTTTTTTGTAGTTTTTGTGCTGACCGCAAAGTCACCTTTCCTATCCTCTGTCTGTTCAGTAAGTCGGGCCTCTCTCTGCTAAATCTATTTCATCTCTGTGTTTGTGATTTTCATCTTAACTCACAGTCATTATATGTGGGGGGCTGCCTTTTCCTTTGGGGAATTTCTCTGAGGCAAGGTAGGCTTTATTTTTCTATGTTTAGGGCTAGCTAGTTCCTTAGGCTGTGACGAGTTGCATAGGGAGCGTTAGGAGCAATCCACGGCTATTTCTAGTGTGTGTGATAGGATTAGGGATTGCGGTCAGCAGAGTTCCCACGTCCCAGAGCTTGTCCTGTATTATTATTATTAACTATCACGTCTTTCCGTGTGCTCTTTACCACCTGGTCCATTATTGTCCTAACCACCAGGTCATAACACACTATAAACTATAGACAGAGCTCCTGTGTATAATATCACTGGTGATTCATGTATTACCTGTACACTATAAACTATATACAGAGCTCCTATGTATAATGTCACTTGTGATCCATGTATTACCTGTACGCTAACACTATATATACAGGTCTCCTGTGTATAATGTCACTTGTGATACATAAACACAAAAAGGATCCCTCGCATAACAAATAAGAGAGATCACATGAATGTATAGTTCAAAAACATGGAAATTTTTATTGAAACACATACAATATAAAAAATCCTCAACCAATTAGGTCATAAAGTTTAAAAATACCTCCGATCTATAGAAACAGCAAGTCTCATGCAATGATGTGAATAAATACCTAAAACATTGCTTACAAATGGCCCACCTAAATGGTAATTGGCCTAAATAACAGCATAATGATGTGGTAAGTGCAAAACCTACATACGGGAATAATTGTATATATCTAATACAGCACACAACTGCTACCAAAATTACACAAAACAAGAAGTGTATAAACACTAATATATTAATGTCTATAAATATACCGCAATGGCGCAATAATAACTGTGCATGATGGTGCTATAAATGTGCCAATAAAAGGTAGCCATTAGAACTGCATATATGTACAAAACATACTAACTATATGCATGGGGAAAAAAAAAAAAAAAAATAGCTATATAAAAATCGCAATATGGCTAGATGGTAACAATAGCATAGGTGAACCCTATAAATGTGCCGCGATGCAAAAAATGCTACCGCTACTACAAAAGGGCGATGTATATCTATTGAGTCAAGTCTTAGACTAAATAGCCCCGATACCTATTAAGACCGATAGTATAATGTCAAACACATATGTTGACTACAAACAATCCCCTTACATGCCCCATTGGCCACCAAAGAATAAATCCCGAGCAGGAGATGAAATATAATTACCACATAAATCAAAGCGCAGGACCTGCTGACTGCCCGACGCGCGTTTCGATAGAATATCTTCTTCCGAGGGCGTGTATACAAGCAGGAAATGGGCATGTATTTAACCTAATACTAACCAATCAGAAGTTAGAATGCTGCTCACGTGATTTAGAGAAAAGAGAAATGACCTCATTATAACCACATGTGGTTGTTGCCTGGATACCAGGACGCATCATGGCCGGACTATAAAGACTTCAGTGCTTTAGTGCGCAAGCGTACATTGTGTGAACGCACATACTGAAACGCCACAAATAAAATATAATATGTGCTCGTATTGTGCTGCTGTGATGGGGATCCGCATCTTATATAAGGGCTGCAGAGCTAAAATATAAAGGTTTAACTGGTTTTTAAAAAAAAAAGACATCACCAAGGAGAATCTGGAAACATGGTCCAATGAGTTGAATAAGGATCTTGACAAATGGGAGAATGATATTTGTCAGCGAAAATTAAAAAAATATCAGAGAGATATGAGAGATTATGAAGAAAACAAAATTTATAAATGGCAGTGGAAAAAGGTTAATATGGATTTTGATAGACATCGCAAATCATCATTTAATTCAATTTCATCTGCATCAGATGCAAGTACGTCAAGTACAAACCATGGGCCTCATATGACCACTAGATCTGGTGGTAGAAAAAATGAGTATAAAAAACAAGCTGATATTTTCACCAAAGGTTTCAAACACCGTGATGATAAATTTAAGGTAATTAATTTATCTAATCATTGCCTTACAGATACACAACATAAGATCCTTGCCAAGGGACTAACCTTTTCTCCCTCTTGGTATTTAGATCCGTTTATAGCTACTAAGGATCTTCATTTATTCTCGAGACAAATAATTTTACAGAAAATGCATTACAAATCGGAACTTGATGAATTATTTCCAACGGTTTATGAAAGGGAGGCATTGGCCAATCTTGAAGCCCTTGAGGAGGAGAACATCGCATCGGTAAGCCATAAATTCCCTACATCTCTGCTGGGCAGATCCAAAAAGTTTCCACCACTTGGTGTTTGCCCAGCTGTTGATGTCTTCACTAAACTAGTTGCTACGGATATTGAAAATCTAAGTTGCAATGGATATGGCAGTTCTAATTGTAGTAAGAGTGAAAGGGAGGCTATTAATGCCTTAGTGGATCTGACCGATGTGGTGTTCAAACCCTCTGATAAGGGTGGAAATATTGTGATTTGGCCCAATGTCATGTACGAAAGACAGGCTATGAAATTGTTGAATAATCGAAATTGTTATCGTAAATTGGCCAGTGACCCTACTCCTTCTTTTCAAAATGAACTGATTAAAATTTTGGATGATGCCTTTATTCGGGGCATTATCCCAAAAAAATTCTTGGACATCATTAAAGAAATGCATCCAAGACTACCAACTATGTATTTAATTCCGAAGATCCACAAAGATCCCGTGGATCCGCCAGGGAGACCGATTATCTCTGGTTGTGGAGGTTTATGCGAAATTGTCACTAGGGTTATCGATTATTATCTTAAGCCCTTGGTCAGCACATTACCGTCATATATTCAAGATACTAATGACGCCCTCCGTCGCATTGAAAATATCCATCTTAGTGACTCGGCGGTAATGGTAACCGCCGATGTCGAAGCCCTATATACATCTATCCGCCATGAGGATGGGCTTCAAGCGACAAGGTTATTTCTAATTTCCAGCAATATGGATCGTGATCTGGTCGAGTTGCTTATGTTGTTGCTGAGTTATGCTTTGACACACAATGTTTTCATCTTTAAAAACGCTACGTACCTACAGCTCCAGGGTACGGCAATGGGGGCCAGTTGTGCCCCCTCATACGCCAATCTTTTCCTTGGAGCATGGGAGCGTGAGATTTTTGTATGTTCACCGATGCCTCTATCCAGCCTGATTTCAGGCTGGATGAGGTTTATCGATGACATCTGGTTCATATGGGAAGGTTCTCTAAATGACCTCAATTCCTTTATGACTCAGCTCAACAGCAATGACTTAAATATCCACCTCACTTTCCATGTTGGTAGAGTAGTGGAATTCCTGGATCTCTCTATAAGTGTAGACACAAATGGCCAGATTCAAACCAACCTGTATAGGAAACCCACTGCAACAAACTCCTTCTTACATGCCACTTCATCCCACCCCCTTTCCACCATTAGGGGCATTCCAATTGGCCAGTTTCTCCGTGCCAAGAGGATTTGCTCGGATCCTATTGATTTTCAAGTTCAGGCCAAGGATTTGGCTGAACGATTTCAGGATAGGGGTTATAGTAAAAAGAGTATAAGAAGGGGTTACAACAGGGCAGTTAGTACACCTAGGCAAGAACTTTTATATGGGTCTACAAATAAAACTGGAGTCAAAGATCAGGGATGTGTTAGGTTGATTACCACATACCACAATAAATGGGATGAATTCAGAAATATCGTGGATAAACATTGGCAGGTGTTATTGACTGACCCTATATTGAAAAAAATTCTACCTTCCAAACCCCTGGTAACAGCTAGGAGGTCTAGGAATTTATCAGATATGTTGGTACACAGTTTTTATAATCCTGGTAGATCTAATATTTATAAAAAGATAGGGGCAGGCTCTAATGTTGGGTTCTATCCATGTGGTCTTTGTAAGGCCTGTGCCAATACAATTAAGGCTAAAGTCTTTACTAATTTTGATGGTTCAAAACAATTTGAGATCCGTAAAAATATTAACTGCTCCTCCAAAGGTGTGATCTACCACGCCACGTGTCCATGCGGGAAGATATATATCGGTCTCACCTCTCGTGAGCTTAAAATCCGCATTCGCGAACACTGTAGAGACATTGAAAGAGCTAAAACTAGTGAGGATGACACCAGCCTAAAAACCTTACCTCGCCATTTTAAGAAATTTCACAACTCCAGTACTAATGGCTTGGTGATAAAAGGTATCGATATGATCTCTATGGGTGTTCGAGGTGGTGATCTGGGCAGATTATTAGCACAGACCGAGAGTCGTTGGATATATAGGTTGGGCACCATGACTCCTCAGGGTCTGAATGAGAATTTGGGATTTGGTGCCTTTTTATAGTTCCGCGGATTATTTGGTCCACTGTTATTGTCTCATTCTGACACAGTTTTATGGGGTTTGGGTTGTTTTTAATATTATTCGTCTTAATATTGTTATGTTTTTGTTTTTGTTTGTTGCTATAGAGCCTCTCAACTATATCATCCATTTCAGATTGATTACTCATGCTGTTCACCATGGTTACATCGCATTATGAATTTTGGGATTGGCGCCGCTTCAATTACCTTGCTAGATTACCATCTGATTTTGCTAAATAAGGACTACACTCGCAGCGGTAATGCTACAAGAATTCTTATACAGACCATCAGCCTGGACACCCGGACTCTCTGACTTGGGACGTTTCATTATCACTTTCTTTACTGTATTATTGTTTTGTAATTGCATCTTTTCATTAATGTTATAGCGATGGTATCACAGCCATTTGACATTCACATCACACACTGGTAGCGCGCATGCGCCTTGTGATCCCCGCTGGACTCTCCCCCTGTCGGCACAGGGCTCCTCAGCGCTCTCGCTCGGCATATGCTGGGTCAGTGTGCTGGGTAGCTCACCGCCGCCGGAGGGTGGATCCTGGTGGCGTGTGGACCACGATAGCGCATGCGCCGTTTAAAAACCAGTTAAACCTTTATATTTTAGCTCTGCAGCCCTTATATAAGATGCGGATCCCCATCACAGCAGCACAATACGAGCACATATTATATTTTATTTGTGGCGTTTCAGTATGTGCGTTCACACAATGTACGCTTGCGCACTAAAGCACTGAAGTCTTTATAGTCCGGCCATGATGCGTCCTGGTATCCAGGCAACAACCACATGTGGTTATAATGAGGTCATTTCTCTTTTCTCTAAATCACGTGAGCAGCATTCTAACTTCTGATTGGTTAGTATTAGGTTAAATACATGCCCATTTCCTGCTTGTATACACGCCCTCGGAAGAAGATATTCTATCGAAACGCGCGTCGGGCAGTCAGCAGGTCCTGCGCTTTGATTTATGTGGTAATTATATTTCATCTCCTGCTCGGGATTTATTCTTTGGTGGCCAATGGGGCATGTAAGGGGATTGTTTGTAGTCAACATATGTGTTTGACATTATACTATCGGTCTTAATAGGTATCGGGGCTATTTAGTCTAAGACTTGACTCAATAGATATACATCGCCCTTTTGTAGTAGCGGTAGCATTTTTTGCATCGCGGCACATTTATAGGGTTCACCTATGCTATTGTTACCATCTAGCCATATTGCGATTTTTATATAGCTATTTTTTTTTTTTTTTTCCCCCATGCATATAGTTAGTATGTTTTGTACATATATGCAGTTCTAATGGCTACCTTTTATTGGCACATTTATAGCACCATCATGCACAGTTATTATTGCGCCATTGCGGTATATTTATAGACATTAATATATTAGTGTTTATACACTTCTTGTTTTGTGTAATTTTGGTAGCAGTTGTGTGCTGTATTAGATATATACAATTATTCCCGTATGTAGGTTTTGCACTTACCACATCATTATGCTATTATTTAGGCCAATTACCATTTAGGTGGGCCATTTGTAAGCAATGTTTTAGGTATTTATTCACATCATTGCATGAGACTTGCTGTTTCTATAGATCGGAGGTATTTTTAAACTTTATGACCTAATTGGTTGAGGATTTTTTATATTGTATGTGTTTCAATAAAAATTTCCATGTTTTTGAACTATACATTCATGTGATCTCTCTTATTTGTTATGCGAGGGATCCTTTTTGTGTTTATGTACTTTGAATGTGTTCTTGTATACAACATATATGGACTAATATGTATGCTCACTTGTGATACATGTATTACCTTTACACTGTATAATATATACAGAGCTCCTGTGTATAATGTCACTGGTGATCCATGTATTACCTGTACCCTAACACTATATACAGAGCCTCTGTGTATGATGTCACTGGTGATCACTGTATAACCTGTACACTGACGCTATATACAGAGCTCCTGTGTATAATGTCACTGGTGATCACTGTATTATCTGTACACTGACACTATATACAGAGCTTCCATGTATAATGTCACTGGTGATCACTGTATTACCATAACACTGACACTATATACAGATCTCCTGCATATAATGTCACTGGTGATCACTGTATTACCTGTACACTGACATTATATACAGAGCTCCTGTGTATAATGTCACTGGTGATCACTGTATTACCTGTACACTGACACTATATACAGAGCTTTTGTGTATAATGTCACTGGTGATCACTGTATTATCTGTACACTGACACTATATACAGAGCTTCTGTGTATAATGTCACTGGTGATCACTGTATTACCTGTACACTGACACTATATACAGAGCTCCTGTTTATAATGTCACTGATGATCACTGTATTACTTTACACTGACACTATATACAGAGCTCCTGTGTATAATGTCACTGGTGATGATTGTATTACCTGTACACTGTATGTTATATACAGAGCTCCTGTGCATAATGTCACTGGTGACTGCTGTATTACCTGTACACTGACTTTGTATACAAAGCTCCTGTGTATAATGTCACTGGTGAACACTGTATTACCTTACACTGACACTATATACAGAGCTCCTGTGTATAATGTCACTGGTGATCACTGTATTACCTGTACACTATATACAGAGCTCCTGTGTATAATGTCACTCGTGATCACTGTATTACCATTACACTGACACTATATACAGAGCTCCTGTGTATAATGTCACCGGTGATCACTGTATTATCTGTACACTACACATTATATACAGAGCTTCTGTGTATAATGTCACTGGTGACCACTGTATTATCTGTACGCTGACACTGTATGCAGAGCATTTGTGTATAATGTCACTGGTGATCACTGTACACTGACACTATATACAGAGCTCCTGTGTATAATGTCACCGGTGATCACTGTATTATCTGTACACTATACATTATATACAGAGCTTCTGTGTATAATGTCACTGGTGATCACTGTATTATCTGTACACTGACACTGTATACAGAGCTTCCATGTATAATGTCACTAGTGATCACTGTATTACCTGTACACTGACACTATATACAGAGCCCCTGTATATAATGTCACTGGTGATCACTGTATTACCTGTACATTGACACTATATACAGAGCTCCTGTGTATAATGTCACTGGTGATCAATGTATTATCTGTACACTGACAGTATATACAGAGCTTCTGTGTATAATGTCACTGGTGATCACTGTATTACCTGTACACTGACACTATATACAGAGCTTTTGTGTATAATGTCACTGGTGATCACTGTATTATCTGCACACTGACAGTATATACAGAGCTTCTGTGTATAATGTCACTGGTGATCACTGTATTACCTGTACACTGACACTATATACAGAGCTCCTGTTTATAATGTCACTGATGATCACTGTATTACCTTACACTGACACTATATACAGAGCTCCTGTGTATAATGTCACTGGTGATGATTGTATTACCTGTACACTATATGTTATATACAGAGCTCCTGTGCATAATGTCACTGGTGACTGCTGTATTACATGTACACTGACTTTGTATACAAAGCTCCTGTGTATAATGTCACTGGTGATCACTGTATTACCTTACACTGACACTATATACAGAGCTCCTGTGTATAATGTCACTGGTGATCACTGTATTACCTGTACACTATATACAGAGCTCCTGTGTATAATGTCACTCGTGATCACTGTATTACCTGTACACTGACACTATATACAGAGCTCCTGTGTATAATGTCACCAGTGATCACTGTATTATCTGTACACTACACATTATATACAGAGCTTCTGTGTATAATGTCACTGGTGACCACTGAATTATCTGTACGCTGACACTGTATACAGAGCATCTGTGTATAATGTCACTGGTGATCACTGTACACTGACACTATATACAGAGCTCCTGTGTATAATATCACCGGTGATCACTGTATTATCTGTACACTATACATTATATACAGAGCTTCTGTGTATAATGTCACTGGTGATCACTGTATTATCTGTACACTGACACTGTATACAGAGCTTCCGTGTATAATGTCACTAGTGATCACTGTATTACCTGTACACTGACACTATATACAGCGCTCCTGTGTATAATGTCACTGGTGATCACTGTATTACCTGTACACTGACACTATATACATAGGTCATGTGTATAATGTCACTGGTGATCACTGTATTACCTGTACACTGACACTATATACAGCGCTCCTGTGTATAATGTCACTGGTGATCACTGTATTACCTGTACACTGACACTATATACATAGGTCATGTGTATAATGTCACTGGTGATCACTGTATTACCTGTACACTATATGTTATATACCGAGCTCCTGTGCTTAATGTCACTCGTGATTGCTGTATTACTTGTACGCTGACTTTGTATCAGGAAAGAAGAGAAATCCAGCTCCGGAAGTAAAATAAAAAAATTCTGTAATTCAAAATTTTAAAAACAAAAAAAAGAAAAAAGGAAAACGGCTGCTGGATATGAGCCCGGTGATTACCGGATGCCGTAAGTAACTGAACGCATTTCGAACACATGTAGTATTCTTAGTCCTGACTGAGGACTAAGAACACTACACGTGTTCGAAACGCGTTCAGTTACTTATGGCATTTCTCCTCCCGCAATCACCAGGCTCATGTCCAGCAGCCGTTTTCCTTTTTTCCTTTTTTGTTTTTAAAATTTTGAATTTAAGAATTTTTGACTTTAATTCTGGAGATGGATTTCTCTTTTTTTCCTGTTATGGCACTCAGCATGCAGCAGAGACGCTTGTCCTTTCTCGGATATCTTTCAAGGACTATGAAAGCATCAAAAGGGTGAGCTGAATTTTCCTTTTTTCCATGATTAGTATTGTAGTATTCGGCCCTTATGTGATGGTAATGTGTGATCTGGTCTTGGTGTTGTGGTATATCTCCCTTGAATGCAGTATTTTTCGATCACTATGTGGTCTGGTCACATTGCTGCTGTATTTGTCCCTTGTACATTATGTGGTATTATTCGGTCACTATGTGGTGGTAATATCTGATATGGTCATGGTGTTTCAATACTTGTCAGTCCTTTGTACATAGTATTATTCAGTCACTATATAGTGGTAATATGTGGTCTCGTCATGGTGTGGCGGTTTTCTCCCTTGTATGTGGTATTATTTGTCTTGGTATAGTGGATTGTGTTGTGTATGGCGGTCATTTGTTCTCTCTGATATTAATTAAAAGAAGATTCTTTATTTCCATTAGAGATTAAAATCTTGGAACACAGCGGCAGAGATGCACTTATAGGGGTTCTCTGGTGAAAGCAAGTAAACAACTCTCCACAGGATAAGTGATAAGTTATTGATTGGTGGGGTCTGACTGCTGGGACCCCCACCAATCAGTAGAATGTGGAACTTTTATCCTCGTTACACTGGAGCGGCATGTACGACTTGACCATTGATCCATTAATTCCCTCAGTAGCTGAGAGCGCTGCTCTTGTTTTTTTCTGGAAGCACCCAAAGAGAATAAATTAAGCTTATGGGCCACAAAAAGAAACATGGGGGCCAGTACTGTACAAGGTCAGACATCCTATCATTTTCAAATGGGAATTAAAGTGCCTTGTCAGGTATAAAACTTTCCAATTCTTCCAATTGGTGCAGTTTTCAGTGGTTGGACCTCATCGATCACTTATCACCAGTCCTGTAAAGCCCATGGATTGGTGATAATTTGTTTTAACCAAAGAACCCTTTATTGTAAGCTACCGCAATTGTACATCCCAGTTATGGTGGCATACAGTAGATGTGCAGGAGCCGCCTGTGTTTTACAGTGGATTCTCCACTATAATGGGGATAGCAGCGGACAGGTATTTACATATGGCTGTAGGGTGGCCCCCTAGGGTCAAGTCCTGCTGTGGGCCCCAGACACCCCTGGTCAGAGGTTTGCAAAATAACATCTAAACAAGCCTGTTGCTTTTTAGAAACAAGTCCTGTGGACCAATGAGGATAAAATAGAACTCTTAAGCCACAATGATCAGGTATGTGTGGAGTAAAAAGGGCAAAGGAATTTCAGGGAAAGAACATCTCACCAACCATTAAGCATGGGGGTGGATGAATCATGCTTTGTGGTTGCATTGCTGTCAATGGCATGGGGAATTGTTCACGGATAGAGAGAAGTATGGGTTCAATGAAATTTCAATAATTTCTTACTGCAAACATAACACCATCTGTAAAAATGCTGAAGTTGAATAGAGGATGGCTTGTACAAGTAGATATTTATCCTAAACACACGTCAAAAGCCACAATAGATTACCTCAAAAGGCACAAGCTGAAGGATTTACAATGGCCCTCACAGTCCCCTGATCTGGACATCATTGGAAATCTGTAACTAGACCTCAAAATAGCAGAGGATGCAATACTATCCAGGAATCTCACAGAACTGAAAGAATTATCCAAGGATGAGAGGATGAAAATCACGCAAACAAGAAATGAAAGACTATTGTCTGACTACAAAAAGGATTTACAAGCTGTGATACTTGCAAACGGGGGTGCTACTAGGTACTAACCATGCAGGATGCCCAAACATTTGCATCTGACCATTTTGCTTTTTGTAATTTTTAAAATGTAGGGGCAGAGGGACGCCGAGGTACTTTCATCTGGCTGTATGCAAGGTAATTATATTATAATTAACCGTTTCGCACTGAACATATACCGTAATTATCTTTATGTATAGGTGTTACAAAGAGGTAGGGCACAATTGTTTACCCATTTATTGAGTGCAAGTATGGCTTTGGGTCTCATTATGTGCACACTAGTTGGATGTATGAACCTGTACCATTACATATGATCTAGTATTGTTCAGTGGCGAATATTTTGTACCCTATGCTTATTATTAATCAGCCAAATTACCTTCTAAAAGTACCTAAGGCATAATAGTCCCTTGTTTTGGATTTCCGGACCCTTTTTTTGCATGTAGTACTGATGTTGTATACATCTTTTATGACACAGTTTCTTTAATAAATATTGGTTTATATTAGTACCGTAGTGGAGATCCATTATTTGTGGTCACGCTAATGTGAGATAGATTTATTGTGATGGTACTATACCCCTCATATGGAAGGGGCTTTAGTTCACATGTTGTGGAGCAATTTTTTGTGAATACATCTATAACTTTAGCCTGTCATGGTATAGAACATGGTAAATGTCCTGCTCTTTCAGAGTTAATATTGCTGGCCTCTCTTTGGATCTGGGAGGGGTATTTATACAGACTCCAGACTAGGATTCCCTGTCAGCTATACTTTCGTTTAGTCTGTGTGTCTGGCCCCTTGAGTTTGTGCTCGGTTTGAACTTGCTTGTTTTGCTCTCCATGCTTTACTCTGCTTGTTTGTTCATTTGGCTTTCTGACCTTTGGCTCCCTTCATGTTTATCCCTCCGCCTCACCCCTCGGTATCCTCATTATATCCTGGTTTTGATCTCAGCACATTTAACTATTCTCCATTGTATATCGTTTCCTCTGCACCCCGGTGTCTGGTGCCATGCTCGACCATCTCCTACCCTGTCACGTAGTTCAGGTCCTGTTTGCTACCCGGTGAGTTCCCCGCCGCATCGCTCTCAGCTCCCATGCTGTGGCGCGCAGCTCTCCCCGCAGCAGCAATACCCGGGAGCCTTGACATAGGCCTTTTAGAGATCATTTCATGTTCAACTTGCTTAACTCATTATCTACCAATGTCCTTTTTTTGGGACGCCTAATCTTTACCTTCTAGCAACTAAGTTTTTATAATTTTTATAATTAGGTCCAATTTTTTGTGTTGTGTTTGTAAAATGAATGTTTTCAAAATAGGAAATCTTGTCATTGTCATTTTTAAATGAATATTGGGACGCCCTTTTCTGAAAAATCCGTACTTGTAAAAATTTTAATTTGGCAAGAAATGGGTTAACTGTTCACAATAACAGTAATTTTGACCAGGGGTGCCCATGGCTATATTACTAAAGTGTCAGACAAGTGTCTGACAAGTTAAGGATCACTATGTTTTTATTTATGCTAGTAGCATTAAATGGGTTGTCCAAGTTTGTGATGAGTCTGCAGTCATTCTATGTGACTGCAGATTTCTGAATTCTCACAGCACCTACTACACGCTGTCAGGATTCTCTGGTGACAGCACCAAGAGTGGGAGGTCACAAATCCGCAAGTATGCAATTTGGATGCATGCAGTCATGTGCCAACTAGACATGCATTGCCTTTCTCAAAGAAAATGAATGGAGCAATGCCGGACACAACTAGTCAGAATGTGTCTAGAAGTATAAAAATCGCATACTTGTGCTGACATGATAGTCCACTCTTGTCACTGGCAAGGGGGAATCCTAAAAGTGTGCAGTTCATGTGCTGTGAGAATTCAGAAGCCTGTAGTCACATAGAATAACTGCAGACTTTCATCTCAAACCTGGAGGAGCCCTTTAATGATAAAATGAAGCCCTGCAACCAGTCCTTACAGCGTGTAATATCCTCACTGTCAGGATTCAGCTCTGCAGGTTCCATTAGTCATCACATGACCACTTCACTCATAGGTGGTTTTCATACTTATGGTCAAGTGCCAACGAGCTTCTCTTCTGCTTCTCTCAGTCTTTTTACTGAACATTGACAGAATTAGGGAGAGCAGTCGGGACGTGCCTAAGTGAGTAAATCGCAAATGAATGACTGGTCACATGATGACTACTCAAACTGCTTGAGGTGGGGGGGCAAACTGAATAGTCCTTTGCGTGCCATGACCAGGGCTCTCCCCCCCCCCCCCCCCCCGGTGACAGCGCTGGCATCGGGCCCCCCTTCTAATACTCACCTCTCCTCGTTCCGGCCAGCAGCTGCAGACGTCTTCAGCGCCCTCTGACTCAGCGATGTCTCAGGGCAGAGGGTGCGGTGACGTCATCACTGCGCACTCAGCTTCCCTGTCCTGAGCGTTGCAGAGCCGGAGAGACGCTGAAGACACTGCAGCTGCTGCCAGACCAAGGAGAGGTGTGGATTTTACTTTTTTTTATGTTTTGTTTTTCTATGGGGCACATAGTAATGTGTGCAGGAGCCGGGGGGAGGGGGTATAATGCTGTGTGGAGGAGCTGGGGGGGGGGGGCGTAATACTGTGTGGAGGAGCTGGGGGCCTCTAATACTGTGTGGAGGAGCTGGGGGGGCGTAATACTGTGTGGAAAGAGCTGGGGGCATAATACTGTGTGGAGGAGCTGGGCGGCGTAATACTGTGTAGAGGAGCTGGGGGGCATAATACTGTGTGGAGGAGCTGGGAGGGGCGTAATACTGTGTGGAGGAGCAGGGAGCCCACAATACTGTCTGGAGGAACTGGGGGGGAGTAATACTGTGTGGAGGAGCTGGGGGGCATAATACTGTGTGGAAGAGCTGGGGGAACATAATACTGTGTGGAGGAGCAGGAGGCCAATAATACTGTGTGGAGGAGCGACGTCCCACAATACTGTGTGGAGGAGCGAGGGGGCATAATAATGTATGGAGGAGTGGGGATCCCATGACACTGTGTGGAGGAGTGGGCTCCCATGATACTGTATGGAGGAGTGGGGGGCATAATACTGTTTGAAGGAGCGGGGGGCCCATAATACTGTGTGGAGGAGCTGTGGGAGCATAATACTGTTTGAAGGAGTAGGGGGGCCCATAGTAGTGTATGGAGGAGCGGGGGCATAATACTGTAAGGAGGAGCGGGTGCATAATACTGTGTGGAGGAGCGGAGGGCATAATACTGTATGGAGGAGCGGGGGGCATAATACTGTATGGAGGAGCGAGGTCCCATAATACCATATGGAGGAGCCGGGGGGGCATAATACTGTATGGAGGAGCGGGGGGCATAATACTGTATGGAGGAGCGGGGGGGCATAATACTGTGTGGAGGAAAGGGGAGGCATAATAATGTGTGGAGGAGCTGGGGAGCATAATACTGTGTGGAGGAGCTGGGGGCGTAATACTGTGTGGAGGAGCGGCATCCCATAATACTCTGTGGAGGAGCGGGGGGCATAATGCTGAATGGGGGAGCGGGGATCCCATGATACTGGGTGGAGGAGTGGGCTCCCATGATACTGTATGGAGGAGTGGGGGGCATAATGCTGTTTGAAGGTGCAGGGGGATAATGCTGTATGGAGGAGCCGGGTTCCATAATACTGTATGGAGGAGCAGGGGGGCATAATACTGTATGGAGGAGCAGGGGGGCATAATACTGAATGGAGGAGCGGGGGGGCATAATACTGTGTGAAGAAGCAGGGGGGCGTAATACTGTGTGGAGGAGCTTGGGAGCATAATACTGTGTGGAGGAGCAGGGGGGTGTAATACTGGTAATACTGTGTGGACTGTGTGGAGGAGCAGGGGGCCCATAATACTGTGTGGAGGAGCGGCGTCCCATAATACTGTGGAGGAGCGGGGGGGCATAATACTGTATGGGGAGAGGAGATCCCATAATACTGTGTGGAGGAGCTGAGAGGCATAATACTGTTTGAAGGAGCGGGGGGCCCATATTACTGTATAGAGGAGAGGGGGGCATAATACTGTATGGAGGAGCGGGGGGCATAATACTGTATGGAGGAATCGGGGGCATGATACTGTATGGAGGAGCGGGGGGCTTAATACTGTATGGAGGAGCGGGGGAGCATAATACTGTGTGGAGGAGTAGGGGGGCATAATACTGTGTGGAGGAGCGGGGGGGCATATTACTGTGTGGAGGAGCTGGGGAGCATAATACTGTGTGGAGGAGCTGGGGGCGTAATACTGTGTGGAGGAGCGGCATCCCATAATATTGTGTGGAGGGGCGGGGGGCATAATACTGAATGGGGGAGCGGGGATCCCATGATACTGTGTGGAGGAGTGGGGGGCATAATGCTGTTTGAAGGTGCGGGGGGGATAATACTATATGGAGGAGCGGGGTTCCATAATACTGTATGGAGGAGCAGGGGGGCATAATACTGTATGGAGGAGCGGGGGGGCATAATACTGAATGGAGGAGCGGGGGGGCATAATACTGTGTGAAGAAGTGGGGGGCGTAATACTGTGTGGAGGAGCTTGGGATCATAATACTGTGTGGAGGAGCTGGGGGGTGTAATACTGGTAATACTGTGTGGACTGTGTGGAGGAGCAGGGGGCCCATAATACTGTGTGGAGGAGCGGCGTCCCATAATACTGTGGAGGAGCGGGGGGGGCATAATACTGTATGGGGGAGAGGAGATCCCATAATACTGTGTGGAGGAGCTGAGGGGGCATAATACTGTTTGAAGGAGTGGGGGGCCCATAATACTGTATGGAGGAGTGGGGGGCATAATACTGTATGGAGGAGCGGGGGGGCATAATACTGTATGGAGGAACCGGGGGGCATGATACTGTATGGAGGAGCGGGGGGCTTAATACTGTATGGAGGAGCCGGGGGGGCATAATACTGTGTGGAGGAGTAGGGGGGGCATAATACTGTGTGGAGGAGCGGGGGGGGGAAATACTGTGTGGAGGAGCTGGGGGGCGTAATACTATGTGGAGGAGCAGGGGGGCCACAATACTGTGTGGAGGAGCGGCGTCCCATAATACTGTGTGGAGGGGCTGGGGGGCATAATACTGTATCGGGAGCGGGGATCCCATGATACTGTGTGGAGGAGTGGGCTCCCATGATACTGTATGGAGGAGTGGGGGGGCATAATACTGTTTGAAGGAGCGGGGGGCCCAAAATACTGTGTGGAGGACCTGAGAGGGCTTAATACTGTTTGAAGGAGCGGGGGGCCCTTGATACCGTATGGAGGAGCAGGGGGCATAATAATGTATGGAGGAGCTTTGGGCATAATACTGTGTGGTGGAGCGGGGGGCATAATACTGTATGGAGGAGCAGGGGGGACATAATACTGTATGGAGGAGCAGGGGGGACATAATACTGTATGGAGGAGCGGGGTCCCATAATACTGTATGGAGGAGCGGGGGTGCATAATACTGTATGGAGGAGCAGAGGGGGGACATAATACTGTGTGGAGGAACGAGGTCCTATAATACTGTATGGAGGAGCGGGGATGCATAATACTGTATGGAGGAGCGGGAATGCATAATACTGTATTGAGGAGCGGGGTTCCATAATACTTTGTGGAGGAGCTGGGGGACATAATACTGTGTGGAGGAGCACGGGGCACACAATACTGTATGTAGGAGCAAGGGGCCCATGATGTGCTGTATGGAGGAGCATTATATGGGGCCCATAATACTTTATGGAGGACTATGTGGTTGGTCATAATACTATATGGAGGACTATGAGGTGCTCATAATACTGTATGAAGAGCATTATATGGGGCCAATAATACTGTATGGAGAAGCATTATATGGGGCAATAATACTGTATGGCAGACTATGTGGTTGGCCATAATACTGTATGGAGGACTATGAGGTGCCCGTAATACAGTATGGAGCACTATGTGGTTGACCACAATACTGTATGGAGGACTATGTTATGACCAGCACGGTGCCGCAGTGGTTAGCACTGCAGCCTTGCAGTGCTGGGGTCCTGGGTTCTAATCCCACCCAGGACAACATCTGCAAAGAGTTTGTATGTTCTCTCCGTGTTTGCGTGGGTTTCCTCCGGGCACTCCGGTTTCCTCCCACATTCAAAAGACATACTGATAGGGATTCTAGATTGTGAGCCCCATCGGGGACAGTGATGATAGTGTGTGCAAAACTGTAAAGCGCTGCGGAATATGTTAGCGCTATATAAAAATAAAGATTATTATTATTATTACCATAATACTGTATGGAGGACTATGAGGTGCCCATAATACTGTATGGAGCACTATGTGTTGACCATAATACTGTAAATCACACTGTGTGGTGCCTATATATTGTAATACAGTATATCTGTTTTTTTATCTGTGCATCAGGAATCGTGGCATGTGTTAAAGGGGCCCACTGATACTCTTTTGCCCGAGACCTATGGAAACCTGGAGCCGGCCCTGGCGACAACGCACATCAAGATGAATGTCGGCTGCAGCTGTGACAGGGCGCTCTGCCTCTGTGACAGGCCGTCTGTTGAAGTCACATAGCAGTTTTGTTAAATGAATCCTGCAGCCTTTGATAGGCCGGCAGCCTTTCAATGTTACTGCTATATGACATCACCGTGCGGCCTGTCACAGAGCAGAGCGCCCTGTCACAGCTGCAGTCGGCAGCCATTGTAATGACCACGCCAAATATGAAGCCACGAGAGGATGTCGGGGAGCATAAGAAGGGGAGAAGAATCCCCCCCCCTGTATTTGGGCAAGGTAGTGGCCATAGGGACGGACATAGGGGTCCAGGGAGGGTACATTACATAAAGGGGCCCAGGATGAGGACATTTATTACTGGAAGGGGCCCAGGATAGGGATCTTATTAAGGTGGACATTGGGGTCCAAGATGCAGCCATTAAATAAAGGAGCCAAGGATCTGGCTACTGTGCAGGGAGGCACTATGTCTTTTTTTCATCATCTGACAAAGTATAGAAGTCGAGGAAAATAGTGGGGAATGTGCTCTGGAAGCGATTGCAGTGCCCCAGGGTCCTGGTCATTGCAGTAATATCATTCTCCTCTAGGGGGGAGTGATGTTACGTTTGGAGGCAAAGAAGGACAACCGAATCCAGGTATCACAAACATGCAACACATTTCGCACTCCAGGCCACCAGGGGGAGCTATGCTCCTATTTATTAGGGCACTCTTCACACTTAGGTAAAACTGGTTGCCTGGAGAGGAAGTTAGGCAGTTGCTGGCTGAGCTTTGCTCAGGTAGTTGGTCCCTGACAGGGGTGGGAGCCTGTCAGAGGCTGAGACAGAAGGACACGAAGCTGTGCCTGCCCTAAGTGCGGCAGTTTCTATGAAAGGACACTAAAAGAGAACTGTATTGTTGAGAGGGTGAAGAAGTCAAAGCAAAGGAGTGGATACCAGAAGGAGCTCTGCCCTACACAGGCTGCCTCCTTCTGAGGCGCAGGATCCCGGTAGCCGGAACACCGAGGGAGCAACAGTCCTTTACGTCTTGCTCCAGAGACCGGCAGGACAGCTAATTTCACGTTACTGATCCGCCTCTACACCCAGGAGGCAATGTGGCACCGCTTAGTGGCTGGGGCATGATAGAGTCCCTGTAAAACACTTCAAGCCACCGGTCATACGGGTTTGTCCTATCCATCTGGGGGACAGAGAGAGAGACATAACATCAATTACATCTACAACATCTGTGAGGACCTTATGAGACGCTTAGCAGTAAGGTACTACAACACCACGGCGCTAGAGGAAGGCTACTGATTTCTACCTGGACAAGGGGACTCTTGATTTGCCTCCAAACCGGCCGGACTCTGCCTGCCCTGTGGTCTGGTGCTCTGGACTGTGGATGCTGAAGCCTTCAGTAAAAGGTAAAGAGACTGCAACCTTGTGTCCTCGTTCTTCACTGCGCCTCACACCATCCACCATCTACACACTGGGAAGCCCTGGGGACATACTTCACCTGTGGGAAGGTATACCATCTAGCTGCCATAACATCACCCCAGCGGACCCCTTAAAGCAGCGTCGGTCACCCTGACTGAATACCACAGGTGGCGTCACAAACATTTTCCCTTTAAAGACCTTTCCCTTTTACATGGACGTCCCAAGGGCCACGGACTGGGTCAGCCACTGCGACATATCCCCCCATGAACTGAAAGACCCGGTACCGAATACCCCGCTGCCCTTGGGGGCGCTCAATGATCAGCTATAGTTAACTGTGTTATTTTCTGCAGAGACGAGTCTTTGCTGGAAGAAGTAATGGCGGTCTGCACTGGTTGAAGAAAAAAGACTTCAACTACAGATGTCACTGATGAGTCAGTGTGTTGCTTGTACAATTACACTATATACTGTATACTGTCTACAGAGCTCTTGTGTATAATGTCACTGGTGATCCCTGTATTACCTGTACACTGACACTATATACAGAGCTCCTGTGTATAATGTCACCGGTGATCACGGTATTACCTGTGCACTATACACTATATACAGAGCTCCTGTGTATAATGTCACTGGTGATCACTGTATTATGTGTACACTGACACTATATACAGAGCTCTTGTGTATAATGTCACTGGTGATCCCTGTATTACCTGAACACTGACACTATATACCGAGCTCTTGTGTATAATGTCACCGGTGATCCCTGTATTACCTGTACACTATACACCATATACAGAGCTCCTGTGTATAATGTCACTGGTGATCACTGTATTACCTGTACACTGACACTATATACAGAGCTCCTGTGTATAATGTCACTGGTGATCACTGTACTACCTGTACACTATACACTATATACAGAGCTCCTGTGTATGTCATTGGTGATCATTGTATTGCCTGTACACTGACACTATACAGAGCTCCTGTGTATGTCACTGGTGATCACTGTATTACCTGTACACTATATACAGAGCTCCTGTGTATGTCACTGGTGATCACTGTATTACATGTACACTATATACAGAGCTCCTGTGTATAATGTCGTTGGTAATCATTGTATTACCTGTACACTGACACTATATACAGAGCTCCTGTGTATAATGTCACCAGTGATCACTGTATTAACTGTACTCTGACACTATATACAGAGCTCCTGTGCATAATGTCACTGGTGGTCACTGTATTACCTGTACACTGACACTATATACAGAGCTCTTGTGTATAATGTCACTGGTGCTCACTGTATTACCTCTACACTGACACTTTATACAGATCTCCTGTGTATAATGTCACCTGTGATCACTGTATTACCTGTACACTGACACTATATACAGAGCTACTGTGTATATTGTCACTGGTGGTAATAACAGTGTTGTTAGTATTGTGGTTTGTATTCATAATCAATATTGTAGTATTCCGGCACTATGTGTTGGTAATTTGTGGTCTGGTCAAGACGTGGCAGTATTTCTCCTTGTATGTGGTATAATTTGGTCCCTATATGCTGGTAATATTTATTTTATTTTTACTCATTTATATAGCGCTATTAATTTCACAGACATTATTGCCACTGTCCCCGATGGGGCTCACAATCTAGATTCCCTAGCAGTATGTCTTTGTAAAAGTGGGAGGAAACCAGAGTACCTGGAGGAAACCCACGCAAACACGGGGAGAACATACAAACTCATTGCAGATGTTGTCCTTGGTGGGATTTGAACCCAGGACCCCAGCGCTGCAAGGCTGCAGTGCTAACCTCTGAACCGTGCTGCCCTGATACGTCATATTATTCGGTCACTATGTGGTGGTAATATGTGATCTGGTCATGGTGTGGCAGTATTTGTCCCTTGTATGTAGTATTATTTGGTCACTATGTGGTCTGGTCATGGTGTGGTGGTATTTCTTCCAGTATACGGTAATTTTGGTCTTGGTATAGTGGATTCTGTTGTTTATGGCAGTCATTTGTTCTCTCTGATATTAATTAGGAGTCGATTCTTTATTTCCATTAGAGTTTTAATGCTTTGTACACAGCGGCGGAGATGCACTTACAGGGGGAATCCTGTGGAAAAAAGTAATCACCTCTCCACAGGACAAGTGATAACGTATTGATTGGTGAGGGGTCTGACTGCTTGGACCCATTCAGCAATATGTGGAACTTTTTATCCCCATTAGACTGGAATGGCATGTCCGACTAGATCACTGATCCATTCATTCACTCTGTGGCTGCACTTGTTTTTTTCTGGAAGCCCCAAAGAGAACGAATGGAGCTGCGGTCAGACATTCCACCTGCCGCTGCATTTTAAAATAGGGATAAAAGTGTCCTGTCAGGGATAAAACTTCCTCATTCTTCCGATCGGTGCAGTTTCTAATGGTCGGACCTAAGCGATCACCTATCCTGTGGAGCCCATGGATCGGTGATAACTTGTTTTAACCAAGAACCCCATTAATGTAAACTATCGTGATTATACATCCCAGTTATAGGAGCGCACAGTAGATGTGCAGCAGCCGCCTGTGTTTTACAGCTGATGCTCCGCTATAGTGATAGATATTTGCATATAGCTGTAGGGTGGGCGCCTAGAGTTCATTCCCCTGGTGGGTCCCAGACACCACAGTCCGACCCTGCATATAATCATCAGTCAATAATTCCACAGATACAATATTGCAGCATATATCACATTATTTATTAACCCTTTGTTGCCCACTTTAACTACAATTATTGCTAAACAGTTTGACAGTAACTCCCAACAGGGATTTTAGTTGACTTTGAAGGCTGGCAATGCTGAGACCAGACTGGACCGTGTTGGCATTATTTGATGCCAATGATCCTTCAGCTCTGATTGGCTGATTGTTGTTGTTCAAGCAGCAGAAGGCGCTCCACACGTAGCTAGGAATATTGATTCTTTGCACCCCACTGACCGAAATCCAGTTGTTGCCTGGTACAACTCCGGTAATGACGAACATCTTTCCGCAAGTAGCGGCAATGCTTCTCACTTTCATTTCATTGTTTCTCCAAGCTCCACTGTTCAAGGCGCCATACATGGGGGCCACGTTGGTGAGGGTGTAGGTAGCTTTCTGTCCTGCTCCATCAGGATGGTCAGCATTTGGGTTAAGGTGGCCCTTGTGGTAGTTGCTTCCTGTATAGTCAGAGTTGATGGCTTGAGTTTGCTTAATGAGGTCAGCTGGGTTAGCTGAAAGACCAAGATTTCGGATTGCTGTTTCTGTTGCAGGCTGGAGAGTCATTTCTTTGGGAAGTCTGGTGTCCACCAACTGAAATAGGAAAATAGGAGCAGAATATCCAGTGATTTCTAAACATTACATTTCTCCTATTGCGTCAAGATAGAGACCAGTTGCCACATATAGTGGCTTCTTTCACACTCTGTATATCCTTGTCTCTTTTTCATAAATGATTCATGTATTTTATATACAGTTAAATCCATATATAGTTGGACATAGACAAAATTTTTCTAATTTTGGTTAGAGACATTACCACAATGTATTTTAAACAAAACAATTCAGATGCAGTTGAAGTTCAGACTTTCAGCTTTCATTTGAGGGTATCCACATTAAAATTGGATAAAGGGTTTAGAAGTTTCAACTCCTTAACATGTGCCACCCTGTTTCTAAAGGGACCAAAAGTAATTGGACACATTAAATAATTTAAGAAAAAAATGTTCATTTCTAGTACTTGGTTGAAAACCCTTTGTTGGTAATGACTGCCTGAAGTCTTGAACTCATGGACATCACCAGATGCTGTGTTTCCTCCTTTTTGATGCTCTTCTAGGCCTTCACTGCGGTGGTTTTCAGTTGCTGTTTGTTTGTGGGCCTTTCTGTCTGAAGTTTAGTTTTTAACAAGTGAAATGCTGCTCAATTGGGTTGAGATCAAGTGACTGACTTGGCCATTCAAGAATATTCCACTTCTTTGCTTTAATAAACTCCTGGGTTGCTTTGGCTTTATGTTTTGGTTCATTGTCCATCTGTAGTTTGGCTGCATTTGGCTGGATCTGAGCACACAGTATGTCTCTGAATACCTCAGAATTCATTTGGTTGCTTCTGTCCTGTGTCACATCATCAATAAACACTGGTGACCCAGTGCCACTGGCAGCCATGCATGCCCAAACCATCACACTGCCTCCGCCGTGTTTTACAGATGATGTGGTATGCTTTGGATCATGAGCTGTACCACGCCTTCACCATACTTTTCTCTTTCCATCATTCTGGTAGAGGTTGATCTTGGTTTCATCTGTCCAAAGAATGTTCTTCCAGAACTGTGCTGGCTTTTTTAGATGTTTTTTAGCAAAGTCCACTCTAGCCTTTTTCTTCTTGATGCTTAGGAGTGGCTTGCACCGTGCAGTGATCCCTCTGTATTTACTTTCATGCAGTCTTCTCTTTATGGTAGATTTGGATGTTGATACGCCGACCTCCTGGAGAGTGTTGTTCACTTGGTTGGCTGTTGTGAAGGGGTTTCTCTTCACCATGGAGATTATTCTGCGATCATCCACCACTGTTGCCTTCCGTGGGCGCCCAGGTCTTTTTGCATTGATGAGTTCACCAGTGCTTTCTTTCTCAGGATGTACCAAACTGTAGATGTTGCCACTCCTAATATTGTAGCAATTTCTCGGATGGGTTTTTTTTCAGTTTTCGCAGCTTAAGGATGGCTTGTTTCACCTGCATGGATAGCTCCTTTGACCGCATGTTTACTTCACAGAAAAACCTTCTAAATGCAAGCACCACACCTCAAATCAACTCCAGGCCTTTCATCTGCTTAATTGAGAATGACATAATGAAGGGATTGCCCACACCTGTCCATGAAATAGCCTTGGAGTCAAGTGTCCAATTACTTTTGATCCGTTTAAAAACAGGGTGGCACATGTTAAGGAGCTGAAACTCCTAAACCCTTCATCCAATTTTAATGCGGATACTCTCAAAGGAAAGCTGAAAGTCTGAACTTCAACTGCATCTGAATTGTTTTGTTTAAAATTCATTGTGGTAATGTCTATAACCAAAATTAGAAAAATGTCTCTGTCCAAATATATATGGACTTAACTGTATATATATATATATATATATATATATATATATATATATATGTACAGTACAGACCAAAAGTTTGGGCACACCTTCTCATTTAAAGATTTTTCTTTATTTTCATGACTATGAAAATTGTACATTCATACTGAAGGCATCAAAACTATGAATTAACACATGTGGAATTATATGCTTAACAAAAAAGTGTGAAACAACTGAAAATGTCTTATATTCTAGGTTCTTCAAAGTAGCCACCTTTTGCTTTGATGACTGCTTTGCACACTCTTGGCATTCTCTTGATGAGCTTCAAGAGGTAGTCACCGGGAATGGTTTTCACTTCACAGGAGTGCACTGTCAGGTTTAATAAGTGGGGTTTCTTGCCTTATAAATGGGGTTGGGACCATGAGTTGTGTTGTGCAGAAGTCTGGTGGATACACAGCTGATAGTCCTACTGAGTAGACTGTAAGAATTTGTATTATGGCAAGAAAAAAGCAGCTAAGTAAAGAAAAACGAGTGGCCATCATTACTTTAAGAAATGAAGTTCAGTGTAAGGACTTGGACTGTACATCTGTTTTTGTTTGCCCTCAGTTCAGTTACTTTTGCCCTTACCTAAGATGGAGTCATTGGCCTCACGGGGGCCATCTTGTTTCCTGTCAGATTTTCCTTGTTCCTGTCTGTGGTCTATTTAAGGGAGCTCTGTATATATACTCATTGCTTGAGTATCTTGTTCCTGACTTGTGATCAAGCTGGAAGAACTGCTATCTTGCTGGTTTCTTCGTTACTTTGGGATACCCCGTCTGTCTCCGGTTCTACATCTCTTCATTGCAAAGACTTGTTTCCCTGGAAATGCTCTGCACTCATCTCTGCCGCTGGACTGCTCCCTGCTAGGAGGCCTGGTCTGGTCTCCAGGTCTCTGGACCTGACATACTTGGACTTCCACGGTCTGTACATGTGCTTACTGCCTATCCAGCTCTGTCTGCTACTAACCTGCTGTGTCATAACTGTTTACCTGCATATCATTATAAATATTCTTGAACTCTTAACCTATTGTCTCTCGGCCTCTTTTCTTACCCATGATACTGATCTCCAGGCTCGGACTGGCCCACCGGGGAACCGGAGGATCCTCCGGTGGGCCCTGGCACTGACACCTGCTGGCAGGGCCTCCCCCCGCTCCAGGGCCCCCTCCCCTCCCCTGCTGCCTCCCGCCTTGAATACTCACCCTGCTCCAGCGATGGTCTCGGCGTCTGCACTGCAGTTCGTCCTGAACGAGCTGTCACGTGACACCGCTCATTAAGATCATGAATATGCACATATTCATGATCTTAATGAACTGTGTGTTAGGGGGTCGAGTTCCCGCTTCTGCACAGGGGGAATCTCGAGCCACCTCCGCTGCGGACTCCCATTCTTGTCCAGCCGCAGTGGAGTCTGCTCAGCAAAGACGTCGGTCCCAGCGTCTTGCTCATTCTCACTCTGTTCTGAGAGTTACTGCTGCTTCTCCAGTCTCTGCCATTAAAGTCAGTGCTGGTCAGCAGCGAGCGGACTTCTCTGGGACTAAGTCCTTGTCTGCACGTACTGAGCATGTCCAGGGTAAGATCTCCCGTTGGAGATCGAGGGTCATGTGCTCAGGCTCTGCAGCACATTCCATTGGTCCTTTTGGCAGGTCTTGGAAGGGCAAAGGTACTGTAGCCACTTCCTGTGCTGCTGCTATATAAACTGCGCATGACCGCACAGCCATGCGCTAGTATTGTCTTACAATTGAATACGTGTGTTTGTTGTGAGTGCAAGTCGTTCATTAAATACCCCTACCCTATTGTATGACTGTTCGCGTATGGAGTATGGCTGCTATCTAGCGCCCGACTAATCACTCAACGTGTCACACATGTATCAGCGTCTATTGCTGTGACCGCCAGTGCGGCGGAGTAGGGGGGGCATAATACTGTGTGGAGGAGCGGGGGGGCATATTACTGTGTGGAGGAGCTGGGGAGCATAATACTGTGTGGAGGAGCTGGGGGCGTAATACTGTGTGGAGGAGCGGCATCCCATAATATTGTGTGGAGGGGCGGGGGGCATAATACTGAATGGGGGAGCGGGGATCCCATGATACTGTGTGGAGGAGTGGGGGGCATAATGCTGTTTGAAGGTGCGGGGGGGATAATACTATATGGAGGAGCGGGGTTCCATAATACTGTATGGAGGAGCAGGGGGGCATAATACTGTATGGAGGAGCGGGGGGGCATAATACTGAATGGAGGAGCGGGGGGGCATAATACTGTGTGAAGAAGTGGGGGGCGTAATACTGTGTGGAGGAGCTTGGGATCATAATACTGTGTGGAGGAGCTGGGGGGTGTAATACTGGTAATACTGTGTGGACTGTGTGGAGGAGCAGGGGGCCCATAATACTGTGTGGAGGAGCGGCGTCCCATAATACTGTGGAGGAGCGGGGGGGGCATAATACTGTATGGGGGAGAGGAGATCCCATAATACTGTGTGGAGGAGCTGAGGGGGCATAATACTGTTTGAAGGAGTGGGGGGCCCATAATACTGTATGGAGGAGTGGGGGGCATAATACTGTATGGAGGAGCGGGGGGGCATAATACTGTATGGAGGAACCGGGGGGCATGATACTGTATGGAGGAGCGGGGGGCTTAATACTGTATGGAGGAGCCGGGGGGGCATAATACTGTGTGGAGGAGTAGGGGGGGCATAATACTGTGTGGAGGAGCGGGGGGGGGAAATACTGTGTGGAGGAGCTGGGGGGCGTAATACTATGTGGAGGAGCAGGGGGGCCACAATACTGTGTGGAGGAGCGGCGTCCCATAATACTGTGTGGAGGGGCTGGGGGGCATAATACTGTATCGGGAGCGGGGATCCCATGATACTGTGTGGAGGAGTGGGCTCCCATGATACTGTATGGAGGAGTGGGGGGGCATAATACTGTTTGAAGGAGCGGGGGGCCCTTGATACCGTATGGAGGAGCAGGGGGCATAATAATGTATGGAGGAGCTTTGGGCATAATACTGTGTGGTGGAGCGGGGGGCATAATACTGTATGGAGGAGCAGGGGGGACATAATACTGTATGGAGGAGCAGGGGGGACATAATACTGTATGGAGGAGCGGGGTCCCATAATACTGTATGGAGGAGCGGGGGTGCATAATACTGTATGGAGGAGCAGAGGGGGGACATAATACTGTGTGGAGGAACGAGGTCCTATAATACTGTATGGAGGAGCGGGGATGCATAATACTGTATGGAGGAGCGGGAATGCATAATACTGTATTGAGGAGCGGGGTTCCATAATACTTTGTGGAGGAGCTGGGGGACATAATACTGTGTGGAGGAGCACGGGGCACACAATACTGTATGTAGGAGCAAGGGGCCCATGATGTGCTGTATGGAGGAGCATTATATGGGGCCCATAATACTTTATGGAGGACTATGTGGTTGGTCATAATACTATATGGAGGACTATGAGGTGCTCATAATACTGTATGAAGAGCATTATATGGGGCCAATAATACTGTATGGAGAAGCATTATATGGGGCAATAATACTGTATGGCAGACTATGTGGTTGGCCATAATACTGTATGGAGGACTATGAGGTGCCCGTAATACAGTATGGAGCACTATGTGGTTGACCACAATACTGTATGGAGGACTATGTTATGACCAGCACGGTGCCGCAGTGGTTAGCACTGCAGCCTTGCAGTGCTGGGGTCCTGGGTTCTAATCCCACCCAGGACAACATCTGCAAAGAGTTTGTATGTTCTCTCCGTGTTTGCGTGGGTTTCCTCCGGGCACTCCGGTTTCCTCCCACATTCAAAAGACATACTGATAGGGATTCTAGATTGTGAGCCCCATCGGGGACAGTGATGATAGTGTGTGCAAAACTGTAAAGCGCTGCGGAATATGTTAGCGCTATATAAAAATAAAGATTATTATTATTATTACCATAATACTGTATGGAGGACTATGAGGTGCCCATAATACTGTATGGAGCACTATGTGTTGACCATAATACTGTAAATCACACTGTGTGGTGCCTATATATTGTAATACAGTATATCTGTTTTTTTATCTGTGCATCAGGAATCGTGGCATGTGTTAAAGGGGCCCACTGATACTCTTTTGCCCGAGACCTATGGAAACCTGGAGCCGGCCCTGGCGACAACGCACATCAAGATGAATGTCGGCTGCAGCTGTGACAGGGCGCTCTGCCTCTGTGACAGGCCGTCTGTTGAAGTCACATAGCAGTTTTGTTAAATGAATCCTGCAGCCTTTGATAGGCCGGCAGCCTTTCAATGTTACTGCTATATGACATCACCGTGCGGCCTGTCACAGAGCAGAGCGCCCTGTCACAGCTGCAGTCGGCAGCCATTGTAATGACCACGCCAAATATGAAGCCACGAGAGGATGTCGGGGAGCATAAGAAGGGGAGAAGAATCCCCCCCCCTGTATTTGGGCAAGGTAGTGGCCATAGGGACGGACATAGGGGTCCAGGGAGGGTACATTACATAAAGGGGCCCAGGATGAGGACATTTATTACTGGAAGGGGCCCAGGATAGGGATCTTATTAAGGTGG
Source organism: Ranitomeya imitator (assembly GCF_032444005.1). NCBI lineage: Eukaryota > Metazoa > Chordata > Amphibia > Anura > Dendrobatidae > Ranitomeya > Ranitomeya imitator. The sequence continues at coordinate 166,792,533 of NC_091283.1, read as the reverse complement.
ACATTGGGGTCCAAGATGCAGCCATTAAATAAAGGAGCCAAGGATCTGGCTACTGTGCAGGGAGGCACTATGTCTTTTTTTCATCATCTGACAAAGTATAGAAGTCGAGGAAAATAGTGGGGAATGTGCTCTGGAAGCGATTGCAGTGCCCCAGGGTCCTGGTCATTGCAGTAATATCATTCTCCTCTAGGGGGGAGTGATGTTACGTTTGGAGGCAAAGAAGGACAACCGAATCCAGGTATCACAAACATGCAACACATTTCGCACTCCAGGCCACCAGGGGGAGCTATGCTCCTATTTATTAGGGCACTCTTCACACTTAGGTAAAACTGGTTGCCTGGAGAGGAAGTTAGGCAGTTGCTGGCTGAGCTTTGCTCAGGTAGTTGGTCCCTGACAGGGGTGGGAGCCTGTCAGAGGCTGAGACAGAAGGACACGAAGCTGTGCCTGCCCTAAGTGCGGCAGTTTCTATGAAAGGACACTAAAAGAGAACTGTATTGTTGAGAGGGTGAAGAAGTCAAAGCAAAGGAGTGGATACCAGAAGGAGCTCTGCCCTACACAGGCTGCCTCCTTCTGAGGCGCAGGATCCCGGTAGCCGGAACACCGAGGGAGCAACAGTCCTTTACGTCTTGCTCCAGAGACCGGCAGGACAGCTAATTTCACGTTACTGATCCGCCTCTACACCCAGGAGGCAATGTGGCACCGCTTAGTGGCTGGGGCATGATAGAGTCCCTGTAAAACACTTCAAGCCACCGGTCATACGGGTTTGTCCTATCCATCTGGGGGACAGAGAGAGAGACATAACATCAATTACATCTACAACATCTGTGAGGACCTTATGAGACGCTTAGCAGTAAGGTACTACAACACCACGGCGCTAGAGGAAGGCTACTGATTTCTACCTGGACAAGGGGACTCTTGATTTGCCTCCAAACCGGCCGGACTCTGCCTGCCCTGTGGTCTGGTGCTCTGGACTGTGGATGCTGAAGCCTTCAGTAAAAGGTAAAGAGACTGCAACCTTGTGTCCTCGTTCTTCACTGCGCCTCACACCATCCACCATCTACACACTGGGAAGCCCTGGGGACATACTTCACCTGTGGGAAGGTATACCATCTAGCTGCCATAACATCACCCCAGCGGACCCCTTAAAGCAGCGTCGGTCACCCTGACTGAATACCACAGGTGGCGTCACAAACATTTTCCCTTTAAAGACCTTTCCCTTTTACATGGACGTCCCAAGGGCCACGGACTGGGTCAGCCACTGCGACATATCCCCCCATGAACTGAAAGACCCGGTACCGAATACCCCGCTGCCCTTGGGGGCGCTCAATGATCAGCTATAGTTAACTGTGTTATTTTCTGCAGAGACGAGTCTTTGCTGGAAGAAGTAATGGCGGTCTGCACTGGTTGAAGAAAAAAGACTTCAACTACAGATGTCACTGATGAGTCAGTGTGTTGCTTGTACAATTACACTATATACTGTATACTGTCTACAGAGCTCTTGTGTATAATGTCACTGGTGATCCCTGTATTACCTGTACACTGACACTATATACAGAGCTCCTGTGTATAATGTCACCGGTGATCACGGTATTACCTGTGCACTATACACTATATACAGAGCTCCTGTGTATAATGTCACTGGTGATCACTGTATTATGTGTACACTGACACTATATACAGAGCTCTTGTGTATAATGTCACTGGTGATCCCTGTATTACCTGAACACTGACACTATATACCGAGCTCTTGTGTATAATGTCACCGGTGATCCCTGTATTACCTGTACACTATACACCATATACAGAGCTCCTGTGTATAATGTCACTGGTGATCACTGTATTACCTGTACACTGACACTATATACAGAGCTCCTGTGTATAATGTCACTGGTGATCACTGTACTACCTGTACACTATACACTATATACAGAGCTCCTGTGTATGTCATTGGTGATCATTGTATTGCCTGTACACTGACACTATACAGAGCTCCTGTGTATGTCACTGGTGATCACTGTATTACCTGTACACTATATACAGAGCTCCTGTGTATGTCACTGGTGATCACTGTATTACATGTACACTATATACAGAGCTCCTGTGTATAATGTCGTTGGTAATCATTGTATTACCTGTACACTGACACTATATACAGAGCTCCTGTGTATAATGTCACCAGTGATCACTGTATTAACTGTACTCTGACACTATATACAGAGCTCCTGTGCATAATGTCACTGGTGGTCACTGTATTACCTGTACACTGACACTATATACAGAGCTCTTGTGTATAATGTCACTGGTGCTCACTGTATTACCTCTACACTGACACTTTATACAGATCTCCTGTGTATAATGTCACCTGTGATCACTGTATTACCTGTACACTGACACTATATACAGAGCTACTGTGTATATTGTCACTGGTGGTAATAACAGTGTTGTTAGTATTGTGGTTTGTATTCATAATCAATATTGTAGTATTCCGGCACTATGTGTTGGTAATTTGTGGTCTGGTCAAGACGTGGCAGTATTTCTCCTTGTATGTGGTATAATTTGGTCCCTATATGCTGGTAATATTTATTTTATTTTTACTCATTTATATAGCGCTATTAATTTCACAGACATTATTGCCACTGTCCCCGATGGGGCTCACAATCTAGATTCCCTAGCAGTATGTCTTTGTAAAAGTGGGAGGAAACCAGAGTACCTGGAGGAAACCCACGCAAACACGGGGAGAACATACAAACTCATTGCAGATGTTGTCCTTGGTGGGATTTGAACCCAGGACCCCAGCGCTGCAAGGCTGCAGTGCTAACCTCTGAACCGTGCTGCCCTGATACGTCATATTATTCGGTCACTATGTGGTGGTAATATGTGATCTGGTCATGGTGTGGCAGTATTTGTCCCTTGTATGTAGTATTATTTGGTCACTATGTGGTCTGGTCATGGTGTGGTGGTATTTCTTCCAGTATACGGTAATTTTGGTCTTGGTATAGTGGATTCTGTTGTTTATGGCAGTCATTTGTTCTCTCTGATATTAATTAGGAGTCGATTCTTTATTTCCATTAGAGTTTTAATGCTTTGTACACAGCGGCGGAGATGCACTTACAGGGGGAATCCTGTGGAAAAAAGTAATCACCTCTCCACAGGACAAGTGATAACGTATTGATTGGTGAGGGGTCTGACTGCTTGGACCCATTCAGCAATATGTGGAACTTTTTATCCCCATTAGACTGGAATGGCATGTCCGACTAGATCACTGATCCATTCATTCACTCTGTGGCTGCACTTGTTTTTTTCTGGAAGCCCCAAAGAGAACGAATGGAGCTGCGGTCAGACATTCCACCTGCCGCTGCATTTTAAAATAGGGATAAAAGTGTCCTGTCAGGGATAAAACTTCCTCATTCTTCCGATCGGTGCAGTTTCTAATGGTCGGACCTAAGCGATCACCTATCCTGTGGAGCCCATGGATCGGTGATAACTTGTTTTAACCAAGAACCCCATTAATGTAAACTATCGTGATTATACATCCCAGTTATAGGAGCGCACAGTAGATGTGCAGCAGCCGCCTGTGTTTTACAGCTGATGCTCCGCTATAGTGATAGATATTTGCATATAGCTGTAGGGTGGGCGCCTAGAGTTCATTCCCCTGGTGGGTCCCAGACACCACAGTCCGACCCTGCATATAATCATCAGTCAATAATTCCACAGATACAATATTGCAGCATATATCACATTATTTATTAACCCTTTGTTGCCCACTTTAACTACAATTATTGCTAAACAGTTTGACAGTAACTCCCAACAGGGATTTTAGTTGACTTTGAAGGCTGGCAATGCTGAGACCAGACTGGACCGTGTTGGCATTATTTGATGCCAATGATCCTTCAGCTCTGATTGGCTGATTGTTGTTGTTCAAGCAGCAGAAGGCGCTCCACACGTAGCTAGGAATATTGATTCTTTGCACCCCACTGACCGAAATCCAGTTGTTGCCTGGTACAACTCCGGTAATGACGAACATCTTTCCGCAAGTAGCGGCAATGCTTCTCACTTTCATTTCATTGTTTCTCCAAGCTCCACTGTTCAAGGCGCCATACATGGGGGCCACGTTGGTGAGGGTGTAGGTAGCTTTCTGTCCTGCTCCATCAGGATGGTCAGCATTTGGGTTAAGGTGGCCCTTGTGGTAGTTGCTTCCTGTATAGTCAGAGTTGATGGCTTGAGTTTGCTTAATGAGGTCAGCTGGGTTAGCTGAAAGACCAAGATTTCGGATTGCTGTTTCTGTTGCAGGCTGGAGAGTCATTTCTTTGGGAAGTCTGGTGTCCACCAACTGAAATAGGAAAATAGGAGCAGAATATCCAGTGATTTCTAAACATTACATTTCTCCTATTGCGTCAAGATAGAGACCAGTTGCCACATATAGTGGCTTCTTTCACACTCTGTATATCCTTGTCTCTTTTTCATAAATGATTCATGTATTTTATATACAGTTAAATCCATATATAGTTGGACATAGACAAAATTTTTCTAATTTTGGTTAGAGACATTACCACAATGTATTTTAAACAAAACAATTCAGATGCAGTTGAAGTTCAGACTTTCAGCTTTCATTTGAGGGTATCCACATTAAAATTGGATAAAGGGTTTAGAAGTTTCAACTCCTTAACATGTGCCACCCTGTTTCTAAAGGGACCAAAAGTAATTGGACACATTAAATAATTTAAGAAAAAAATGTTCATTTCTAGTACTTGGTTGAAAACCCTTTGTTGGTAATGACTGCCTGAAGTCTTGAACTCATGGACATCACCAGATGCTGTGTTTCCTCCTTTTTGATGCTCTTCTAGGCCTTCACTGCGGTGGTTTTCAGTTGCTGTTTGTTTGTGGGCCTTTCTGTCTGAAGTTTAGTTTTTAACAAGTGAAATGCTGCTCAATTGGGTTGAGATCAAGTGACTGACTTGGCCATTCAAGAATATTCCACTTCTTTGCTTTAATAAACTCCTGGGTTGCTTTGGCTTTATGTTTTGGTTCATTGTCCATCTGTAGTTTGGCTGCATTTGGCTGGATCTGAGCACACAGTATGTCTCTGAATACCTCAGAATTCATTTGGTTGCTTCTGTCCTGTGTCACATCATCAATAAACACTGGTGACCCAGTGCCACTGGCAGCCATGCATGCCCAAACCATCACACTGCCTCCGCCGTGTTTTACAGATGATGTGGTATGCTTTGGATCATGAGCTGTACCACGCCTTCACCATACTTTTCTCTTTCCATCATTCTGGTAGAGGTTGATCTTGGTTTCATCTGTCCAAAGAATGTTCTTCCAGAACTGTGCTGGCTTTTTTAGATGTTTTTTAGCAAAGTCCACTCTAGCCTTTTTCTTCTTGATGCTTAGGAGTGGCTTGCACCGTGCAGTGATCCCTCTGTATTTACTTTCATGCAGTCTTCTCTTTATGGTAGATTTGGATGTTGATACGCCGACCTCCTGGAGAGTGTTGTTCACTTGGTTGGCTGTTGTGAAGGGGTTTCTCTTCACCATGGAGATTATTCTGCGATCATCCACCACTGTTGCCTTCCGTGGGCGCCCAGGTCTTTTTGCATTGATGAGTTCACCAGTGCTTTCTTTCTCAGGATGTACCAAACTGTAGATGTTGCCACTCCTAATATTGTAGCAATTTCTCGGATGGGTTTTTTTTCAGTTTTCGCAGCTTAAGGATGGCTTGTTTCACCTGCATGGATAGCTCCTTTGACCGCATGTTTACTTCACAGAAAAACCTTCTAAATGCAAGCACCACACCTCAAATCAACTCCAGGCCTTTCATCTGCTTAATTGAGAATGACATAATGAAGGGATTGCCCACACCTGTCCATGAAATAGCCTTGGAGTCAAGTGTCCAATTACTTTTGATCCGTTTAAAAACAGGGTGGCACATGTTAAGGAGCTGAAACTCCTAAACCCTTCATCCAATTTTAATGCGGATACTCTCAAAGGAAAGCTGAAAGTCTGAACTTCAACTGCATCTGAATTGTTTTGTTTAAAATTCATTGTGGTAATGTCTATAACCAAAATTAGAAAAATGTCTCTGTCCAAATATATATGGACTTAACTGTATATATATATATATATATATATATATATATATATATATATATGTACAGTACAGACCAAAAGTTTGGGCACACCTTCTCATTTAAAGATTTTTCTTTATTTTCATGACTATGAAAATTGTACATTCATACTGAAGGCATCAAAACTATGAATTAACACATGTGGAATTATATGCTTAACAAAAAAGTGTGAAACAACTGAAAATGTCTTATATTCTAGGTTCTTCAAAGTAGCCACCTTTTGCTTTGATGACTGCTTTGCACACTCTTGGCATTCTCTTGATGAGCTTCAAGAGGTAGTCACCGGGAATGGTTTTCACTTCACAGGAGTGCACTGTCAGGTTTAATAAGTGGGGTTTCTTGCCTTATAAATGGGGTTGGGACCATGAGTTGTGTTGTGCAGAAGTCTGGTGGATACACAGCTGATAGTCCTACTGAGTAGACTGTAAGAATTTGTATTATGGCAAGAAAAAAGCAGCTAAGTAAAGAAAAACGAGTGGCCATCATTACTTTAAGAAATGAAGTTCAGTGTAAGGACTTGGACTGTACATCTGTTTTTGTTTGCCCTCAGTTCAGTTACTTTTGCCCTTACCTAAGATGGAGTCATTGGCCTCACGGGGGCCATCTTGTTTCCTGTCAGATTTTCCTTGTTCCTGTCTGTGGTCTATTTAAGGGAGCTCTGTATATATACTCATTGCTTGAGTATCTTGTTCCTGACTTGTGATCAAGCTGGAAGAACTGCTATCTTGCTGGTTTCTTCGTTACTTTGGGATACCCCGTCTGTCTCCGGTTCTACATCTCTTCATTGCAAAGACTTGTTTCCCTGGAAATGCTCTGCACTCATCTCTGCCGCTGGACTGCTCCCTGCTAGGAGGCCTGGTCTGGTCTCCAGGTCTCTGGACCTGACATACTTGGACTTCCACGGTCTGTACATGTGCTTACTGCCTATCCAGCTCTGTCTGCTACTAACCTGCTGTGTCATAACTGTTTACCTGCATATCATTATAAATATTCTTGAACTCTTAACCTATTGTCTCTCGGCCTCTTTTCTTACCCATGATACTGATCTCCAGGCTCGGACTGGCCCACCGGGGAACCGGAGGATCCTCCGGTGGGCCCTGGCACTGACACCTGCTGGCAGGGCCTCCCCCCGCTCCAGGGCCCCCTCCCCTCCCCTGCTGCCTCCCGCCTTGAATACTCACCCTGCTCCAGCGATGGTCTCGGCGTCTGCACTGCAGTTCGTCCTGAACGAGCTGTCACGTGACACCGCTCATTAAGATCATGAATATGCACATATTCATGATCTTAATGAACTGTGTGTTAGGGGGTCGAGTTCCCGCTTCTGCACAGGGGGAATCTCGAGCCACCTCCGCTGCGGACTCCCATTCTTGTCCAGCCGCAGTGGAGTCTGCTCAGCAAAGACGTCGGTCCCAGCGTCTTGCTCATTCTCACTCTGTTCTGAGAGTTACTGCTGCTTCTCCAGTCTCTGCCATTAAAGTCAGTGCTGGTCAGCAGCGAGCGGACTTCTCTGGGACTAAGTCCTTGTCTGCACGTACTGAGCATGTCCAGGGTAAGATCTCCCGTTGGAGATCGAGGGTCATGTGCTCAGGCTCTGCAGCACATTCCATTGGTCCTTTTGGCAGGTCTTGGAAGGGCAAAGGTACTGTAGCCACTTCCTGTGCTGCTGCTATATAAACTGCGCATGACCGCACAGCCATGCGCTAGTATTGTCTTACAATTGAATACGTGTGTTTGTTGTGAGTGCAAGTCGTTCATTAAATACCCCTACCCTATTGTATGACTGTTCGCGTATGGAGTATGGCTGCTATCTAGCGCCCGACTAATCACTCAACGTGTCACACATGTATCAGCGTCTATTGCTGTGACCGCCAGTGCGGCGGAGTAGGGGGGGCATAATACTGTGTGGAGGAGCGGGGGGGCATATTACTGTGTGGAGGAGCTGGGGAGCATAATACTGTGTGGAGGAGCTGGGGGCGTAATACTGTGTGGAGGAGCGGCATCCCATAATATTGTGTGGAGGGGCGGGGGGCATAATACTGAATGGGGGAGCGGGGATCCCATGATACTGTGTGGAGGAGTGGGGGGCATAATGCTGTTTGAAGGTGCGGGGGGGATAATACTATATGGAGGAGCGGGGTTCCATAATACTGTATGGAGGAGCAGGGGGGCATAATACTGTATGGAGGAGCGGGGGGGCATAATACTGAATGGAGGAGCGGGGGGGCATAATACTGTGTGAAGAAGTGGGGGGCGTAATACTGTGTGGAGGAGCTTGGGATCATAATACTGTGTGGAGGAGCTGGGGGGTGTAATACTGGTAATACTGTGTGGACTGTGTGGAGGAGCAGGGGGCCCATAATACTGTGTGGAGGAGCGGCGTCCCATAATACTGTGGAGGAGCGGGGGGGGCATAATACTGTATGGGGGAGAGGAGATCCCATAATACTGTGTGGAGGAGCTGAGGGGGCATAATACTGTTTGAAGGAGTGGGGGGCCCATAATACTGTATGGAGGAGTGGGGGGCATAATACTGTATGGAGGAGCGGGGGGGCATAATACTGTATGGAGGAACCGGGGGGCATGATACTGTATGGAGGAGCGGGGGGCTTAATACTGTATGGAGGAGCCGGGGGGGCATAATACTGTGTGGAGGAGTAGGGGGGGCATAATACTGTGTGGAGGAGCGGGGGGGGGAAATACTGTGTGGAGGAGCTGGGGGGCGTAATACTATGTGGAGGAGCAGGGGGGCCACAATACTGTGTGGAGGAGCGGCGTCCCATAATACTGTGTGGAGGGGCTGGGGGGCATAATACTGTATCGGGAGCGGGGATCCCATGATACTGTGTGGAGGAGTGGGCTCCCATGATACTGTATGGAGGAGTGGGGGGGCATAATACTGTTTGAAGGAGCGGGGGGCCCTTGATACCGTATGGAGGAGCAGGGGGCATAATAATGTATGGAGGAGCTTTGGGCATAATACTGTGTGGTGGAGCGGGGGGCATAATACTGTATGGAGGAGCAGGGGGGACATAATACTGTATGGAGGAGCAGGGGGGACATAATACTGTATGGAGGAGCGGGGTCCCATAATACTGTATGGAGGAGCGGGGGTGCATAATACTGTATGGAGGAGCAGAGGGGGGACATAATACTGTGTGGAGGAACGAGGTCCTATAATACTGTATGGAGGAGCGGGGATGCATAATACTGTATGGAGGAGCGGGAATGCATAATACTGTATTGAGGAGCGGGGTTCCATAATACTTTGTGGAGGAGCTGGGGGACATAATACTGTGTGGAGGAGCACGGGGCACACAATACTGTATGTAGGAGCAAGGGGCCCATGATGTGCTGTATGGAGGAGCATTATATGGGGCCCATAATACTTTATGGAGGACTATGTGGTTGGTCATAATACTATATGGAGGACTATGAGGTGCTCATAATACTGTATGAAGAGCATTATATGGGGCCAATAATACTGTATGGAGAAGCATTATATGGGGCAATAATACTGTATGGCAGACTATGTGGTTGGCCATAATACTGTATGGAGGACTATGAGGTGCCCGTAATACAGTATGGAGCACTATGTGGTTGACCACAATACTGTATGGAGGACTATGTTATGACCAGCACGGTGCCGCAGTGGTTAGCACTGCAGCCTTGCAGTGCTGGGGTCCTGGGTTCTAATCCCACCCAGGACAACATCTGCAAAGAGTTTGTATGTTCTCTCCGTGTTTGCGTGGGTTTCCTCCGGGCACTCCGGTTTCCTCCCACATTCAAAAGACATACTGATAGGGATTCTAGATTGTGAGCCCCATCGGGGACAGTGATGATAGTGTGTGCAAAACTGTAAAGCGCTGCGGAATATGTTAGCGCTATATAAAAATAAAGATTATTATTATTATTACCATAATACTGTATGGAGGACTATGAGGTGCCCATAATACTGTATGGAGCACTATGTGTTGACCATAATACTGTAAATCACACTGTGTGGTGCCTATATATTGTAATACAGTATATCTGTTTTTTTATCTGTGCATCAGGAATCGTGGCATGTGTTAAAGGGGCCCACTGATACTCTTTTGCCCGAGACCTATGGAAACCTGGAGCCGGCCCTGGCGACAACGCACATCAAGATGAATGTCGGCTGCAGCTGTGACAGGGCGCTCTGCCTCTGTGACAGGCCGTCTGTTGAAGTCACATAGCAGTTTTGTTAAATGAATCCTGCAGCCTTTGATAGGCCGGCAGCCTTTCAATGTTACTGCTATATGACATCACCGTGCGGCCTGTCACAGAGCAGAGCGCCCTGTCACAGCTGCAGTCGGCAGCCATTGTAATGACCACGCCAAATATGAAGCCACGAGAGGATGTCGGGGAGCATAAGAAGGGGAGAAGAATCCCCCCCCTGTATTTGGGCAAGGTAGTGGCCATAGGGACGGACATAGGGGTCCAGGGAGGGTACATTACATAAAGGGGCCCAGGATGAGGACATTTATTACTGGAAGGGGCCCAGGATAGGGATCTTATTAAGGTGGACATTGGGGTCCAAGATGCAGCCATTAAATAAAGGAGCCAAGGATCTGGCTACTGTGCAGGGAGGCACTATGTCTTTTTTTCATCATCTGACAAAGTATAGAAGTCGAGGAAAATAGTGGGGAATGTGCTCTGGAAGCGATTGCAGTGCCCCAGGGTCCTGGTCATTGCAGTAATATCATTCTCCTCTAGGGGGGAGTGATGTTACGTTTGGAGGCAAAGAAGGACAACCGAATCCAGGTATCACAAACATGCAACACATTTCGCACTCCAGGCCACCAGGGGGAGCTATGCTCCTATTTATTAGGGCACTCTTCACACTTAGGTAAAACTGGTTGCCTGGAGAGGAAGTTAGGCAGTTGCTGGCTGAGCTTTGCTCAGGTAGTTGGTCCCTGACAGGGGTGGGAGCCTGTCAGAGGCTGAGACAGAAGGACACGAAGCTGTGCCTGCCCTAAGTGCGGCAGTTTCTATGAAAGGACACTAAAAGAGAACTGTATTGTTGAGAGGGTGAAGAAGTCAAAGCAAAGGAGTGGATACCAGAAGGAGCTCTGCCCTACACAGGCTGCCTCCTTCTGAGGCGCAGGATCCCGGTAGCCGGAACACCGAGGGAGCAACAGTCCTTTACGTCTTGCTCCAGAGACCGGCAGGACAGCTAATTTCACGTTACTGATCCGCCTCTACACCCAGGAGGCAATGTGGCACCGCTTAGTGGCTGGGGCATGATAGAGTCCCTGTAAAACACTTCAAGCCACCGGTCATACGGGTTTGTCCTATCCATCTGGGGGACAGAGAGAGAGACATAACATCAATTACATCTACAACATCTGTGAGGACCTTATGAGACGCTTAGCAGTAAGGTACTACAACACCACGGCGCTAGAGGAAGGCTACTGATTTCTACCTGGACAAGGGGACTCTTGATTTGCCTCCAAACCGGCCGGACTCTGCCTGCCCTGTGGTCTGGTGCTCTGGACTGTGGATGCTGAAGCCTTCAGTAAAAGGTAAAGAGACTGCAACCTTGTGTCCTCGTTCTTCACTGCGCCTCACACCATCCACCATCTACACACTGGGAAGCCCTGGGGACATACTTCACCTGTGGGAAGGTATACCATCTAGCTGCCATAACATCACCCCAGCGGACCCCTTAAAGCAGCGTCGGTCACCCTGACTGAATACCACAGGTGGCGTCACAAACATTTTCCCTTTAAAGACCTTTCCCTTTTACATGGACGTCCCAAGGGCCACGGACTGGGTCAGCCACTGCGACATATCCCCCCATGAACTGAAAGACCCGGTACCGAATACCCCGCTGCCCTTGGGGGCGCTCAATGATCAGCTATAGTTAACTGTGTTATTTTCTGCAGAGACGAGTCTTTGCTGGAAGAAGTAATGGCGGTCTGCACTGGTTGAAGAAAAAAGACTTCAACTACAGATGTCACTGATGAGTCAGTGTGTTGCTTGTACAATTACACTATATACTGTATACTGTCTACAGAGCTCTTGTGTATAATGTCACTGGTGATCCCTGTATTACCTGTACACTGACACTATATACAGAGCTCCTGTGTATAATGTCACCGGTGATCACGGTATTACCTGTGCACTATACACTATATACAGAGCTCCTGTGTATAATGTCACTGGTGATCACTGTATTATGTGTACACTGACACTATATACAGAGCTCTTGTGTATAATGTCACTGGTGATCCCTGTATTACCTGAACACTGACACTATATACCGAGCTCTTGTGTATAATGTCACCGGTGATCCCTGTATTACCTGTACACTATACACCATATACAGAGCTCCTGTGTATAATGTCACTGGTGATCACTGTATTACCTGTACACTGACACTATATACAGAGCTCCTGTGTATAATGTCACTGGTGATCACTGTACTACCTGTACACTATACACTATATACAGAGCTCCTGTGTATGTCATTGGTGATCATTGTATTGCCTGTACACTGACACTATACAGAGCTCCTGTGTATGTCACTGGTGATCACTGTATTACCTGTACACTATATACAGAGCTCCTGTGTATGTCACTGGTGATCACTGTATTACATGTACACTATATACAGAGCTCCTGTGTATAATGTCGTTGGTAATCATTGTATTACCTGTACACTGACACTATATACAGAGCTCCTGTGTATAATGTCACCAGTGATCACTGTATTAACTGTACTCTGACACTATATACAGAGCTCCTGTGCATAATGTCACTGGTGGTCACTGTATTACCTGTACACTGACACTATATACAGAGCTCTTGTGTATAATGTCACTGGTGCTCACTGTATTACCTCTACACTGACACTTTATACAGATCTCCTGTGTATAATGTCACCTGTGATCACTGTATTACCTGTACACTGACACTATATACAGAGCTACTGTGTATATTGTCACTGGTGGTAATAACAGTGTTGTTAGTATTGTGGTTTGTATTCATAATCAATATTGTAGTATTCCGGCACTATGTGTTGGTAATTTGTGGTCTGGTCAAGACGTGGCAGTATTTCTCCTTGTATGTGGTATAATTTGGTCCCTATATGCTGGTAATATTTATTTTATTTTTACTCATTTATATAGCGCTATTAATTTCACAGACATTATTGCCACTGTCCCCGATGGGGCTCACAATCTAGATTCCCTAGCAGTATGTCTTTGTAAAAGTGGGAGGAAACCAGAGTACCTGGAGGAAACCCACGCAAACACGGGGAGAACATACAAACTCATTGCAGATGTTGTCCTTGGTGGGATTTGAACCCAGGACCCCAGCGCTGCAAGGCTGCAGTGCTAACCTCTGAACCGTGCTGCCCTGATACGTCATATTATTCGGTCACTATGTGGTGGTAATATGTGATCTGGTCATGGTGTGGCAGTATTTGTCCCTTGTATGTAGTATTATTTGGTCACTATGTGGTCTGGTCATGGTGTGGTGGTATTTCTTCCAGTATACGGTAATTTTGGTCTTGGTATAGTGGATTCTGTTGTTTATGGCAGTCATTTGTTCTCTCTGATATTAATTAGGAGTCGATTCTTTATTTCCATTAGAGTTTTAATGCTTTGTACACAGCGGCGGAGATGCACTTACAGGGGGAATCCTGTGGAAAAAAGTAATCACCTCTCCACAGGACAAGTGATAACGTATTGATTGGTGAGGGGTCTGACTGCTTGGACCCATTCAGCAATATGTGGAACTTTTTATCCCCATTAGACTGGAATGGCATGTCCGACTAGATCACTGATCCATTCATTCACTCTGTGGCTGCACTTGTTTTTTTCTGGAAGCCCCAAAGAGAACGAATGGAGCTGCGGTCAGACATTCCACCTGCCGCTGCATTTTAAAATAGGGATAAAAGTGTCCTGTCAGGGATAAAACTTCCTCATTCTTCCGATCGGTGCAGTTTCTAATGGTCGGACCTAAGCGATCACCTATCCTGTGGAGCCCATGGATCGGTGATAACTTGTTTTAACCAAGAACCCCATTAATGTAAACTATCGTGATTATACATCCCAGTTATAGGAGCGCACAGTAGATGTGCAGCAGCCGCCTGTGTTTTACAGCTGATGCTCCGCTATAGTGATAGATATTTGCATATAGCTGTAGGGTGGGCGCCTAGAGTTCATTCCCCTGGTGGGTCCCAGACACCACAGTCCGACCCTGCATATAATCATCAGTCAATAATTCCACAGATACAATATTGCAGCATATATCACATTATTTATTAACCCTTTGTTGCCCACTTTAACTACAATTATTGCTAAACAGTTTGACAGTAACTCCCAACAGGGATTTTAGTTGACTTTGAAGGCTGGCAATGCTGAGACCAGACTGGACCGTGTTGGCATTATTTGATGCCAATGATCCTTCAGCTCTGATTGGCTGATTGTTGTTGTTCAAGCAGCAGAAGGCGCTCCACACGTAGCTAGGAATATTGATTCTTTGCACCCCACTGACCGAAATCCAGTTGTTGCCTGGTACAACTCCGGTAATGACGAACATCTTTCCGCAAGTAGCGGCAATGCTTCTCACTTTCATTTCATTGTTTCTCCAAGCTCCACTGTTCAAGGCGCCATACATGGGGGCCACGTTGGTGAGGGTGTAGGTAGCTTTCTGTCCTGCTCCATCAGGATGGTCAGCATTTGGGTTAAGGTGGCCCTTGTGGTAGTTGCTTCCTGTATAGTCAGAGTTGATGGCTTGAGTTTGCTTAATGAGGTCAGCTGGGTTAGCTGAAAGACCAAGATTTCGGATTGCTGTTTCTGTTGCAGGCTGGAGAGTCATTTCTTTGGGAAGTCTGGTGTCCACCAACTGAAATAGGAAAATAGGAGCAGAATATCCAGTGATTTCTAAACATTACATTTCTCCTATTGCGTCAAGATAGAGACCAGTTGCCACATATAGTGGCTTCTTTCACACTCTGTATATCCTTGTCTCTTTTTCATAAATGATTCATGTATTTTATATACAGTTAAATCCATATATAGTTGGACATAGACAAAATTTTTCTAATTTTGGTTAGAGACATTACCACAATGTATTTTAAACAAAACAATTCAGATGCAGTTGAAGTTCAGACTTTCAGCTTTCATTTGAGGGTATCCACATTAAAATTGGATAAAGGGTTTAGAAGTTTCAACTCCTTAACATGTGCCACCCTGTTTCTAAAGGGACCAAAAGTAATTGGACACATTAAATAATTTAAGAAAAAAATGTTCATTTCTAGTACTTGGTTGAAAACCCTTTGTTGGTAATGACTGCCTGAAGTCTTGAACTCATGGACATCACCAGATGCTGTGTTTCCTCCTTTTTGATGCTCTTCTAGGCCTTCACTGCGGTGGTTTTCAGTTGCTGTTTGTTTGTGGGCCTTTCTGTCTGAAGTTTAGTTTTTAACAAGTGAAATGCTGCTCAATTGGGTTGAGATCAAGTGACTGACTTGGCCATTCAAGAATATTCCACTTCTTTGCTTTAATAAACTCCTGGGTTGCTTTGGCTTTATGTTTTGGTTCATTGTCCATCTGTAGTTTGGCTGCATTTGGCTGGATCTGAGCACACAGTATGTCTCTGAATACCTCAGAATTCATTTGGTTGCTTCTGTCCTGTGTCACATCATCAATAAACACTGGTGACCCAGTGCCACTGGCAGCCATGCATGCCCAAACCATCACACTGCCTCCGCCGTGTTTTACAGATGATGTGGTATGCTTTGGATCATGAGCTGTACCACGCCTTCACCATACTTTTCTCTTTCCATCATTCTGGTAGAGGTTGATCTTGGTTTCATCTGTCCAAAGAATGTTCTTCCAGAACTGTGCTGGCTTTTTTAGATGTTTTTTAGCAAAGTCCACTCTAGCCTTTTTCTTCTTGATGCTTAGGAGTGGCTTGCACCGTGCAGTGATCCCTCTGTATTTACTTTCATGCAGTCTTCTCTTTATGGTAGATTTGGATGTTGATACGCCGACCTCCTGGAGAGTGTTGTTCACTTGGTTGGCTGTTGTGAAGGGGTTTCTCTTCACCATGGAGATTATTCTGCGATCATCCACCACTGTTGCCTTCCGTGGGCGCCCAGGTCTTTTTGCATTGATGAGTTCACCAGTGCTTTCTTTCTCAGGATGTACCAAACTGTAGATGTTGCCACTCCTAATATTGTAGCAATTTCTCGGATGGGTTTTTTTTCAGTTTTCGCAGCTTAAGGATGGCTTGTTTCACCTGCATGGATAGCTCCTTTGACCGCATGTTTACTTCACAGAAAAACCTTCTAAATGCAAGCACCACACCTCAAATCAACTCCAGGCCTTTCATCTGCTTAATTGAGAATGACATAATGAAGGGATTGCCCACACCTGTCCATGAAATAGCCTTGGAGTCAAGTGTCCAATTACTTTTGATCCGTTTAAAAACAGGGTGGCACATGTTAAGGAGCTGAAACTCCTAAACCCTTCATCCAATTTTAATGCGGATACTCTCAAAGGAAAGCTGAAAGTCTGAACTTCAACTGCATCTGAATTGTTTTGTTTAAAATTCATTGTGGTAATGTCTATAACCAAAATTAGAAAAATGTCTCTGTCCAAATATATATGGACTTAACTGTGTATATATATATATATATATATATATATATATATATATGTACAGTACAGACCAAAAGTTTGGGCACACCTTCTCATTTAAAGATTTTTCTTTATTTTCATGACTATGAAAATTGTACATTCATACTGAAGGCATCAAAACTATGAATTAACACATGTGGAATTATATGCTTAACAAAAAAGTGTGAAACAACTGAAAATGTCTTATATTCTAGGTTCTTCAAAGTAGCCACCTTTTGCTTTGATGACTGCTTTGCACACTCTTGGCATTCTCTTGATGAGCTTCAAGAGGTAGTCACCGGGAATGGTTTTCACTTCACAGGAGTGCACTGTCAGGTTTAATAAGTGGGGTTTCTTGCCTTATAAATGGGGTTGGGACCATGAGTTGTGTTGTGCAGAAGTCTGGTGGATACACAGCTGATAGTCCTACTGAGTAGACTGTAAGAATTTGTATTATGGCAAGAAAAAAGCAGCTAAGTAAAGAAAAACGAGTGGCCATCATTACTTTAAGAAATGAAGTTCAGTGTAAGGACTTGGACTGTACATCTGTTTTTGTTTGCCCTCAGTTCAGTTACTTTTGCCCTTACCTAAGATGGAGTCATTGGCCTCACGGGGGCCATCTTGTTTCCTGTCAGATTTTCCTTGTTCCTGTCTGTGGTCTATTTAAGGGAGCTCTGTATATATACTCATTGCTTGAGTATCTTGTTCCTGACTTGTGATCAAGCTGGAAGAACTGCTATCTTGCTGGTTTCTTCGTTACTTTGGGATACCCCGTCTGTCTCCGGTTCTACATCTCTTCATTGCAAAGACTTGTTTCCCTGGAAATGCTCTGCACTCATCTCTGCCGCTGGACTGCTCCCTGCTAGGAGGCCTGGTCTGGTCTCCAGGTCTCTGGACCTGACATACTTGGACTTCCACGGTCTGTACATGTGCTTACTGCCTATCCAGCTCTGTCTGCTACTAACCTGCTGTGTCATAACTGTTTACCTGCATATCATTATAAATATTCTTGAACTCTTAACCTATTGTCTCTCGGCCTCTTTTCTTACCCATGATACTGATCTCCAGGCTCGGACTGGCCCACCGGGGAACCGGAGGATCCTCCGGTGGGCCCTGGCACTGACACCTGCTGGCAGGGCCTCCCCCCGCTCCAGGGCCCCCTCCCCTCCCCTGCTGCCTCCCGCCTTGAATACTCACCCTGCTCCAGCGATGGTCTCGGCGTCTGCACTGCAGTTCGTCCTGAACGAGCTGTCACGTGACACCGCTCATTAAGATCATGAATATGCGCATATTCATGATCTTAATGAACTGTGTGTTAGGGGGTCGAGTTCCCGCTTCTGCACAGGGGGAATCTCGAGCCACCTCCGCTGCGGACTCCCATTCTTGTCCAGCCGCAGTGGAGTCTGCTCAGCAAAGACGTCGGTCCCAGCGTCTTGCTCATTCTCACTCTGTTCTGAGAGTTACTGCTGCTTCTCCAGTCTCTGCCATTAAAGTCAGTGCTGGTCAGCAGCGAGCGGACTTCTCTGGGACTAAGTCCTTGTCTGCACGTACTGAGCATGTCCAGGGTAAGATCTCCCGTTGGAGATCGAGGGTCATGTGCTCAGGCTCTGCAGCACATTCCATTGGTCCTTTTGGCAGGTCTTGGAAGGGCAAAGGTACTGTAGCCACTTCCTGTGCTGCTGCTATATAAACTGCGCATGACCGCACGGCCATGCGCTAGTATTGTCTTACAATTGAATACGTGTGTTTGTTGTGAGTGCAAGTCGTTCATTAAATACCCCTACCCTATTGTATGACTGTTCGCGTATGGAGTATGGCTGCTATCTAGCGCCCGACTAATCACTCAACGTGTCACACATGTATCAGCGTCTATTGCTGTGACCGCCAGTGCGGCGCCACGCGCCAGTAGTGCGCTATCTGACCCACGTCTGGGTGCTTAGTGGTGCCTGCCAGCACGGCACAGTTCGCACTTCGGTGCTCTAATTATAAGAGTTGCCTAACACACCCTGTTGCGGTGTTGTGTCAGCAAGTGGTCTAATCGGACTTCAATCCTGTGTCTTGGGGTTGTGTTCGCTGACTCCTTGCTTGCACTCTTTAGTGCGGTATTGCGGACCTGTGGTTTTACCGGGTTCGCTTCCACCGCCATATTACGCTGCCATTTACTAGCAGCAGGTTTTTACCTGCACGGTGGACCCCGGACTGCGAACGCATCTATTACATCTTTCTTGGTGCGTTCCGCCAGTCCTAACAGAATACTAGCGCCAGGGTCTGGCTAGTAAATGGCAGACGATCAGCGTTTACAGCGGTACATCCAGCAGCTGGAGGGAAGGTTGGCGGCTCTAGAGCGTTCAACCTCAGCTGTGGATGTCACTGCTGTCGCTGTTCAGGCTGCAAGTGTAGCCGCAGCCAGTTTGTCCGCTGCCACCTCTGCCCCGACTTTATCCCGTCTCCCGCTTCCTGACAAGTTTGCTGGTGACAGTAAACAATGTCGCGGATTCGTAAGCCAGTGCTCCATACACCTTGAGCTCCTGGCGGCGCGTTTCCCTACGGAACGGGCGAAAGTGGGATTTATTTTATCTCTCTTGTCGGGCAGGGCGTTGGAGTGGGCAACGCCACTTTGGGAGCGTGATGACCGTGTGGTACAGAGTGCTCCGCTCTTTCTGGATGCTCTGAAGCAGGTCTTTTTGGGACCCCGTATTACACACGATACCGCGCTCCAGTTATTGACAATCACTCAGGGTTCGTCCGTGGTCAGTCAGTTTGCCATCCAGTTCCGGACTTTAGCCTCGGAGTTAGAGTGGTCGGATAAAGTTCTAATTCCGGTGTTCTGGAGGGGACTGGCAGACCACGTGAAGGACGCCTTAGCCACCAGGGAGATACCCGCCACACTGGAGGAGCTTATTTCTCTATCTACCTGCATCGACCTCCGTTTTCACGAACGAAGGTTAGAGCAGACCCAGTGTAGGCAGAGGTTTAAACTGGCTCCCACCTTCGCCAGACCTCTTGAATCTTCCGTTTTGGCGTCCGACTCCCATGAGCCCATGGAGGTTTCTCGAGCGGAACCTAAGTCTCAGGCAGCTCGAGTACCCATGGTTTGTAAAAATTGTCACCAACGAGGACATTACACTAATAAATGTCCACGGCGGTCGGGAAAACGATCGCGTCTAGTAACCTTAGGGGGAGGTTCACTAGACACAGCGGCTTTTTCCTCCAAACTGTCCTTTAAAGGGACAATCCTGTTTGACTCATCCACTCTACCAGTCGAGCTTTGTGTGGATTCAGGAGCAGAGGGAAATTTCATGTCCTCTGCTTTTGCTCTGCGCCACGCTGTACCACTTGTTATGCTCGCCAAACCTGTAACTGTTAGAGTTGTGAATGGGTCGACACTTCCACAACAAATCACACACCAGACTGTTCCATTCTCGTTGTCCATGTCCCCTTCCCACCAGGAGATTATTTCCCTTCTAGTCCTACCCGAGGGAATGGATGAGATTTTACTGGGAATACCCTGGCTCCGTTACCACTCCCCACATATTGAGTGGTCCTCTGGGAGAATATTGGGTTGGAGTAAGTCTTGTATGGGCAGGTGTGTGAGTGAGTGTGTACAGGTCTCTACTACCGAGGTACCTGCAGACCTTTCATCTCTTCCAAGGTACTATTGGTGCTATGCAGATGTATTCTCTAAAAAGGCAGCAGAGACTCTACCGCCTCATCGCCCCTATGACTGTCCTATTGACCTCTTGCCTGGAGCTGAACCTCCTCGGGGAAGGGTATATCCCCTCTCTCTCCCTGACACGGAGGCTATGTCTCAATACATCCAGGAGAATTTGGCAAGAGGATTCATTAGGAAGTCAGTGTCTCCTGCAGGGGCGGGATTCTTCTTCGTACAGAAGAAGAACGGGGAATTACGTCCTTGCATTGATTACAGGGGTCTCAATGCTATCACCATTAAAAATAAGTACCCGTTGCCCCTGATATCGGAGCTCTTTGACAGGCTAAGGGGAGCAAAGATATTCACCAAACTAGATCTGCGGGGTGCCTACAACTTAATTCGTATCCGTGAGGGGGACGAATGGAAAACGGCTTTCAATACCAGGGATGGGCACTATGAGTACCTGGTGATGCCCTTCGGGCTCTGTAATGCCCCAGCCGTTTTTCAGGACTTTGTCAACGATATCTTCCGGGATATGCTTTCCACCTCGGTTGTAGTCTATCTGGATGATATTCTCATCTTCTCTCCAGATATTGACTCCCACCGGAGAGATGTTGGCAGAGTCTTCGAACTCTTACGGGCGAATTCCTTATATGCAAAGTTGGAGAAGTGTGTGTTTGAACAGGAGTCCTTGCCTTTCCTGGGCTATATCATCTCGGCCCAGGGATTGGCTATGGATCCTGCCAAACTACAAGCAGTGATGGACTGGCAGGAACCCCATTCTCTTAAAGCGGTGCAGCGCTTTATGGGGTTCATAAATTACTATCGCCAGTTCATTCCCCACTTCTCAACTTTGGTAGCTCCCTTGGTATCCCTCACCAAGAAGGGAGCGAATCCCAAATCGTGGTCCGAAGGGGTCTCCAAGGCCTTCTCTTCTATAAAGTCCCATTTTGCCAGTGCTCCTATCTTACATCGTCCCGATGTGGGTAAGCCATTCCTTTTGGAAGTGGATGCCTCATCCGTTGGTGCTGGAGCAGTCCTCTATCAAAAGGATGCTCAGGGTCGGAAGCACCCATGCTTCTTTTTCTCAAAGACCTTCACACCAGCGGAGAGAAATTACTCCATCGGGGATAGAGAGTTGCTGGCAATGAAGTTGGCCTTTTCGGAGTGGAGACATCTCTTGGAGGGTGCTCGGTTCCCATTCCAAGTTTTCACGGATCACAAGAATTTGGTCTATTTACAAACAGCCCAGCGGCTGAATTCTCGTCAGGCCAGATGGTCCTTCTTTTTCTCCCGGTTCCACTTTACCCTACATTATCTCGCCGGGGAGAAGAACATTCGTGCTGACGCTCTCTCTCGCTCCTTCGTGTCAGCTGAGGAGGAGGAGGAGAACTGTAGCTCCGGTTTCGCTGGAGTCTGTGCCCCCGGGCAAGACTTTTGTTCCCATCAATTTGCGTCCGGAGGTTCTCGCTTGGGCTCATTCATCCAGAGTGGGTGGACACTTTGGGGCAAAAAGGACATCTGAGCTACTGGCGAGGACGTACTGGTGGCCACATATGGTTCGTGACGTCAGAGACTACGTTCAGGCATGTGTCTCTTGTGCCAAGAATAAGTCTTCCCGACAACGGCCAGCTGGTTTGTTATACCCTCTGCCGGTGGCAGACAGGCCCTGGGAGATGGTCGGGATGGATTTTGTTGTGGGTCTGCCCAAGTCTCGTGGCTGTACCATTATTTGGGTTATCACCGACCATTTTTCTAAAATGGTGCATTTGGTGCCGCTTCCCCGGTTACCTTCTGCACGGGCCTTGGCAGCGTTGTTTGTCAAACACATCTTTCGTCTTCACGGTATGCCAGACAAAATTGTCAGTGACCGAGGTCCCCAGTTTGCGTCTCGGTTCTGGAGAGAGCTTTGTCGTCTTCTCAGTATCGAGTTGAATCTCTCTTCGGCTTATCATCCCGAGACGAATGGGTTGGTAGAGAGAGCCAACCAGACCTTGGTCACATATCTGCGACATTTTGTTTCGGCTAAGCAGGATGACTGGGCATCTTTGCTACCGTGGGCAGAGTTTGCTCTTAACAATGCCGTCGCTGATTCCACTGGACAGACTCCATTCCTCCTTAACTATGGTCAGCATCCGCGGGTACCTGTGCCCATGCCCGTGTCTTCCGCCGATTCCAGGGTGGCAGACTGGGCTGTGGAGGCACGGGACATTTGGGATCGCACTCAGGATGCCATTCAGGCTTCCAAGGAGAGAATGAGGTCCTCCGCCGACGCACATCGGCGCCCCGCTCCAACCTTTGCTCCTGGCGACTTAGTGTGGCTCTCCGCCCGTAACATCAGGCTGCGAGTTGAGTCTACCAAGTTTGCACCTCGCTACTTAGGTCCTTTTAAGGTCCTCGAATAGGTTAATCCTGTGGTTTACCGTCTGGCCCTTCCTCCACGCCTAGGTATCACCGACACCTTTCACGTGTCCCTCCTTAAGCCCGTCTACATGTCCCGGTTTTCTGAGTCATCTACTGGGACGTCGGGTTCGTCTACGGACGATTACGAGGTGAACGCTATCTTGGGGTTCAAGGTGGTTCGTGGCAAAAAATTTTATTTGGTGGATTGGAGGGGTTACGGTCCTGAGGATAGATCCTGGGAGCCTGCTGAGCACATTCAGGCTCCGCAGCTCATTGCTGCCTTCGAACGTAACGAAGGAGGGGGGGGCCCTAGGAGGGGGGGTAATGTTAGGGGTCGAGTTCCCGCTTCTGCACAGGGGGAATCTCGAGCCACCTCCGCTGCGGTCTCCCATTCTTGTCCAGCCGCAGTGGAGTCTGCTCAGCAAAGACGTCGGTCCCAGCGTCTTGCTCATTCTCACTCTGTTCTGAGAGTTACTGCTGCTTCTCCAGTCTCTGCCATTAAAGTCAGTGCTGGTCAGCAGCGAGCGGACTTCTCTGGGACTAAGTCCTTGTCTGCACGTACTGAGCATGTCCAGGGTAAGATCTCCCGTTGGAGATCGAGGGTCATGTGCTCAGGCTCTGCAGCACATTCCATTGGTCCTTTTGGCAGGTCTTGGAAGGGCAAAGGTACTGTAGCCACTTCCTGTGCTGCTGCTATATAAACTGCGCATGACCGCACGGCCATGCGCTAGTATTGTCTTACAATTGAATACGTGTGTTTGTTGTGAGTGCAAGTCGTTCATTAAATACCCCTACCCTATTGTATGACTGTTCGCGTATGGAGTATGGCTGCTATCTAGCGCCCGACTAATCACTCAACGTGTCACACACGTATCAGCGTCTATTGCTGTGACCGCCAGTGCGGCGCCACGCGCCAGTAGTGCGCTATCTGACCCACGTCTGGGTGCTTAGTGGTGCCTGCCAGCACGGCACAGTTCGCACTTCGGTGCTCTAATTATAAGAGTTGCCTAACACACCCTGTTGCGGTGTTGTGTCAGCAAGTGGTCTAATCGGACTTCAATCCTGTGTCTTGGGGTTGTGTTCGCTGACTCCTTGCTTGCACTCTTTAGTGCGGTATTGCGGACCTGTGGTTTTAGCCATGCATACAGGGGGGAATAATATAAGCCATGCAGGGGGGAATATGAGCCATGCAGGGGGGAATATGAGCCATGCAGGGGGGAATATGAGCCATGCATACAGGGGGGAATATAAGCCTGCAAGGGGGAATATGAGCCATGCAGGGGGGAATATGAGCCATGCAGGGGGGAATATGAGCCATGCAGTGGGGAATATGAACCATGCATACAGGGGGGAATATGAGTCATGCAGGGGGGAATATAAGCCATGCAGGGGGGAATATGAGCCATGCATACAGGGGGGAATATGAGCCATGCATACAGGGGGGAATATGAGCCATGCATACAGGGGGGAATATGAGCCATGCATACAGGGGGGAATATAAGCCATGCATACCGGGGGGAATATGAGCCATGCATACCGGGGCGGAATATAAGCCATGCATACAGGGGCGGAATATAAGCCATGCATACAGGGGGGAATATAAGCAATGCATACAGGAGCGGAATATAAGCCATGCATACAGGGGGGAATATAAGCCATGCATACAGGGGCGGAATATGAGCCATGCATACCGGGGGGAATATGAGCCATGCATACAGGGGCGGAATATAAGCCATGCAAACAGGGGGGAATATGAGCCATGCATACCGGGAGGAATATGAGCCATGCATACCGGGGGGAATATGAGCCATGCATACAGGGGTGGAATATAAGCCATGCATACAGGGGGGAATATAAGCCATGCATACAGGAGGGGGGTCATTATACAGTATTAAGCATCATGTGTGGCCGTTATACAGTATGGAGCATCATGTGTGGCCAATGGACATTATACAGTATGGAGCATCATGTGTGGCCGTTATACAGTATGGAGCATCATTTGTGGTCATTATACAGTATGAAGAACTGTGTTTGGCCATTATACAGTATGCAGCATCATGTGTGGCCATTATACAGTATGGAGCATCATGTGTGGCCATTATACAGTATGGAGCATCATGTGTGGCCACTATACAGTATGGAGCATCATGTGTGATGGCCGTTTTACAGTATTGAGCATCATGTGTGGCTATATTTTTGTTTGCTTATAATTATTGTATATAAAACAGTGTGATCAGCAGTGCAAAATGGCTGCGGTTGGGACGTGGATATGGGTGTGACTAGTTGTGAAATGGGTCTGGTCAGAGGCGTGGCGCACTACGGGCGCCGCAAACTTAATACCTCCTTCCCTTCTTCAAAAGTTGGGAGGTATGGTACCACATTTGCCAGATCACGGCAAGTGCCGCAAATCCCATAGGGAATGAATGAGGCCGAACGCAGTGTTGCCATAAGTGATCCGTTACGCGGCAGATGCAGAAAAACTGCCCGATCTGCTGCAAAAGGCGACTTTCACATCAGCGATTCTTGCCAAAGTCACTGCCGATAGTGTCATACTCACCAAAAGGGGAGGCAGCGCTAAAAGTGCCTAGGGCAGCAGAAACTCTAAATACGGCCCTGGGGGGCTACATTATATTCTGTGGGGGGACTGCATTATACTCAAGGTACTACATTATATTATGGGGGGCTACATCATACTATATGAGGGGTTACAGTATACTCTATGGGGGGCTGCATTATATTCTGTGGTGGGGCTGCATTATTCTCTCAGGGGACTACATAATATTATGGGGGCTACATCATACTATATGAGGGGGCTACAGTATACTCTATGGGGGGGCTGCATTATATTCTGTGGTGGAACTGCATTCTCAGGGGACTACATTATATTCTGTGGTGGGTGGCATTACACTATATTGGGGGGGCTGCATTATACCCTATGGGGTGCTACATTATATTCTATGGTGGGGACTGCGTCATACCTGAGAGGGTTGCATTATATTTTGTGGGGTGCTGCATTATATTCTATGAGAGGGGACTGCATTATATTTTATGAGGGGGCTACATTATATTCTGTGAGGGGGCTACCCCAACCCTTGCTACATTATTAAGACGTGAACTACCTTGTATTATACCCTGATATTAGTGCTTTTTACCGCACAATTGGTGGTCTTGTATCTATTTCTATGTAGCTACATAGTGGGCCCCAAGAATGATTTTCTCTGGTGGGCCCAAGGTGCTCCAGTCCGACGCTGCTGATATCCACTGCACTTAGCACTAAGTTTATTACAGTCAATCTGTCCAAAATATTGGGAAAACTTTGAAAGTGTTCCTAAGTGCAGTGGCAAAAACCATCAAGCGCTACAAAGAAACTGGCTTACATGAGGACTGCCCCAGGAGAGGAAGACCAAGAGTCACCTCTGCTTCTGAGGATAAGTTTATCCGAGTCACCAGCCTCAGAAATCGCAGGTTAACAGCAGCTCAGATTAGAGACCAGGTCAATGCCACACAGAGTTCTAGCAGCAAACACATCTCTGCAACAACTGTTAAGAGGAGACTTTGTGCAGCAGCCCTTCATGGTAAAATAGCTGCTAGGAAACCACTGCTAAGGACAGGCAACAAGCAGAAGAGACTTGTTTGGGCTAAAGAACACAAGGAATGGACATTAGACCATTGGAAATCTGTGCTTTGGTCTGATGAGTCCAAATTTGAGATCTTTGGTTCCAACCACCATGTCTTTGTGCGATGCAGAAAAGGTGAACGGATAGACTCTACATGCCTGGTTCCCATCGTGAAGCATGGAGGAGGAGGTGTGATGGTGTGGGGGTGCTTTGCTGGTGACACTGTTGGGGATTTATTCAAAATTGAAGGCATACTGAACCAGCATGGCTACCAGAGCATCTTGCAGCGGCATGCAATTCCATCTGGTTTGCATTAAGTTGAACCATCATTTATTTTTCAACAGGACTATGACCCCAAACACACCTCCAGGCTGTGTAAGGGCTATTTGACCAAGAAGGAGAGTGATGGGGTGCTACGCCAGATAACATGGCCTCCACAGTCACCAGACCTGAACCCAATCGAGATGGTTTGGGGTGAGCTGGACCGCAGAGTGAAGGCAAAAGGGCCAACAAGTCCTAAGAATCTCTGGGAACTCCTTCAAGATTGTTGGAAGACAATTCCCGGTGACTACCTCTTGAAGCTCATCAAGAGAATGCCAAGAGTGTGCAAAGCAGTCATCAAAGCAAAAGGTGGCTACTTTGAAGAATCTAGAATATAAGACATATTTTCAGTTGTTTCACACTTTTTTGTTAAGTATATAATTCTACATGTGCTAACTCATAGTTTTGATGCCTTCGGTGTGAATGTACAATTTTCATAGTCATGAAAATACAGAAAAATCTTTAAATGAGAAGGTGTGTCCAAACTTTTGGTCTTTTGGTCAGTACTGTGTGTGTGTGTATATATATATATATGTGTGTATATATATATATATGTGTGTGTATATATATATATATATATATATATATATATATATATAAGCCCCCATATTCTGAAAACCTACAGTATACTATGAACATGTAAATTACCATCAAACTTAGCAAGTAAAAAATGCTATAAAAGAAAGTCTAAGATGAGACGAACATTACTATAAATATTTCTGTACCTTTTTATTTAAATTGATCGTAGTCATTCATCTCATATCACCTGCTGCTTGAGATGATTAAGAGTATATTGTGTTGAATATGTCCTAATGTTTAGTGAATGTTTAAGGCATAAGAACACAGGCATGATATTCGTGCCCACAGCAGTACCCAAATTTTATATTTTTTTTATCTTTTAAAAAGTACATTTCAACAAAAATCATATAAATCAATTCATGATTTATACCTGTGTCCATTATAATAACCAAAATTGATGTACATTTTCTTATCTCTTAAAGAGTAGATTTAAGAGAGAGCATATAGTTCATAGTACCCCTAGCGGTAGCTAAAGTTTATGATGCAGCCACTAATACATCTCTCCTTGTCAAATGCAGTATACTATTTAGTTGCCAAAAGCTCATTATTTATGTGTTATATACTAAGCATCTCTTACCTGTGGTTCCAATCGGAATGTCTGATCAGCTCCTGTCGTATCCCCAGGTCGTGTGTCTAGAATATAGGCTGAATATAAACCATATCTGTTCCCTTTGTGATAGAGTGATGCAAAAAAAGGATTGTTGTAGGTCTCATACATCTGACAGATTGGCGTAAGGGAACTGGATAAGCTATCAAACCCTACAGGGGGTGTGCTAGCATAGAATTGGCCACGACAG
Organism: Ranitomeya imitator; assembly: GCF_032444005.1. NCBI lineage: Eukaryota > Metazoa > Chordata > Amphibia > Anura > Dendrobatidae > Ranitomeya > Ranitomeya imitator. Next base: position 166,764,384 of record NC_091283.1, on the reverse strand, counting down.
TCGCTGAAACTTGGACTTACTTTAGCCAAGACTGCATGAGTCAGGGCCAACACAACAAAGATACGGAAATCCATGTTGGTAGAACACAGAGCTCTGTGAATCTACAAAGCCTTGTGCTTGAACCTTCAGAACAAAATCTTGTAATGATTCACACAGCTAAGGTGAATGTATGTTATATATTCCATATAGTATATTCTTGGAACTACAATCAGCTGAGTAAATTTGGACTCTTGAAGGTCGGTAATGTGTGGACACCTGGGGCATTCTCATAATTCTGCACAAAGTTACTGCATAAAATAGGCTTCAAAACATTGCTTGCAAAGTAGTAATAGGCTTATGAAGTTCTTCTTCAGCATCACCTTTAATTTGCTTTGTCACACTAGGGTTTTTGAGTGTATAATTTGCACTTTCAGCTACAATTGACTTCCATCCAGAGTTGTAGCTGGGGGTTAAAGTGCTGTTTTCAAAAACAGAGGGTTAATATGTAATGTTTCTGTCATGAGGATGCTGTGACAGAGAGGGACCAGAAGATCTGGTTACACGAACTTCTACACTTATTACAACTGCTTCACCAGCCTATGAAACAGTGCAGGTTTTTCGTTGCTCCGTCATTGCAGAGGTTATTCAATTCAGTCGATCTCCTGGAGCTCTTCATCCTAAATTGTCTCAGCTGTTTGGTGTTGGCCACTCCTCTCTGGTATATATGCTCATCACTAGCACTTATGGGTTGCCAGTGATAGTTTTACTTCCTGGATTGGTGGTGAAGGAGAAAGTTCAGTGTTTGGAGTTTGCAGTTGGAGCGTTTTTTTTTTTAGTTTGCTGTCTAGAGTTGGTTTGTGTGTTACCCTTATCCTCTCACATTTGCCCTTATCCTTATCCTTATTTACCATTATCCTCTCACATATCCTTTGCTATACATCCTCTGTTTCCCACTCTGTTATTTTTTGAGAGTATTTGTATGATAGTAGTTTTCTTTAATCCCTGTATACTCATCTGTTTGACTAGTGTTTTCCTATACATTTTAGCTTCTCACCTTCCTGTGTGGGGAAGGGATCACATAAGAGTTAAGTTAGGAGCATAGCAAGATATGAAACACTGACGTTTCCACCATCCGAGGTAATCCAGGGGACAGGGATAGACTAGGGTACTCCTAGTTCAAGGGATTGGGTAAGTGCCCACAGTCACTTGTCACTACATGACAGTATCCTTAGCCAGGGAATTTAGATAGCGGGCTAGGGCAGCCAACTGACTCTTGCCCCGAGTAAAAGAAGGCATAGTTACATCTCTGTCTTTGACTGTTGGACCATCATATTTCCTTATAGAATATGTAACATGAAATGTACATCCAAATTGTTATATACAATTCATTTTCCATTCCTGTGGCATAATGAAATAAAATATATTTGTAAGATAAAATTTAGCTTTACAGACCTTGAAATCTTGGACAATCATCAATACAATAATGGTTGCACCATGAGCAGTTTGTTCAAATTATCATACTTTTATATGACTGGTAATAACCATGAAATGGTTGTCACGCTCACGCCCTGACTGGTGGGCGTGAGCTCGGGGGGTTTGTGGCCCCACTGTGCCACAAACCAGACTACCCTGGAAGGGGCGTGACTATGACAGCTGCCTGGGTTTTCACTGGAGCCTCTGATGGTGAGGACAGGCTTGTGCAGCAGGCAGCTGCCAGGTGCTACTCCAGGGTGGTGTCTGGCTGTGGCTGCTGATCCCACTTGGGAGACAGGAACACCAGGATTGGTGCGGGCATTAGGCAGGACTGGCAGAAGAGCACGGCTGGAACACAGACGAGTAGGCTGGCACGGCTGAGACAGGACTGGCAGAGACACGGCAGAGAACTCAGGGCTGGCAGAGACACGGCAGGAAACAGGACTGGCTAGGACAGCAGGAACACAGGACTGGAAGGCAGGGCAGGAACGGCAGGACTGGCAGGAACACAGGATTTGGAGGCACTGCAGAGAACACAGGATTGGAAGGCAGGGCAGGAACGGCAGGACTGGCAGGAACACAGGATACAGAGGACTGGTTGATGTGGTGTATGAATCAGGCTGCACTCAGATGACACCCGAGTGCAGTCCTATTGTGAGAGTGATGAAGGAACAGGTAGGGACCTGTACACACAGAAGATGCAGGTACGGAAACAGGCCAGAAGGAAAGGAGAATGAAGGAACAGGTAGGGACCTGTTCACACAGGAGGTGCAGGAAAGGAAACAAGCAGAAAGGAATGAGGTATGAAGAAACAGGAAGGGACCTGTTCACACAGGAGGACGAAGTAACAAGTAGAAGGTGGAACTAAGAAAAGAAAAGGAGAAGGCAGAGCCAAGGGCGGAGACGCTGGAGGCGGAGCCAAGAGCGGAGACGCTGGAGGCGGAGCCAAAAGCGGAGACGCTGGAGGCGAAGCCAAGAGCGGAGACGCTGGAGGCGGAGCCAAGAGCGGAGACGCTGGAGGCGGAGCCAAGAGCGGAGATGCTGGAGGCGGAGCCAAGAGCGGAGACACTGGAGGCGGAGCCAAGAGCAGAGACGGAGCCAAGTGCAGAAACACAGGAGGCGGAGCCAAATAGTACCGCAAAGAGCAGAGCCAGATAGAACCGCAAAGAGCGGAGCCACAGAGCAAAGCCAGAGAGTGCGAAGCAAGGTCTGAGTGCAGAGCCGCAAGAGTGCGGAGTGTAAGCAGACTGAGAACACAAGGAAAGAAAGCAGGGAAGGAAGCCACAGACAAGGAGACCGAGAAAAGACAAAGTACAGACAAGGCAATAGAACAAGACACAGGGACAAAGACACAGGGACCAGGATATTCTGCCTCCTGGAGGGCGGACTACAAGAATAAGGCAAAAGCACAGAGAAAAGCTCAGAGGAGTAACTCAGAGCAAGGCCAGGCAAACTCAGCAGCTAAACACTAACTGAGCTAACACATTGCACAGGCCCAGACCACAGGGTGGAGCTGCACTATATACAGGAGGCCTCTTGGTAATTGGTCAGGAACTGATTGGACAGGTGCACCTGATTCCCATAAGAACCAGAGAGTTCAGGCGCCGGCCCCCTATACACATAGCCATGAGGCATGCAGAGAGCAGAGACACAGAACATGGAGCTGGCATTAAAGAGAAAGCACATCATGACCTGGAGCAGTGGGTAAGATTGTGTGAGAGATGTGAGGCCATGCTGTGATGCCAGCAGAGTTGTTATAATGGTATTAAATAAAGAAAATATGTGTAGAAAGATTAGGGAGAAGTCCTCATAGTGAGCTTTGTCGTCTAAACCTACGTGGCAGTAGTCCATAATTAACTAAGATATCTTGACTAGTATGCTTTTCATGCAATTAAACAATATATTTTTCTTCTAAGTTCTATACAAAGCTGGTGGTTCATTGAGGAGTTATGGTAGGACCCATAGCAGTACCTTTAATTTACTGTGTTTACTATCCTGGACCATGTAAATAATTTTCTGTTAAAAAAATATTAAACTAAAAAAATACATATAAATTGATAATCATAGGGGTAGCTATAAGGGTGCATAGATAGGAGTTACACTTGTCTAAGGGCATTCAAAGTCCCTTTGCAACATGATAACACTTAAGTATTATCAATAGAGCATGGTAGATTGGGGGCATTGCTACATTTTTTGCACTGGGGTCCAGGACCTTTACGTTAAAAATCAAAACTTTTCACAAGTGGAGATATAGAAAATATCTATGCAGTGGTTAGCATTTATGCACATTTAATCTAAGTACATTTTATCAAAGTACCGGCAGTTATACCATGGCACAACCTAACATTCGTCTCTATTCTCTTCATACAGGTATTTAACTCATTGAATCTATTGCAACTTAACCCTGAATGTATCCAGCCACTGCTAGCCATCTCAGCAAGCTTATGTTAACTTATGATATATAGCTATTTCAACTTACTCTGCTTGTCCCCTAATGCTGTGAGGTCAAGTAGCTTTTTTCAAAGTGGTTTATGATCCATGTAGGCCTTGACACTTGTTTTTCTGTTCACTAGATTTATTGTGTCCTGCTGCCTCAACTTAGTTTGATTGATTGCTAACGAGGTAATATTGTGAGAGATCTTAGAGCTAGCATCCTATATATTGAGACATAGCCGGGGGAGGCATTTATGCAGGGGTTAGGATTTATGTACATTTAATCTAAGTACATTTTATCAAAGTACCGGCAGTTATACCATGGCAGTTAGACAGGGCAGGAGGCAGGTAAGACACTTAAACAAACCTACTCTCAGTGCATTTTGACTACCTTGAATATTTACCATATGCATTTGTATAATTTATATCCTGGCTGCTGCATTCACTCACATCCACCGTCCTTGCACTAACTCTTTACACTCCATGCATATTGGCCCCTCACTCCTCTCCTATGTACAGCACTCATGCTCTTTTCACATTGCTAAATTGCACAGATCCATTCAATCCCACCATGCAACACAAGAGATGCTCTCACAAATCACTTAACCTTCTGCTCACTCTTTCTATCCCCCTTCTCCTAGTCGCAGAAGATATATCTCCCAACCCTGGCCCCCATGTTAAAGCAAGTCAAACCCCCCAATTGCTACACTCAGAAACCCCTCTAAGCTTATTAATAATGCCTGCATGCCTTCTGTCTCTTTCAATTGTGCCCTTTGGAATTCTCGCTCAGTGTGTAAGAAACTCTCCTTCATCCATGACTTTTTCCTTTCTAATTCTCTTAACCTCCTGGCTCGTACTGAAACCTGGATCCAGCAGTTAGACACCACCGCTGCTGCTGCTCTTTCATATGGTGGACTACACTTCTCTCATACCCCAAGATTGGATAATAGATCAGGAGGAGGTGTTGGTCTGCTCCTATCACCCAAATGTAGAAGGAAAAAAGTCAATTCACCTTCTAAAGATAATAAAACTTTATTTTAATGTAGCTTTATTGTTAGGGGTCATGGTGGACCCATTGCCATACCCTAAACATATGTTGTATTTTACAAGTCAATGTATGTATCCAGTGCTCTGTTATAAGTTATTAAACTCAGTAATTAATGCAAAGGCTGATTTTAGTTATATCGGAGAATAATCAAGGTAAGAATTCAAAGTCAGATGTGTACCATAGCTTGTTCTTCATGACATTATCCCTATTTTATTATTCTATACGCCTTTGTAACAGTGTTGGAGATCCTTGTTGATAAGAGTCCTTGAGGAATCATGACGTACTTCACAAGAAACTGATGAGAGGTTTACTATGGTTTGTTTGGAGAGCTCTAGGATACTGAGTGTAGTGTAGACATTGTCCTCTTCTTCTAAAAAGGGTCCTGTTATAATGTTTTCTGGGGATAGGTCACCGTCAAACTTCCATGTAATCTGTATTACTGAAGGATAAAAACCAGTGGCCAAACAGACAGCATAGAGATTTCCGGGGTCATCCACAGAGTGGGGACTACTGAAGAGAGAAACAGTCGGGACCTGAACAGCTTTACCTGCAATAAATCAGAATATATTTTGTAAGTGAGTATCCATAAAGAACAGCACATCTGGTAGATGGTGTATCTAACCTCATCGTGTGTGATACTGCATTGCTGAGTTGGTGTAGCTAAACCTACCATATGTTATTTTTTGAGCCTGTCATGTGTATCTAATCTTGTAATGGGTGTTTATGTTTGCTGATTTGGTGTATCTGTAAGAGGGTGGTGCTGGTATGAACAGTAAGGAACATGCTGTCACTTTAAGAGACTGCACCCCCTTGTCTTGTGTGATGGAATGTTCTGCTTCTCCCCTGCAATAGACTGTGTGAATGAACTGAACTGTGCAGAGGATGGGGGTGGAGCCTGGACAGCATGTGAGAACTGAAGCTGCTGCAGAGAGAACTTTGTGCTGTTTGCTGCAAGAGAGGACCCATAGTCTGTAACGGAGTGGACTTGTGAAATTTGACACTTTTCCAGGTGCAGCAAGAGTGGCTGTCCTGTGTGAGTTTGAGAAGCCACAATGATACCGAGAAAGGGCTTTACAGTTTCCAGGAGCACCTCCAGGACCCAGAAGCAAGGAGAAGACCATGTTTCACGAAGCTGGCAGAAAGCCGTGCGCACCACCGTACTAGACTGTTGGGGGCCCCGGGACTGGATCTGAGTCCCCAACATCACCGTGAGTTTGTTCCAGTTTTGTGCACATGTCAGGGCCTAGTGTAGGCTTCAACAGACAGAACATGGTAGCCGTGTGGCCTGCTTAGGAAAGGCCAGGGAGGTTATATGTAGAGTAGCATCATTCTTTGTTTATTGTTTGCATTTACTTGTGTGATATATATTGAGTCTGTAACAGTTGGAGCACCTTGCTATTTTACTGACAAGCTAAAGAATATAACTCTTGTAAATTATCTTTTGCCATTGCATACCCCTCTTTGCATCTTCCTCATCTACTTCATTCCTTGCCTTCCAATAAATCTACCCTTTGTTGTTTGTACCTCATCTTGTGTACGGTAGTCTTCCTGCACCGTGGTAGTCCCCTGGCCATTGCTTCAAGTGGTGCTGCGAACAGGGTACTGTCACCAAGATGGAGGAAGCAGACAGCAACGGCGGGAATGCTAATGTTAATGGAGATACTGTGGGCATTGATGGAACCCTGGCAAGGACACTCCCTATGGGCACCATATTTAGTGTGCTACCAAAGTTTGATGGCAATAATATGCCACTGTCCGACTGGGTGTCCCGGCTGCAAAGCACCCTGAAGATTTATAACATCAGCCCAGACCTTGGAGTGGACATTGCTTTAACTGCCCTAGAGGGAGAAGCCCGTAGAAACGTCTGCCTACAACCAGAACTCACCTGCAGTACCCTGAAGGAGCTAGTGAAGTTCCTGGAAGAGATCTACGGCGAGACTGCTAGCGCCGGACATCTCCAAGCCAAATTTTTCTTAAGGCTGCAGCGGGAAGAAGAATTTATTTCTCAGTATGCAGCAGCACTGCAAGAAGTGTTAGTGGAGGTGCAGAGAAAGGAGGCGGATGGATTTGGCGGCATGGGCTCTAAAGACTGGATACTCCGGGAGCAATTAATTATGGGACTGCACAGCATATCCTTGAGGTGAGCACACCGGCGCCGCTATAATGAGGCAAGTTGAGCACTTCGCCTCAAGCGGCATCCAGTCCCTCAAAACAGGGGGCGGCAGCGTGGCGCCACCCCCTGCAGTCAGATGTGTCGCAGGGGGAGCTCTCCTGCGGGGTGGGGGGGTTGCTGTCCTGCGGGGGGGCGCAGCAGTTCTGAACGGCCAGGGAGTTATAGTATAGATGGTATGCCTCTATCACGTGACCTGCCGTCCGATCACCTGTTTCCGGGTCACTTCCTTTTCCCATCATGGCCGCCTCCATGTGCGTCATGTTCTCCTTTTGTGTGGAGCCGGAGCCGGCGCTGCGGGTGGTGGAGATCCGCTACATCAACAGCGGCAAGGTACCGGAGACTGGAGGGGGGAGCCAGGGGGACCGGGGGGCTCCTCCGATGCACACACTCCATACGTCACCCCCTGGCTGCCTCACACCGGCGCAGGACATATTTGTGTGGTCTGTGTATATATATAGATATATATAATATATATATATGAAAAAAATGAGCAGCTCCCCAAGGTGAGTATGTTTATTTTTTATTTTTTAACCTGTAACATATGTGGCTGGGCAATATGCTACGTTGCTGGGCAATATGCTACGTCGCTGTGCAATATACTGCGTGGCTCTGTGCTGTATACTACGTCACTGGGCAATATACTACGTGACTGGCCAATATACTATGTGGCTGGGCAATATGCTCTGTGCTGTATACTACGTCGCTGGGCAATATACTATGTGGCTCTGTGCTGTATACTACATCACTGGGCTGTATACTACGTAACTGGGCAATATACTACGTGGCTGGGCAATATGCTCTGCTGTATACTACGTGGCTGGGCAATATACTACATGGCTGGGCAATATACTACGTGGCTGGGCAATATACTACATAGCTGGGCAATATAGTACGTGACTGGGCAATATACTACGTGGGCTGTGCAATATACTATGTGGCTCTGTGCTGTATACTACGTCGCTGGGCAATATACTACGTCGCTGGGCAATATACTACGTCGCTGGGCAATATACTACATGGCTGGGCAATATATTACGAGGACATGCATATTCTAGAATACCCGATGCGTTAGAATCGGGCCACCATCTAGTTATCTATAAATGGCAAAAATATGGAACAGTGGGGAACATTCCCAGGAGTGTCCGGCCGACCAAAATCACCCCAAGATCGCGGCGACAACTCATCCAAAAGCTCTCAAAAGACCCCGCAACAACATCAAATAACTGCCGGCCTCAGTTAAGGTCAGTGTTCATGACTCCATCATAAGAAAGAGACTGGGCAAAAATGGCCTGCATGGCAGAGTTCCAAGACGAAAACCACTGCTGAGCAATAAGAACAGAGGAGAAACTCTTTACAAAAACTACAGCCAGAAACACTCTACAGGGCAGCTGCCAGGACACCTTGGCTTCATCAAGAGGGACACAGACTTGACATTCTTCAGGATGCCAGCTTAGGAGACCATGGCCCCAGCTAGAAGAATACAAATATGCTACATTGACCATCACAAAACCAATGTAGATGTTCAGAGAAGCCAGGTTGAGACCCACTGGTCGCCTGAGCCCCATGTATATGTTCAGAGAAGCCAGGTTGAGACCCACTGGTCGCCTGAGTCCCATGGAGATGTTCAGAGAAGTCCGATTGAGACCCACCAGGGGCGCTGCTATCATGAAGCAAGTTGAATACTTTACCTCAGGCAGCGGATCATCCTTAAAGACAGGGAGCAGCAGTCAGAACACATGGTGCCGACACTCCCTGTATTCCCTGCTCTGACACTTGCTGACAGTGCAGTGTCACAACAACCTAACGTGCGGCGTGACTGTTACTTACCGGGGCTGAGGTGCAGAGGCGGTGCCAAGTCTCCTGACCTGCTGGGCCACACACATTGCTGGGAGTCGGACTAGTTGCAGAGCAGTAACCGGCAGTAAGTAACTAAAAAACATCACCCGCCCCACATGCTGCTGCACAGCTCTGTGATGGTTCACAGCTTCCCTCCGTCAGACTGTCAGAAGTAGATAAGGTATGTGAACCAGCTGGGGTTTTCAGATCTGAAAGCAGTAAGGAAGTGGGATATAGCAGAGTTGGTGTGTGTTACCCTATGTGGATGAGCTGAGGTTGTCAGATATGGTCCTGCTAAGGCCTCTTTCACACTTCCATTTTTAGCCATACGTCGCAATCCGTCATTTTGGCAAAAAAACGGATCCTGCAAATGTGCCCGCAGGATGCATTTTTTTGCCATTCACTTTTATTGATGACAGATTGCGACGAATGGGCACACATCGCATCCGTCGTGCAACGGATGCGTCGTGAGTTTGCGGCCGGTCGTGACGAAAAAACGTTCAATATAACGTTTTTTCGTCCGTCGAAACCACCATTTCCGACCGCAAATGTGCGGCCGGAACTCCGCCCCCTCCTCCCCAGAACTCATAATGGGCAGCGGATGTGTCTGAAAACTGCATCCGCTGTCCACGTTGTGCACTATTTGCACAACATCCGTCGGGCTGACGGTTTGCGACGGCCCCGTACTGACGAAAATGTGAAAGATGCCTGAAACTTATTTGCACTGATTTTACTATGTGGGGGGAAGGGTGCCGTTTTGCAGTTCGCATCAGGCAGCAGAGAGGCTAGGTTCACCCGTGAGCACTGTCAGAACGGGTCCGGGCATATCCGGCTCTTACGTTTCGTCAAATCCTGGCGGAAACAGTGGCCCCAAATAAAGAAGAGGGCTTGATGTCTCGGGTGATGCGTGTCCATGGCACCAATACCAGAAGGGACCCAAACCATCAGGAGGTGCTGGTCCAGGTGGTGCAAGACTTGCAGCGGTCCTTTGTCAACGTGCAAGAGTAACTGACCCAGATGGAGCAAAGAGTAGGGGAACTACACGAGTCTGACCCACCGTACTCATGCAACCATTCTTCGGCCTGACCGATAAGGGATCAGTGGGAGCAAGCCCTCTCCCATCAGGCATTGGAGGCACGAGGACAGGCTAGAGGTGCCCACCAGCGAGGAGGAGGCATCCAATGCTGGGAATGTGGAGGACGGGGGCACCTTGCTAGAGACTGTCGGAACTATGCTCAAGGCCAGCGGAAGCAGCCATTAAAATACCAACCCCCACAGTAGTGCGGCACTCTGCGGGGGAGGCTAGGAGAGAGGCCGCTCCATATCATAACGAACACTTGATTGTTGGGTGTCCCATCCTACGTGCTGAATTTGAGGGAGTTCTAGTGGATTGCCTGATAGATACAGGGTCACAAGTGACGACGATGCCAGAAACGTATTTCAAGCAGCATTTCCAGGCCCTGGCCAAGCCAGAAAAAGAGACATTGATCCGGCTGTTTGCTGCCAACCAACAACCGATCCCAGTCACACGGGTCGTGTGAATGAATATTCGAATCTGTGGGCAAGAAGTGGGCAGAAAATCCTGCTAGTCCCTGAGCCTATCAAAGAAGATGTGCCTGTAGTACTGGGAATGAATATCCTACGTGAACTCGATCAGATTATGTTTACCAAATGGGGACCTGGATAATGGAAGAAGGCTACTACACATAAGCCTACTCAAGAAGCCCTTCAACGACTGAACCGCGTCTGTGGGACGCAGAAGAGTGTGCCATCCTATCAGACCATAGGGGTCATCAGGGCTCCTGGTATAGAACCTGTAGTCCTGCGTCCTGAGGGAGAAACTATAGTATACCTTCCAGTGGGGACGCATTGCAACCTTAACGGGTTGGAAGTGATTGTTCAGCCTGTGGTAGGCAGAGGAGTGGACCAAGAAGTCATGATAGCTCGTATGATAGCTGTGGTCCAGCGAGGACACGTCCCCATAAGAGCTTTGAATGTAGGCCCCGGGGAGGTCACCTTGCCACGAGGGACAGATCTGGCCCTGGTGTACATAAATAAGGGTGAAGTGGTGAGTCAGAAGGAGATGTCTTTATCGCTGAAAGAAGGTGCGGGGTGGACCCTAGCAGTTGCTGCGGGGGCCGAAGAGGCGCCATCCCCGGAGTGGAGTGGACGGGTCATCCTTGATGAAATGGAAGTGGATGTGAAGGCTCTGGGCCCTGAGCGTGTGCAAGCAATAGAAACTATGCTGTGGGAAAATCAGGCCGCATTCGCCCATCACGCCGAGGATTTCGGCTGTACTGAAGCCATCAAGCATGAGAAACCGACCGGAGAAGCTCGTCCAATTCGAGAACGATACCGGCAAATCCTGCCCAAGATGTATCAAGAGGTGAAAATATTACTGAGGCAGATGCTGGATTCAGGAGTGGGGCAGAGTAGTCAGAGCCCTTGGGCAGCCCCGGTGAGGCTCGTCAAGAAAAAGGATGGGACCATCCGGTTCTGTGTATGCAGCGTCCCAGAGATCTGGTCGTTGCAGTATGACACTCTGCCACTAAGGGGAGTGATGGTACGTCTGATGGCACTGAAGGAATTCTCCTAACCAGGTATCACCAGAACACATTACACTTCACACTCCGGCCACTAGGGGGAGCAAAAGGCTTTATTTATTGGGCCCCTCCTCACACTGGTAAAACTAGGGGTTGGATAGAAAGTTAGTCAGAAGCTGACTGGGTTGGATTCAGGCAACATCCCGTGGCAGGGAGTGTTGCAGGGAGAAGACACAGGGGGGTCCCTGTCAGGTGTGGGAACCTGGCAGGTGCCTAGCGAACAGAGCAGAACGTTACGGAGCCACGCCTGCACCTCCTTGCGGCGGTATCCTAAGAAAGAGACAAGAAGCGAAGGATATTGTGGAACAGTGTAAACGAGATCAAGCAAAAAGGAGTACCAGTAGGAGTCGTGCCGTGAGACCGAGGCAACATCCTACTGAGGCGCGTAGCCGGTGGCCGGAACACCGCGGGAGTAACTGACTTTAGGCCTTACTTCAAACTCCGCAGGACAGTTAATTATAGGTTGGCTGTCTACCTTAAATTTCCTAAGAAGACATAGGGGGCAACAGTGGGAGAGGGGTGTCTCTAGGGTCCCGGAAGACCTCCAGGCCTTCCCGTCATACGGGTGCGTCCTAGCCATAACATACTGGGGGACGAGAAACTAGCAACATCTGGAACTAAAGAGAGAGAGAGAGAGCTGTAGAGAACGACGAACGAGAACAGCAGTTGTGAGGACTATTCCGAATGCTCAGCAGGGTAGGACTACAACACACAGGCACTAGTGGTGGGCAACGATTTCCATCTGCGAGGGAAACTCTGGAAGTGCCCATCAGGCCGGCCGGTCTCTGATAGCCCTGTTAAACGTGCTCTGGATTGAGGATCCTGAAGTCTTCAGTAAAGAGGTGAAGAGACTGCAACCTTGTGTCCTCGTTATTGCCTCCACCTCACACCACCACCATCCACCTTACTGGGAAGCCCTGGGGACATACTTCACCTGTGGGAAGGTATACCATCCAGCTGCTATTCCATCACCCCAGCGGACCCCACAGCAGCGTCGGTCACCCTGACTGTACACCACAGGTGGCATCACGAACCCCTGACAGACTGCACCACCTTTATTGGACGCCCCTTAGCAGGGTCGCGGACTGGGTCTAGCCACCGTGACAGCCTCAGAACCGAACCAGAGAGGCCCGGTACTGAGAACTCGTGGCCCTGTGTCTGGGGGCGCTTCATGTAGATTACAGGAAACTCAATGCCTGCACTATTCGAGACTCCAATCCGTTGTCCCGCATCAAGGAATCTGTGACAGCGTTGGGGAAAGTCAAGTACTTCTCCACCCTGAACCTAGCAAGTAGCCTTGGCAGAGAAAGACAAAGAAAAAAACACCTTCATCCTCCCTATGGGGCTGTTCGAGTTTAACTGGATGCTCTTTGGGCTCTCCAGTGCTCCGGGCACATTTCAACGGCTGATGGAAAAGTGTTCGGGACTTGAAATTTTGAGGCTGCCCTGATCTATCTGGATGACATCATTGTGTTTTTGGCCTCTTTCAAAGAACACCTTGCCCGGCTTGGACAGGTACTCGGAAGACTGCGGGCTCATAACCTGAAGGTGAAGCCAAAGAAGTGCCACCTTTTCAAGAGAGAGTTCGAGTACCTGTGCCACATAGTGTCACAAAATAGAGTTCTACCTTCACCAGAATAAGTGGCTGCTATTCAGAAGTGGCCAGTCCCTCGAATAGTGAGAGAACTCCAGGCCTTTCTGGGGCTCGCCGGGTACTACCGCCGGTTTGTTAAAGACTTCATGAAGGTGGCGGGTCCTCTCAATGAGCTGCTGAGGGGGACCGCTGGAGTACCGAAGACCCAGTACATCCCTTGGGCCCAGAGAGAAGACGAGGCCTTCCAGGCTATAAAGAATGCCCTTACCTCAGCCCCGATTTTGGCCTACGCAGACTTCGAATAACCATTCCTGTTGTATACAGATGGTAGCCTTCATGGACTCGGTGCAATACTTTCTAAGATACAGGATGGACATGAGAGAGTCATCGGATATGCCAGTAGGTCCCTGCGAGACAGCGAAAGAAACCCTCACAATTACAGCTCCTTCTGGTTAGAGCTCCTGGCCCTGGTGTGGGCCATGACAGAGAAGTTTGCGGGCTTCCTGACAGGGACCAAGATTCAAGTTCGAACAGACAATAATCCCCTGGCCCACCTTGAGAATGCTAAATTGGGGGCCTTAGAACAACGGTGGGTGGCTCGCCTAGCCAAGTCTGACATTACCATCCATTATCGCTCTGCTACCGAAAACGCAAATGCTGATGGGCTGTCAAGAGTGAATGTGGAGATTCCAATGAGGGATCTCAATGAGCAACTCGAAGAGGAGGAAACCCCAGACTTTCGTAAGTTTAAGCCCCCACAAATTTGGAGCTCACTTCGGGCCCACAAAGACATACCCCAATGGTTACAGCAGTATGTGTATTGCCCCCGGTTGGAGTCTGTGGTGGAAGAGGTTTGCCGGTAATGTCGAGTATGTGACCTCATTAAGAGTACCGAACAGAGGGCACCCATCCAGACCATACAAACTAAGGAGCCGCTAGAAATCTTGATGATCGACTATCTCCTCATGGGACACTCGACCCGGGGGCTACAGTACTGTTTGGTGATGACTGATCATTTCTCTAAGTTTACAGTAGTCACCCCGACTAAAGATCAGACTGCGGAATCGGTGGCGCGAGTCATCTGTCAAGACTTCATCCGGGTGTATGGGTGCCCAAAGCGCATCCACTCCGACCAAGGCGCATGTTTCCAAGGCAAGGTGATGGAAGAACTGAATCGTATGTATGGCATCGAGCGGGCCCTGACCACCCCTTACCATCCTCAAGGCAACGGAGCATGTGAACACTTCAACCGAGCCTTACTTCAAATGCTGAGAACATTGGAGGAGGATAAGAAGGCGTGTTGGCCAGACTACCTGCCAGAGTTGGTCTGGACCTACAACAATTGGGTCCACTCCACCATGGGTTATACCCCCTATCTACTGCTGTTTGAAAGAGCTGAACGAGAGATCATTGAGCTGAATTTGGAACAGCCAAAGGAGCTGATGGAGTGAACTGTCACTTCATGGGTGAAAGAGCACCAGCAACGATTACAAATGATACGGCGGTTGGCGGGTCTGCAGCTGCAAGAAAAAGAACATACGGACCATAAACTGACTCAAGAGTTACCGCTCCAACCCGGAGACAGAGTATTAGTCAAAGAGAAATGCACCAAGGGAAAACTAAGTGAGAGATGGGAAGTACAGCCTTACAGAGTAATCGAGCGAGTGTATGCTACCAGCCCTGTCTACAAGGTGCAGATTGAGAGTGGGGCGTCCGCCCCTAGAGTACTTCACAGAAATATGCTGCTGCTTCCAGTCTGAGATCTGTTCTACGCCATTGTCGCCTGAAGGCGCTACTCCACTTCCTGAATCTGTCATGCCTGATAGTGAAATTGATGATGAGTGGTGGACCGTCCCTGACACAGTATGGGGTCCTCAGCTGCAAAGAGATGGTAATCCCATGGATGTACCAGTAGCACCACGCGAGGACAAGACCAGACAAGAGCCCACGATGACTCCTGCAGCAAGTGTTTCTCTGGAAGATAGTCAAGCCTTGCCTGACAGCCAAGAGCTCCCAGAGATCTAATGCAGGTGTTCCACCAGTCCGATATGTAGAACAGTGTGCTCTGTCTGTTTTTCCAACTTTGTTGCCTCCTCTATAGGTGCTGTTTCCGCATTGCACGTTCCTTCATTACACTTTGACCTTGATGCTGTGATGGCCGAGGACAACCATCATTAAGAAGGGAGGCATGTAAGAGGGTGGTGCTGTTATGGACAGTAAGGAACATGCTGTCACTTTAAGAGACTGCACCCCCTTGTCTTGTGTGATGGAATGTTCTGCTTCTCCCCTGCAATAGACTGTGTGAATGAACTGGACTGTGCAGAGGGTGTGGGTGGAGCCTGGATAGTGTGTGAGAACTGAAGCTGCTGCAGAGAGAACTTTGTGCTGTTTGCTGCGAGAGAGGACCCACAGCCTATAACGGAGTGGACTTGTGAAATTTGACAGACTTTTCTGGGTGCAGCAAGAGTGGCTGTCCTGTGTGAGTTTGAGAAGCCACGAAGATACCGAGAAAGGGATTTACAGTTTCCAGGAGCACCTCCAGGACCGAGAAGCAAGGAGAAGACCACGTTTCACAGAGCTGGCAGAAAGCCGTGTGCACCACCGTACTAGACTGTTGGGGGCCCCCGGGACTGGATCTGAGTCCTCAACATCACTGTGAGTTTGTTCCAGTTTTGTGCACATGTCAGGGCCTAGTGTAGGCTTCAACAGACAGAACACGGCAGCCGTGTGGCCTGCTTAATAAAAGCCAGGGAGGTTAAATGTAGAGTAGCATCATTCTTTGTTTATTGTTTGCATTTACTTGTGTGACATATATTGAGTCTGTAACAGTTAGAACACTGTGCTATTTTACTGACAAGCTAAAGAATATAACTCTTGTAAATTATGTTTTTCCATTGCATACCCCTGTTTGCATCTTCCTCATCC
This sequence comes from Ranitomeya imitator, assembly GCF_032444005.1. Lineage (NCBI taxonomy): Eukaryota > Metazoa > Chordata > Amphibia > Anura > Dendrobatidae > Ranitomeya > Ranitomeya imitator. The sequence continues at coordinate 166,748,320 of NC_091283.1, read as the reverse complement.
ACTTCATTCCTTGCCTTCCAATAAATCTACCCTTTGTTGTTTGCACCTCATCTTGTGTACGGTAGTCTTCCTGCACCTTGGTGGTCCCCCGGCCATCGCTTCATATCTAAGTCTATAATGTATGATACTTTTAGAAATCATTAAGACTTACCACCATATACACTGAGCTGTGTTCCATCTCCCCACACTGGATAAGTACCATTCCTTGTAAGTAGGCACCAGTACAAGGCACTGTCCTGCACCGTGACATTTGTGACATGCAAGAAATGGGTGTGGCTGTTGTTCCTGATTGGCTGATAGTGTCCCGGAGATGCATCAGACCAATGGATACTCGAGTCATTTTTATGAAAAAGTAAAAATATTGGTGCAGTATTTGGCAATTGCTTAAACCATTGAATACTGAAATCCTGAATATCTCCGCCATCCACCAGACATCCCAATTCCGCCGTGGTGCCTTCAGACACAGAGACTTGCTTGTGCTGGTGAACCTCGATCTGTGTCGAGCCTTCAACATACAAATAAGAACAGTAATAGAAATAATGTAATTGCCATCATTATTACAACATTGAAAGGAATATATCATTTTAAAAAAATTTAAATATTTTACTGCATAGACCAAGACAAAGCCAACGGAGTCATCTCATTATCATTAACGTAATTGTCAACAGAATCATCTCATAGTCATTAGAGGGCAAGGTCAGCAGCATCGCCTCAGTATCAATGGAGGGCAGGGTCAGCAGAGTCGTCTCATTAATATTAGATAGCAGGGTGAGCAGAGTCATCTCATTAATAATAGAGAGCAGGGTAAGCAGTCATCTCATTCATATTAGAGAGCAGGGTCAGCAGAGTCATCTAACATGAGAGAGCACGATCAGTAGAGTCATCTTATGAATATTAGAAAGCAGGGTCAGCAGAGTCATCTTATTAATATTAGACAGCAAGGTCAACAAAATCATCTCATTATTATTAGAGAGCAAGGTCAGCAGAGTCATCTCATATTAGAGAGCAGGGTCAGCAGAGTCATCTAATTAGTATTAGAGAGTAAGGTCAGCAGAGTCATCTCATTCATTTTAGAGAGTAGGGTCAACAGAGTAATCTCATTAATATTATAGAACAGGTTGAGCAGAGTCATCTCATTAATAATAGAGAGCAGGGTAAACAGTCATCTCATTCATATTAGAGAGCAGGGTCAGCAGAGTCATCTAAAATGAGAGAGCACGATCAGTAGAGTCATCTTATTAATATTAGAAAGCAGGGTCAGCAGAGTCATCTCATTAATATTAGACAGCAAGGTCAACAAAATCATCTCATTATTATTAGAGAGCAAGGTCAGCAGAGTCATCTCATATTAGAGAGCAGGGTCAGCAGAGTCATCTAATTAGTATTAGAGAGTAAGGTCAGCAGAGTCATCTCATTCATTTTAGAGAGTAGGGTCAACAGAGTAATCTCATTAATATTATAGAACAGGGTCAGCATAGTCATCTCATTAATATTAGAAAGCAGGGTCAGCAGAGTCATCTCATTAATATTAGAAAACCAAGTCAGCAGAGTCATCTCATTAATATTAGAGAACAAAGTCAACAAGTCTTCTCATTCATATTAGAGAGCAGGGTCAGCATAGTTATCCAAATTAAAATTACAGAGCAGGGTCAGCAGAGTTGTCTCATTATATTAGCGAGTAAGGTCAGCAGAGTCATCTCATTACTATTAGACAGCAAGGTCAGCAGAGTCTTCTCATTAACATTAGAGAACAAGGTCAGCAGAGTAATCTCATTAATATTAGAGAACAAGATCAGCAGAGTCATCTCATTAATATTAGAGATCAGGGTCAGCAGAGTCTTCTCATTAAAATTAGAGATCAGGGTCAGCAGAGTCATCTCATTAATATTAGAGAGCAGGGTCAGCAGAGTCATCTCATTAATATCAGAGAGCAGGATCAGCAGTCATTTTATTAATATTAGAGAGTACTTATTACTACTGTTTAATACTTACCAGATAAGAATAGACACAACAGGAGAAAGGTTACGGCAGCCGACCTCATGGTCAGGGGCTGGATGGAGTAGCTTCCTAGTTAGTTTTCTAGGGCAGATATGTAAATATGGAGTGTAGATTTAAGAAAACCTATAAAAGCAATATAAGTAGTGATCATAGAGGAGATCTGGACATCACGTCAGCTGATACCAGAGAATAACAGCATGAATTCAGATTTAATCTGCCATATTTAATGAGGCTCATAGAAAGTATCAGGATCTAGTTGGCCCCATTCACTCAATGCTTTGCTATATGAACACGTTTCTTGAATATAAATGGGCAGAAGCACTCATAGACTCCACTTAGCCTGCCTTCAGCCTCCGAGGAGAGCAGCACGAGGCCTGGAGCCTCTATCTCTTTGTTGTAGCTATTGGTTGGGGTCTCAGTACTGGGACCCACAAGAATGAAAACTTCCAGCTACAATTTAACAATTAGAAATGTCCCTTAATTCCAGAGGTAATTGGAAAAAGAAGCATGTTGCACGCTTCATGCTGTCCAGCAAAAGGCACAATGCACATACTTGGGGTATGTGCACATGATGCAATTTTTGCTGCGTTTCCGCAGCAGTTTCCCATGAGTTTACAGTACAATGTAAACCTATGGGAAACCAAAAACGTTGTGCACATGCTGCGGAAAAAAACGCGCAGAAACGCAGCGGTTTACATTCCGGAGCATGTCACTTCTTTCTGCGGATTCCGCAGCGGTTTTACAACTGCTCCAATAGAAATCCGCAGTTGTAAAACCGCAGTGAAAATCGCAGAAAAACCATGGTATATCTGCAGTAAGTCCGCAGCGGTTTTCCACTGCGGATTTATCAAATCCGCTGCAGGAAAATCCGCAGTGGACCCTAGTACGTGTGCACATACGCTCAGGCTATGAGATACTGCAGGGAAAGCAGGTAGGGTGCTGTGGACTATGACTGGTCCCCGAGCCACACAACAGGAACACAGACACCAGACTGTTAGAAAAAAACAAACTTCACACCCCTGGGAAATAATGAAGACCTAAAACTAGAAAACAGAAAGTAAACAACGTGTGATACTGTCTGCCGAGCTGTGTATCTAAGCCTTTCATGTGTGATACTGTCTGCTGTATCTAATCCCATCCTGTGTGATACTATCTGCTGAGCTGTCTACCTAATTCTATCTTGTGTGATACTGTCTGCTGAGCTGTCTACCTAATTCTATCTTGTGTGATACTGTCTGCTGAGCCGTGTATCTAATCCTATCCTGTGTGATACTGTCTGCTGAGCTGTGTATCTAATCCTATCCTGTGTGATACTGTCTGCTGAGCTGTGTATCTAATCCTATCCTGTGTGATACTGTCTGCTGAGCTATGTATCTAATCCTGTCCTGTGTGATACTTTCTGCTGAGCTGTATATCTAATCCCATCCTCTGTGATACTGTCTGCTGAGCCGTGTATCTAATCCTATCCTGTGTGATACTGTCTGCTGAGCCGTGTATCTAATCCTATCCTGTGTGATACTGACTTCTGAGCTGTGTATCTAATCCCATCCTGTGTGATACTGTCTGCTGAGCCGTGTATCTAATCCCATCCTGTGTGATACTGTCTGCAGAGCTATGCATCTAATCCCATCCAGTGTGATACTGTCTACTGAGCTGTGTATCTAATCCTGTGTGATACTGTCTGCTGAGCTGTGTATCTAATCCTATCTTGTGTGATACTGTCTACTGAGCTGTGTATCTAATCCTGTGTGATACTGTCTGCTGAGCTGTGTATCTAATCCTATCTTGTGTGATACTCTCTGCTAAGCTGTGTATCTAATCCTATCTTGTGTGATACTCTCTGCTAAGCTGTGTATCTAATCCTATCTTGTGTGATACTCTCTGCTGAGCTGTGTATCTAATCCTGTCTTGTGTGATACTCTCTGCTGAGCTGTGTATCTAGCCTGTGTGATACTGTCTGCTGAGATGTGTATCTAATCTTATCCTGTGTGATACTGTCTGCTGAGCCGTGTATCTAATTCTATCCTGTGTGATACTGCCTGCTGAGCTGTGTATCTAATCCTATCTTGTGTGATACTCTCTGCTGAGCTGTGTATCTAATCCTATCCTGTGTGATACTCTCTGCTGAGCTGTGTATCTAATCCTATCTTGTGTGATGGACTACTTGCTAGAGATGGGGTGCACCTTACGAAGACTGGAAAACATGTATTTGGAAGTCGCCTTGCTACACTCATCAGGAGAGCTTTAAACTAGAACACTATGGGAAGGGAAGCAAAAGGCCAGAAAAAGCCATACACCTGACAAATACTATTGAGAACTCTGCTATTAGAACTGGAAGGGAAGAGCAAAGACAAAAAGATCTAAATAATAAAAATATTGGAGAAAGAGAAACCAATCACAAAGTAAAATGTTTCTATACGAATGCACAAAGCATGGGCAACAAACAAGGAGAATTGGAACTACTAACGCAGGAAAAGAAATATGATGTCATTGGAATCACTGAAACTTGGTGGGACGATACACATGATTGGAATACAAAGGCTAGAAGGATACAACTTATTTGCAAGAAACAGACTTGGTAAACGAGGAGGAAGTGTCGCATTGTATGTTCGAAAAGCGTATATCTGCACAGAGATTGAAAATTCAGAGACTGGGAGTTGGGTGGAAACTGTTTGGGTAAGAATACAAGGACAGAACAATGGAAAGGACACCATTGTAGGCATTTACTACAGGCCGCCTGTGCAAGCTGAAGATATGAATGAACTCTTTATGCATCAAATAGTCAAAAATATTACATAGTTGTCATGGGAGATTTCAACTATCCATTCATTTGGAATCTCTCTAAGGTAAAACTAACAGGTCAAGCAAATTCTTATCTTCTCTTGCTGACAATTTTATCTTCCAAAAGGTAGGGGAGAAAACAAGGGGATCTGCTACCTTGGATCTAATCGTTATAAACAGGGAGGCAATGGTTGAGGAGGTAAGAGTGGCTGAGACCCTAGGAGTTAGCGACCATGCTATTTTAGAATTTTGAATAACTAGAGGAGGAAGACCTGTGAAGACTCAGACTTCAAGGTTAGATTTCAGAAAGGCAAATTTTAAGGGACTCAGAAAGAGAATTGGAGGGATCCAATGGCTGGATATCCTTAAGGACAAAAATGTCCAGGAAGGATAGGAAGTCTTGAAAAATTAGATTCTCAAAGCACAATCGTTAACAATTCCAAAAAGAGGGAAGAATATGAAGCATTTAAGGAAACCAGAATGGATGAACACAGAACTTAAACACATGCTAAAAAGGAATTAAGAAATATTTATCAAGTGGAAAGAGGGAGACATATCTAAAGAAGAATATAATGTATAATGCTGTCTGCAGAACCTGCAGGGCATAAATTAGATTAGTTAAAGCTGACAATGAATTAAGGCTTGCAAGAGACGTCAAAAGCAATAAAAATGATTTTGGGGATATGTCAAAAGTAAAAGAAAAGTCAAAGATGCTATAGGATTTTTACATGATGAAAATGATGAAATGGTAAGATAGGATGTTGAGAAGGCCAAACTTTTAAATTCCTATTTTGCATCCGTTTTCTCTCAGAAAGGAAATGTAACATCAACTGATTTTCACTGTCCTATTAAAGGAGTAGAAGAATCCAGGATATCTATACACAGAAAGATAGTGAGCAAACACTTAGCTAACATAAATGAATTCAAGTCTCCAGGTCCAGATGAATTACACCGCAGAGTACTGAAGGAGATAGCAGAAGACATTTTTGAACTACTCTCCATAATGGAAAATAGAAAAAATTGGAGTCTAGCTCAACAGGACTGAATTTTTCTTTTCTTTTTCAAAAGAAAATATAAGACTGCCTTCTGCAGTCTAAACGCGTCAACTGGGTCATGTCGACCATGTAAATTTTTCTTTTGTATGCACTATATTTTCTTTTGAAAAATAAAATGAAAAGGAAAATCCAGTCCTATTGAGCCGGACTTCAATTTTTTTTATTTTCCTTGATGTGAGGCCAGGGTGAGGCTGGTGTCTGAGCACCAGGTGGATGAACATGGAGCAACTGGGTGAGCTGGAATCAAGTTTCTATCACTCTCCATAATCTTTGAAAATTCTTGGAGAACAGGAGAAGTCCCAGAAGACTGGAGAAGCGCAAATGTTGTTTCTATCTTCAAAAAGGGGAAGAAGATGGACCCGGGGAACTATAGGCGGTGAGTCTGACTTCCATACCAGGAAAGATCTTTGGACAAATTATTAAACAACATGTATGTAAGTGCCTGGATAAGAATAAAGCGATTAACCAGAGTCAGCATGGGTTTGTAACTAATAAGTCATGTCAGACTAACTTAATTTCGTTCTATGACAGAAACACTGACTGGGTGGATCAGTGAAATGCTGTAGATATAGTATATCTTGACTTCAGCAAAGAATTTGACAAAGTATCTCCCACAATCCTTATTGAAAAAATGACTAAGTATGGAATTGACAAGGCAACTGTTAGGTGGATTCATAACTGGCTTAGTGATCGGACCCAAAGAGTGGTCGTAAATGGCTGCACATCCAGTTGGAAGAATGTCTCAAGTGGGGTACCACAGGGTTCTGTCCTGGGCCATGTATTGTTCAACATCTTTATCAATGATTTAGATGAAGGAATTTAGGGTACACTGATTAAATTTCCTGATGACACAAAGCTAGGAGAAATAGCTAATACTAAAGAAGAGAGAGAGCGGATTCAAAAAGATATAAATAAACTAGAGCAGTGGTCAGCAACTAACAGAATGGTTTTTAACAAGGAAAAATGCAAAGTACTACAGCTGGGCAATAAAAATGAAAAAAAGCATATACAGAATGGGCGGAATAGGGCTAAGCAACAGCACATGTGAAAAAGACTTGGGTATACTAATAGATCATAAACTGAACATTAGTCAACAGTGTGATGCAGCAGCAAAAAGGGCAAATACAATTCTGGGATGTATTAACAGAAGCATACAGTCTAGATCACGCAAAGTCATTATTGCCCTCTACTCCTCTTTGGCCTGACCTCATCTGGAATACTGTGTCCAGTTTTGGTCACCACATTTTAAAAAAGACATCAACAAACTAGAGCAAGTTCAGAGAAGAGCGACCAGAATGGTGACCGGTCTGCAAACCATGTCCTATGAGGAACGGCTACAGGATTTGGGAATGTTTAGCTTGCAAAAAAGAAGACTGAGAGGAGACTTAATAACTGTCTACAAATATCTCAAGGGCTGTCACATTGTAGAAGGATCAGCTTTATTCTCATTTGCACAAGGAAAGACTAGAAGCAATGGGATGAAACTGAATGGGAAGAAACACAGATTAGATATTATAAAAAAAACTTTTTGACAGGGTGATCAATGAGTGGAACAGGCTACCACGAGAGGTGGTGTGTTCTCCTTCCATGGAGGTCCCTTCCAACTCTACCTTTCTATGATCTATGTTTCTAATCCTATCCTGTGTGATACTGTCTGATGAGCTGTGTATCTAATCCTATCCTCTGTGATGCCGTCTGCTGAGCCATGTATCTAATCCTATCCTGTGTGATACCGCCTGCTGGGTTGTGTATCTAATCCCATCCTGTGTGATACTGTCTGCTGACCCGTGTATCTAATCCTATCCTGTGTGATACTGACTGCTGAGCTCTGTATCTAATCCTATCCTGTGTGATACTGACTGCTGAGATGTGTATCTAATCTTATCCTGTGTGATACTGTCTTTTCAGCTTTGTATCTAATCCTATCCTGTGTGCTACTGTCTGCTGAGCCATGTGTCTTATCCTATCCTGTGTGATACTGTCTTCTGAGCCGTGTATCTAATCCTCTCCTCTGTGATACTCTCTGCTGAGCCATGCATCTAAACCTATCCGTGTGCCACTGGTGGTGAGAGCGGTGCGTCATTGTAGGAGTTGGTCACTACTCACCTGAGCCTTCACATTGATGTGTCAGGGCCACGTCCTTGGTAGACAAATGCCTCTTTCCCATGCAGCCCGGCAGAAGGAAGGGGCCGTGTCTGCAGCTGCGGTCACACGACAGTTACTTGTTTTCTTCTTATCATGGGATATTTATACGCAGAAGATAAAAACAACAAGAATAAGAGCAAAATAGGTTATTTTCTGCCAAAGCTCCAACTGTCATCTAAGGGTTAACTGCTTCACTATAATATTGCACTGACATCGCCCGAATGTAAGAAAATGCCGTATAATATCATATATGTGCCGTAACAGAGGGACGCGGCTGCTAAATAGGATCTCATATAATGAAATATATAAGGTATCGTCATACACCTCATACAACCCCGATTACAATAAAGGTTGGCCGCTGTGTAAAATGCAGAACACAGGACAGATCACAAGTGGAACGTTGGACATTTTAACATTTGTTGTGAAAAAATTAACTAATTTAGAAACGGACGGCGGCGACACATCTCCGAACAGTTGGGACAGGGTTAACAGAAGTCTGGAAAACTCAGTGGTACTAATGAAAAACAGCCAGAGGGTTAATTGTCAGCTACATCACATGACTGTGTATAAAAGAGCACATCAAAGAGGCAGAGTCTCTCCGAAGCAAAGATGGTCAGAGGTCACCAAGCTGTGAACAACCGCATGTGTAAATTGGTCACTCATTTCAGAAAAATATTCCTCAATGTAAAATTGTAAAGACTTTGAATATCCTCCAAGAACAGAACAATATTCACAAGATTCAGAGAATCTGGAGAAATTCTTGAATATTGGATGCTCGTGATTTCCGGGCCATCAGGCGAAGCTGCATTAATACCAGTCATGGAAATCACTGCACAGGCTGAGGAATACTTCCAGAAATCATTGTCTGTGCACACAGTTGGCTGGCCAATCCACAAATGCAAGATAAAAGGAACCTGACCGCTGCTACATTCTGCCCAATCCATGGGTAACATGTATCAGACACTGGCTGCATGATATCAGCCCGGTATGGTTCACTATGAAACACTGCAGCACTTAAAAAAAAAAACTTGAAATGCAGCTGGAGACCGAGCCGCACTGGTGAATAGTGGAGAGTCCGCGGCAGCTTCTGCCGGACCACTGACAGTGACTGAAAGGCATTTTCCTATATATACACCCAGAGAGACCAGTCACTCAAGGGGAGTGGGTGGGGAGAAGATGATAGGGACCCTCCTTTCTGACTAGTCTCCCGGGCAGCTCGGTTCCTGGAGGCCTTGTAAGTATGTTTTTCTCTGAAACATCGCAGCATTAAAGAGTCAATATTTGGCTGAAATCATACAGCCGATATCTCATACATGCTGTCAGGTTCCCTTAAAAACTCCATCATGCAAAAAGGAAGCAGGATATCAGCATAATCCATAAACGCTGCCGTCTTCCTTTTATAATGGATGGAGAAAAAATGGAAAACTGTTATGTGGTTGGAGGAAACGAAATATGAAACTCTTAATAAACCATGGAAGCCATGTGATGCAGACTCAGGAGGAGAAGGACCATCCAGCTTGTTATCAGCGCACAGTTCTGCATCTCTGATGGTCCGGGCTGCATTATTGGCAGTGGCAGGCACAGCTCACATATGAAAGACACTATCAATTCTAAGCGTTATATAGAGGAAATATAGCAAAATCTGCTCCATCAAGACGGCATCTATTACAGGGAAGCTCCGTCTATTCAAGTGCTTCTCACTACATTAGAATATCATCAAAAATGTATTAAAGTTCTTCAATACAAAAAGTGAAACTCACATATTGTATAGACTCATTACAATGATTGATTATGGTCAACAGCATTTTTGGTGCCAAAGATATTTCATCGAATTTAGGGTAACTTTGGGGTGCTGATTCTGAATATGTCATCAGTTTTGCCAGATTGGCTCAAGTTTTTGAGATTTTTGGTATCTTATTTATAGCACTTGTTGGTAAATGCGACGCATCATCTCATTAATTTCTTTGGATTAGTACTTGAACTGAGCAGTTCTCAATATAGTTTTGTGTTAATTAGTGTTCTAAAAGTTTATTCATAGCTTGATTTTTGCACTAACTTTATGTTGTTGTCTGTTTTCCAGTGAAAAGCATGACCTCATCAAGAAGAAGTTGTCTTAACGATCCAGACTCATTCTGTTACATTTGTGGTGAATACACACTGCCAAAACATAGAAGAAACATAACAGACTTCGTAAAAAAAAGTGTATTTTGCCTATTTTGGGGTTATGCTTGGGGACCAAGACAAGTTTTGGGCACCACACATAGTGTGCAAAGCATGTATCGAATTATTACGAAAATGGAGCAAAGGACAAAGAAAAAGCTTCAAATTTGGTGTTCCAATGGTGTGGAGAGAGCAAAAAAATCATCATGATGACTGTTATTTCTGTGCAGTGCAAGTGCAAGGATTCAATAAGCATAAGAAACGAAAATGGGAGTAACCTAACATGGAATCTGCAAGAAGGCCTGTCCCTCATTGTTAAGATGTGCCTGTACCTGTGTTTACCATGTTACCTGACCTTCCCCCACCTGATGATGATGAAGTGTGTATTGGCAGTGTGTATTCACCACAAATGTAACAGAATGAGTCTGGATCGTTAAGACAACTTCTTCTTGATGAGTTCATGCTTTTCACTGGAAAACAGACAACAACATAAAGTTAGTGCAAAAATCAAGCTATGAACAAACTTTTAGAACACTAATTAACACAAAACTATATTGAGAACTGCTCAGTTCAAGTACTAATCCAAAGAAATTAATGAGATGATGCGTCGCATTTACCAACAAGTGCTATAAATAAGATACCAAAAATCTCAAAAACTTGAGCCAATCTGGCAAAACTGATAGCATATTCAGAATCAGCACCCCAAAAATACCCCAAATTCATTAAAATATTTTGGACACCAGAAAAAAATTTTTTTTTTGTTGACCTGTGTATGGCTTACAGCCAATGAAAGCCCAAAGGTCAGTATCTCAGTAAATTAGAATACTGTGATTAACAAATAAAAACCTGCAAAGGCTTCCTAAACATTTAAAAATGTCCCTTAGTGTGTTTCAGTAGCTCTACAATCATGGGGAAGACTGCTGACTTGACAGATGTCCAGAAGGCAGCCATTGACACACTCCACAAGGAGGGTAAGCTACAAAAGGTCATTGCTAAAGAAGCTGGCTGTCCACAGAGTGCTGTATCCAAGTATATTAATGGAAAATTTAGTGGAGGGAAACAGTGTGGTAGAAAAAGGTGTACAAGCAACCGGGATAACCACAGCCTTGAAAGGATTGTTAAGAAAAGGCCATTCAAACATTTTGGGGAGATTGACAAGGGGTGGACTGCTGCTGGAGTCATTGCTTCAAGAGCCACCACACACAGCTGTATCCAGGACATGGGCTACAAGTGTCACATTCCTTGTGTCAAGCCACTCATGGCCAATAGACAAAGCCAAAAGCATCTTACCTGGGCCAATGAGAAAAAGAACTGGACTGTTGTCAGTGGTCCAAGGTGTTGTTGTCAGATGAAAGTAAATTTTGCATTTCATTTGGAAATCAAGGTCCTAGAGTCTGGAGGAAGAGTGAAGAGGCCACAATCCAAGCTGCTGGAGGTCTAGTGTGAGGTTTCCACAATCAGTGATGGTTTGGAGAGCCATGTCATCTGCTGGTGTAGATCCACTGTGTTTTATCAAGACCAAAGTCAGCGCAGCCGTCTACCAGGAAATTTTAGAGCACTTCATGATTCCCTCTGCCGGCAAGCTTTTTGGAGATGGAAATGTCATTCTCCAGCAGGACTTGGCACCTGTCCACTCTGCCAAAAGTACCAATACCTGGTTTACAAACAACAGTATCACTGTGCAGCAAACTCGCCTGACCTTAACCCATAGAGAATCTATGGAGTATTGTCAATAGCAAGATGAGACACCAGACCCAACAATGCAGACGAGCTGAAGGCTGCTATCAAAGCAACCTGGGCTTCCATAACACCTCAGCAGTGCCACAGGCTGATCGCCTCCATGCCACGCCGCATTGATGCAGTAATTGATGCAAAAGGTGCCCCGACCAAGTATTGAGTGCATTTACTGAACATACATTTCAGTAGGCCAACATTTCGGATTTTACCATCATTTTTCAAGCTGGTGTTATAAAGTATTCTAATTTACTGAGATAATGACTTTTGGGTTATCATTGGCTGTAAGCCATAATCATCAACATTAACAGAAATAAACACTTAAAATAGATCACTCTGTTTGTAATGATTCTATATAATATATGAGTTTCACTTTCTGTATTGAAGAACTGAAATAAATGATGATATTCTAATTTAGTGAAAAGCACTTGTATTTCAGCAAGACAATAGTAAACCACATATGGCATCCATCACAGCAACATTAAGAAGAAGAGTTTGTGGGATGAATTGACCTCCGGCAGTCTATACCCTTCACCAATAGAAAACATTTGGTGCATTATGAAAAGAAAAATCTAGCAAAGATCCATATTTGGGGAGAAGCCAAAGTCCAACATCAGACAAGAACGAGACAACATTATTTTTCCCAAACTCCAGCTATTGGTCTTTTGCACTTCCCCTTGGCTTTCAGATTGTGGACAATGGTGGACACGACCCCGACACAACTGTTCTGAGATGTGTCGCTGCCATCCATTTCTCCATGAGTTACGGTAATTTTTTTCAAATGAAATGGAAAATTGTCCAACGTTCAACTTCTGATCTGTGTGCTGTGGGAATAAAATATGGAGATATGAGATACATTACATTCTTGTTTTTTTCATATTTTACATAGCGGGCAAACTTGTTAGAAATTGGGGTTGTAGACTAACATAATATGCAATGCTATTTAATATGACAAAATGTAATATTATAGAATATATCTTGTAACCATAAAATATATCATGTCATATACAACCAGTAGACGGTAAGATGGGATTGGACAATAACATTAACCCCTTCCCGTCTCGGCCCTTTTTCGTTTTTGTGTTTTCGTTTTTCGCTCCCCTCCTTCCCATAGCCATAACTTTTTTATTTTTCCATCAATATGGTCATGTGAGGGCTTATTTTTTGCGGGATGAGTTGTACTTTTGAACGACACCATTTGTTTTACCATGTGTTGTACTAGAAAACGGGAAAAAAATTCCAAGTGCGTCGAAATTGCAAAAAAAGTGCAATCCCACACTTGTTTTTTTGATTGGCTTTTTTGCTGACCGGCCATTATGATTCTCCAGGTCATTACGAGTTCATAGACACCAAACATGTCTAGGTTATTTTTTATCTAAGTGGTGAAAAAAATTCAAAACTTTGCTTAAAAAAAAGCGCCATTTTCGATACCCATGCGAAAAAGCGAAGCCAATGCATAAATCTGTGCACACCTTCTACATGCTGAAGAAAAAGTCAAAACTTTATTATATCAGCAACAAGGACACAAACATCAATATAAAACCAATTAAAAAAATGACAACAAAACACCCTTCCCCACGTAAGAGTGTCAAAAATGATGCTCCTCTATATAATACTATAATATTGTATTATACACCTGGACACAGCACACTATGGTAAGAAAAATAACTTAGATTGTAATACAATACAACAATCACCACCACACATGTACATGAATAATTACTATAGGTGTGACATGAAAGTATATATATAACCAGATCAAGGTCCTGATCCAATGTATTGAGACAATATAAGGGCGTCCCCAAATTTGTCATAAATCAATCACCACAGCACACTCCTGCTCTCTGCTATATTGTTTTCCCATCTATATTAATAGGGCGGCTGTAGGGAAGAGACGGATAGTCCACGGTGAGTGAGGGCGCCAAAAAATCGTTCTTTTAGGGTGCCAACCTCCACAGCCGGGCAGGTGTGAGCATTAGGTCTAGTTTAGGGCCTTGTCAGGCATTTTTTTGGTCTATTTTTTGGTATTGGGTTTGTGTTGTTTAACCCCTTCACCCCCGGAGCTTTTTCCGTTTTTTCATTTTCGTTTTACGCTCCCCTACTTCCCAGAGCCATAACTTTTTTATTTTTCCATCAATATGGCCATGTGAGGGCTTATTTTTTGCGGGACGAGATGAACTTTTGAACGATACCATTGGTTTTACCATGCCATGTAACAGAAAACGGGAAAAAAAATTCCAAGTGTGATGAAATTGCAAAAAAAAGTCCAATCTCACACTTGTTTTTTGTTTGGCTTTTTTGCTAGGTTCAGCAAATGCTAAAACGAACCTGCCATTATGATTCTCCAGGTCATTATGAGTTCGTAGACACCTAACATGACTAGGTTATTTTTTATCTAAGTGGTGAAAAAAATTCCAAAGTTTGCTAAAAAAAAAAAAATTGCGCAATTTTCCGATACCCGTAGCGTCTCCAATTTTCGTGATCTGGGGTCAGGTGAGCGCTTATTTTTTGCGTGCTGAGCTGGTGTTTTAATGATACCATTTTGGTGTAGATACGTTCTTTTGATCGCCCGTTATTGCATTTTAATGCAATGTCACGGCGACCAAAAACCCATAATTTTGGCGTTTTGATTTTTTTATCGCTATGCCATTTAGCAGTCAGGTTAATCCTTTGTTATTATTGATAGATCGGGCGATTCTGAACGTGGCGATACCAAATATGTGTATGTTTGATTTTTTTTTTATTGTTTTATTTTGATTGGGGCAAAAGAGGGGTGATTTGAACTTTTATATATTTTTTATTTTTTTATATTTTTAAACACTTTTTTTTTTTATTTTTGCATGCTTCAATAGCCTCCATAGGAGGCTAAAAGTATGCGCTACACGATCGGCTCTGCTGCATAGAGGTGAAGTACAGATCACCTCTATGTAGCAGAAATGCAGGGTTGCTTTGAACGCCGACCACAGGGTGGCGCTCAAAGCAATCGGCCATCAACAACCATAGAGGTCTCAAGGAGATCTCTGGTTGTTATGGCAATGCACCGCTGACCCCCGATCATGTGACGGGGTCAGCGGTGCGAGAAGCTCCGGCCGCGCGGCCGGGAGCGCTAGTTAAATGCCGCTGTCAGCGCTTGACGGCGGTATTTAACTAGTTAATGGGCGCGGGCGGATCGCGATTCCACTTGCGCTCATTGCGCGCACATGTCAGCTGTACAAAACAGCTGACATGTCGCGGCTTTGAGGTGGGCTCACCGCCGGAGCCCACCTCAAAGCAGGGGATCTGCCAGCTGACGTACTATTCTGTCAGCTGGCAGAAAGGGCTTAAATACATTATATTAGTAAAGGTGAAGTTTTAAAGGGATTATATGTTCACATAAAATTCCTTATTCTATTTATTTTGAGAATAATATTAATTTCTATTGATGAGCAAATATACTCGTTATTCGAGATTTCTCGAGCACGCTCGGGTGACCTCTGAATATTTTTTAGTGCTCGGAGATTTAGTTTTCATCGCTGCAGCTGAATGATTTACATCTGTTAGCCAGCATAAGTACATGTGGGGGTTGCCTGGTTGCTAGGGAATCCCCACATGTACTTATGCTGGCTAAGAGATGTAAATCATTCAGCTGAGGTGATGTAAACTAAATCTCCGAGCACTAAAAAATACTCCGAGGACACCCGAGCTTGCTCGGGAAATCTCAAGTAACGAGTATATTCGCTCATCACTAATCATTTCAGTCCAAATGTTTCTGCTTCCCCATTGGCACATTATACTTGCCAACTGAATATTTGAATACCTGACCTGGTAGTTGCCGCTCTTGGGGGTGTATAATAATAATCTTTATTTTCATAAAGTGCTAACATATTCCGCAGTGCTTTACAGTTTGCACACATTATCATCGCTGTACCCAATGGGGCTCGCAATCTAAATTCCCTATTAGTATGTCTTTGGAATGTGGGAGGAAACCAGAGTACCAGGAGGAAACCCACGCAAACATGGAGAGAACATACAAACTCCTTGCAGATGTTGTCCAAGGTGGGATTAGAACCCAGGACTCCAGCGCTGCAATGCTATCCACTGAGCCACAGTGGTGTATATAATGGTCTGAATATATTATCTATGGTATATGCATGTTTTGCCTGAAGAAGGAGCTTGAACAGCTCTGAAATACGTAGCAAATAAATGCTTTTACAATCACAATTCCCTTTTTACTATGACTAAAAGATCCTAAGCACGGCTAATTTTTCACCATCCTAATCCCCTTTTTTCTGTATATTTTTCAGTATATAGATGTGCAGATTTGCCATTATTTCCAGCTGAGGACACTACCAATTTGATAAAATAGTAAAGCAGCTGGGAGATTTTCCATAGTAAATAACATCTATTATCTATACATTTCTAAAATTCTGGTTAATGGTTACTTAAAGGTGCAAACAAGCCCTCCATATATAAATCCTACCAGGCCCGGTAACCATTGCTCCTCAAGAAGCCTTTAACCTAACTAACACTCTACACAATGAAGGTCTTCTGTCTAGTCTTCCTCACTTTCTTTATGGCCAGTGATGCCAAGGTCTTCACCAAATGTGATCTGGCTAAGGTCCTGAAGAATGGCGGTCTCGATGGATACTATGGCTACAGCCTGGCCAACTGTATGTATAAACCCACTTCATCTTTCCTACCTCTGTCTATGTAGTGATGTTAATTGTAGTTCTCTAGGATAAATATTTAGAAAGCGTTAAGCTAGCATATGCAACAGAGACAGACAAAGATCAGGTTGGCATCATAGAAAGAGTCAAAGATCAGGATGGCACCATAGAGACAAAGATCAAGTTGGCACCAAAGAAAGAGTCAAAGATCAGGATGGCACCATAGAGACAGACAAAAGTCAGGTTGGCACCATAGAAAGAGTCAAAGCTCAGGATGGCACCATAGAGACAGACAAAGATCAGGTTGGAACCATAGAAAGAGTCAAAGATCGGGATGGCACCATAGAGACAGACAAAGATCAGGTTGGAACCATAGAAAGAGTCACAAATCAGGATGGCACCATAGAGACAGACAAAGATCAGGTTGGAAGCATAGAAAGAGTCACAAATCAGGATGGCACCATAGAGACAGACAAAGATCAGGGTGGAACCATAGAAAGAGTCAAAGCTCAGGATGGCACCAGAGAGACAGACAAAGATCAGGTTGGAACCATAGAAAGAGTCAAAGATCGGGATGGCACCATGGAGACACACAAAGATCAGGTTGGAACCATAGAAAGTGTCAAAGATCAGTATGGCACCATGGAGACACCAAAATATCAGGTTGGATCCATAGAAAGAGTCAAAGATCAGGATGGCACCATAGAGACAGACAAAGATCAGGTTGGAGCCATAGACAGAGTCAAAGATCAGGTTGGCACCATAAAGACTTCCAAAAGACAGCCAAATATTAGGCTGGCACAATAGAGACAATAAAAGATCAGGATGGCACCATAGAGGTAGGCCATAGTTTAGGTTGGCACCACAGAGGCAGTCTAATGTTGAGGCTGGAACCATAACAACAACTGAAAACATGTTTGGCACAGAGAGACAGCTAAAACTTAGGCTGGCACAATAGAGACTGATAAATGTAAACTAAGTTCACAGTATAGAGACACCACAAATATTATGTTAGCACTATAGAGGCAGCCAAAGCTCTAGTTGGCATCAAAGAGTCTTTTCAAAGCTCAAGTTGACACTATAGAGGCAACTGAGGCTTAGGATGGCATCATAGCTGTCGCTCAAAATACAGGTTTGCACTCTAGAGTCAGCTGAAGTTTTGGTGGACACTGTAGAGCAGCCTAAACTCATGCAGGCAACATTGAGACAGCCTAAGCTCAGCATGTCACCATGGACAGGGTCCGAAACTCAAGTTAGCGCCATAGAGGTAAGTGAAATTCAGGTTAGCACTATCAAGCCAGCTTATAGATTAGGTTGGCACAACAGAGACAGCCCATATGTAATGTCCAATGTCAGTCAAAGCTCTACTCAACATTAAAGAGTCATCTCAAAGCTAAGGGTAGCACTACAGAGAATGCAGAAACTCAGGTTGGCACTATTTAGACAGCTCAGGTTGGCATTATAGAGACAGTCAAAGCTCTGATTGAAACAATTCTTTTTGCCACTGTAGACATTGTGGTTTTCCAGATTGCAACAGTATCAATGAAGGGGAGCCAACCTAAGGGTCATGTCTCTCTTCTTTCCTAAAAGGGGTTGGAAGGAAATGGCTTAAACGTTGCCAGATCCAATACACATACTATGTGTCTGTTATCAGGCTCTTGGAAGACATGGCCCAACCATGTTGGGTTAATGACTTATTTAATAGGCAGCAAGAATTTTTCTGCATCCTATTTCGATAGCTAGCAATAAATAGGAGATGGGGCAAACAAACACAAAGTCCTTGAGTATCTTTCACAATTGGTGCAGAATCCAACCAGAGGAGCAGCACTTTTAGACCTAATACTATCTAATAGACCTGACAGAATAACAAATCTGCAGGTGGTCAGGCATCTAGGAAATAGCGACCACAATATTGTACAGTTTCACCTGTCTTTCACTAGGGGCACTTGTCAGGGAGTCACAAAAACACTGAACTTTAGGAAGGCAAAGTTTGACCAGCTAAGAGATGCCCTTAATCTGGTAGACTGGGACAATATCCTCAGAAATAAGAATACAGATAATAAATGGGAAATGTTTAAGAACATCCTAAATAGGCAGTGTAAGCGGTTTATACCTTGTGGGAATAAAAGGACTAGAAATAGAAAAAACCCAATGTGGCTAAACAAAGAAGTAAGACAGGCAATTAACAGTAAAAAGAAAGCATTTGCACTACTAAAGCAGGATGGCACCATTGAAGCTCTAAAAAACTATAGGGAGAAAAATACTTTATCTAAAAAACTAATTAAAGCTGCCAAAAAGGAAACAGAGAAGCACATTGCTAAGGAGAGTAAAACTAATCCCAAACTGTTCTTCAACTATATCAATAGTAAAAGAATAAAAACTGAAAATGTAGGCCCCTTAAAAAATAGTGAGGAAAGAATGGTTGTAGATGACGAGGAAAAAGCTAACATATTAAACACCTTCTTCTCCACGGTATTCACGGTGGAAAATGAAATGCTAGGTGAAATCCCAAGAAACAATGAAAACCCTATATTAAGGGTCACCAATCTAACCCAAGAAGAGGTGCGAAACCGGCTAAATAAGATTAAAATAGATAAATCTCCGGGTCCGGATGGCATACACCCACGAGTACTAAGAGAACTAAGTAATGTAATAGATAAACCATTATTTCTTATTTTTAGGGACTCTATAGTGACAGGGTCTGTTCCGCAGGATTGGCGCATAGCAAATGTGGTGCCAATATTCAAAAAGGGCTCTAAAAGTGAACCTGGAAATTATAGGCCAGTAAGTCTAACCTCTATTGTTGGTAAAATATTTGAAGGGTTTCTGAGGGATGTTATTCTGGATTATCTCAATGAGAATAACTGTTTAACTCCATATCAGCATGGGTTTATGAGAAATCGCTCCTGTCAAACCAATCTAATCAGTTTTTATGAAGAGGTAAGCTATAGGCTGGACCACGGTGAGTCATTGGACGTGGTATATCTCGATTTTTCCAAAGCGTTTGATACCGTGCCGCACAAGAGGTTGGTACACAAAATGAGAATGCTTGGTCTGGGGGAAAATGTGTGTAAATGGGTTAGTAACTGGCTTAGTGATAGAAAGCAGAGGGTGGTTATAAATGGTATAGTCTCTAACTGGGTCGCTGTGACTAGTGGGGTACCGCAGGGGTCAATATTGGGACCTGTTCTCTTCAACATATTCATTAATGATCTGGTAGAAGGTTTACACAGTAAAATATCGATATTTGCAGATGATACAAAACTATGTAAAGCAGTTAATACAAGAGAAGATAGTATTCTGCTACAGATGGATCTGGATAAGTTGGAAACTTGGGCTGAAAGGTGGCAGATGAGGTTTAACAATGATAAATGTAAGGTTATACACATGGGAAGAAGGAATCAATATCACCATTACACACTGAATGGGAAACCACTGGGTAAATCTGACAGGGAGAAGGACTTGGGGATCCTAGTTAATGATAAACTTACCTGGAGCAGCCAGTGCCAGGCAGCAGCTGCCAAGGCAAACAGGATCATGGGGTGCATTAAAAGAGGTCTGGATACACATGATGAGAGCATTATACTGCCTCTGTACAAATCCCTAGTTAGACCGCACATGGAGTACTGTGTCCAGTTTTGGTCACCGGTGCTCAGGAAGGATATAATGGAACTAGAGAGAGTACAAAGGAGGGCAACAAAATTAATAAAGGGGATGGGAGAACTACAATACCCAGATAGATTAGTGAAATTAGGATTATTTAGTCTAGAAAAAAGACGACTGAGGGGCGATCTAATAACCATGTATAAGTATATAAGGGGACAATACAAATATCTCGCTGAGGATCTGTTTATACCACGGAAGGTGACGGGCACAAGGGGGCATTCTTTGCGTCTGGAGGAGAGAAGGTTTTTCCACCAACATAGAAGAGGATTCTTTACTGTTAGGGCAGTGAGAATCTGGAATTGCTTGCCTGAGGAGGTGGTGATGGCGAACTCAGTTGAGGGGTTCAAGAGAGGCCTGGATGTCTTCCTGGAGCAGAACAATATTGTATCATACAATTAGGTTCTGTAGAAGGACGTAGATCTGGGGATTTATTATGATGGAATATAGGCTGAACTGGATGGACAAATGTCTTTTTTCGGCCTTACTAACTATGTTACTATGTTACTATGTTACCCAGTGCCACTGGGAGTGGGACCAGATGGAGACCCCGACAGTAATAGGAGAAGACCCACATTTATATTTTTCCCATGACACATACCTTGATATAAACCTATGGATAGATAACTGCACATATAATTCTGGATGAGGAACCAGGTTATGGGTCTCACTACCCTTATCTCCTTCAAAAGATGGGAGGGAGGCTATATCGTGATATGAACCAGTATGAAAAGTATGGCTCCTTTTGATGGGAAAGACCATGTGGTCTTCAACATGTCTATCATGTATTTGACCACAACAGGTCTACAAAGCCATGCTGGAAACCTCCATCTGTTGATGAGAACAACATTTTGTCAGAACTTTGATGCACATGTATTTATCATTGTTGCCTCTTTTTTTATCTGGTTTTATGAATTAATTTTCTTTTTAAAGGGATGTGCATGGCTTACTATGAAAGCCGCTATACCACCAACGCACTGAATGACAATGGCGGGAGTCGGGACTATGGCATCTTTCAGATCAATAGCTACTGGTGGTGTAATGATGGAAAGACATCCGGAGCTGTGTCTGCTTGTAACATCAGCTGTACCAGTGAGTAAGAACTGAAACTACTAAAAAGATTTCCAGAATTATTTCTAACATTCTGAATATCTGAAAGGGAAACATTCCTAAAAATATATATACAATTTCTTTCATTTTTTGATTACAGAAAAAAATGAAAATAATTTATCAATAAACAGCTAACAATAAAGTCCCCCTTAAAGAGGATTTTTCTTACAATCTTAAAAACCTCTGTGAAACAAGAACTGAATGACATGCAGAGAATCCTTTATATTTTAAAATAATAACTTCTAATGTGATTTTCTTTAAGACATGATGAATGATGACATCAGTGATGACATTACATGTGCCAAGAGAGTTGTCAGAGATCCAAATGGCATGGGAGCCTGGTAAGTAACTTTTTATGTAACATTTTTCAGAAAATTATTATTATTATTTATTTATATAGCACCATTGAGAATGGGTTACATACAAGTTACAGATATCACTTACAGTAAGCAAACTAACAATGACAGACTGATACAGAGGGGCGAGGACCCTGCCCTTACAGGCTTACATTGTACAGGATTATGGGGAAGGAGACAGTAGGTTGGGGGTTGCAGGAGCTCCGGTGTTGGTGAGGCGGTAGCTCCGGTGTTGGTGAGGCGGTAGCTCTGGTGTTGGTGAGGCGGTAGCTCCGGTGTTGGTGAGGCGGTAGCTTCTGTAGTGATGAGGAGGCAGCGGGGTCAGTGCAGGCTGTAGGCTTTCCTGAAGAGATGGGTTTTCAGGTTCCGTCTGAAGGATCCGAATGTGATTGATAGTCGGACGTGTTGGGGCAGAGAATTCCAGAGGATGGGGGATATTCGGGAGAAGTCTTGGAGGCGATTGGATGAGGAGAGAATAAGTGTGGAGGAGGGAAGGCGGTCTTGGGAGGATCGGAGATTACGTGAGGGAAGATATCGGGAGATTAGTTCAGAGATATATGGAGGAGACAGGTTATGGATGGCTTTGTAGGTCAGTAATAGTAATTTGAACTGGATACGCTGAGGGAATGGGAGCCAGTGAAGAGATTTACAGAGGGGGGAAGCGGAGGAGTAGCGAGGAGAGAGATGAATTAGTCAGGCAGCAGAGTTAAAGATGGACTGGAGAGGTGCAAGGGTGTTAGCAGGGAGGCCGCAGAAAAGGATGTTGCAGTAGTCAAGGCGGGAGATGATGAGGGCATGCACAAGCATTTTAGTAGATTAACGGTTGAGGAAAGGATGGATTCTGGAGATATTTTTGAGCTGGAGGCGACAGGAGGTGGACAGAGCTTGGATGTGAGGTTTGAAGGACAGGGCAGAGTCAAAGGTTACTCCAAAGCACAGTACGGGGGAAAACATGATGTCATTGATTGCGATAGATAGGTCAGGTAAGGGAGATCTATGGGATGGAGGAAAGATGATGAGTTTAGATTTGTCCACGTTGAGTTTGAGGAAGCGAGAGGAGAAGAAAGAGGATATGGCCGATAGACACTCTGGGATTCTGGACAGCAGAGCGGTGACGTCTGGGCCAGAGAGGTAGACCTGAGTGTCATCAGCATAGAGGTAGTACTGGAATCCATGGGACTTTATGAGTTGTCCCAGGCCAAGTGTATAGATTGAGAAGAGTAGGGGTCCTAGAACAGAGCCTTGGGGGACTCCAATAGAGAGAGGGTGGGATGAGGAGGTAGTGTGGGAGTGGGAGACGCTGAATATGCAGTTGGAAAGGTACGAGGAGATCAGGATAGGGCGAGGTCCTTGATGCCAAAGGAGGAGAGGATCTGTAGTAGGAGACAGTGGTCAACTGTGTCGAAAGCAGAGGACAGGTCTACAAGGAGGAGTACAGAGTATTGTCCATTAGCTTTGGCTGTAAGTAGGTCGTTAGTGATTTTGGTCAGGGCTGTCTCAGATGAGTGATGGGGCGGAAACCAAATTGTAGATTGTCAAAGAGCAAGTTAGATGAGAGGTGGGAGGAAAGTTCAGAGTGGACGTGCTGCTCCAGGAGTTTGGAAGCGAATGGTAGCAGCGATATTGGGCGATAGCTGGACATAGCAGTTGAATCGAGGGTTGGCTTTTTAAGGATAGGCATGATTGTGGCATGTTTGAAAGCAGAAGGGAAGGTGCCAGAAGTTAGTGATAGGGTGAAGAGGTGGGTTAGGGATGGGATAAGTGTGGTGGCGAGGTTGGGGAGGAGGTGGGATGGGATGGGGTCGAGCGCACAGGTGGTGAGGTGCGATTTGGAGAGGAGACAATTAAGCCCCCTTCAGTGATGTTGAATAGGGAGGTTATGGGGTTTGGGCATTGGTCTGGTATAAAAAGGGGTTGTGATGGTTGAACAATGAAGACTTGCCTTGTCTGGTCGATCTTATTTTTAAAGTGTGTGGCAAAGTCCTCAGCAGAGATGAGGGGGGTTGGAAGGGGCAGTGGGGGGCGAAGGAGGGAGTTAAAGGTTTTGAATAACTGTTTGGGGTAGTAGGATAGGGAAGATATGAGGGTTGTGAAGTAGGCCTGTTTAGCAGAGGTGAGTGCAGATTTAAAAGAGAGTGTTGCCTGTTTGAATGCAGTGAAGTCATCTTGTGAGTGTGTTTTCTTCCAACGCCGCTCTGCAACCCTGGACAATTGCCTGAGCTTTTCAGTGGTGTTAATTTGCCAAGGTTGTCTATTGATACGTCGCACTCTGCCATGGACGAGAGGGGCAACTGTGTCAATAGCTGTAATAATAGAAGAT
The DNA here is from genome assembly GCF_032444005.1 of Ranitomeya imitator. Taxonomy (NCBI): domain Eukaryota; kingdom Metazoa; phylum Chordata; class Amphibia; order Anura; family Dendrobatidae; genus Ranitomeya; species Ranitomeya imitator. The sequence goes on along the minus strand of NC_091283.1, from coordinate 166,724,352 downwards.
GAACCTTAACCCCTTACCGGCATCGGACGTACTATACCGTCCGATGCCGGCTCCCCTGCTTTGATGCAGGGCTCCGCGGTGAGCCCGCACCAAAGCCGGGACATGTCAGCTGTTTTGAACAGCTGACATGTGCCCGTAATAGGCGCGGGCAGAATCGCGATCTGCCCGCACCTATTAACTAGTTAAATGCCGCTGTCAAACGCAGACAGCGGCATATAACTACCGCTTCCGGCCGGGCGGCCGGAAATGACGTCATCGCTGACCCCCGTCACATGTCCGGGGGTCGGCGATGCGTCTCCATTGTAGCCATAGAGGTCCTTGAGACCTCTATGGTTACTGATTGCCCGTCGCTGTGAGCGCCACCCTGTGGTCGGCGCTCACAGCACACGTGCAATTCTGCTACATAGCAGCGATCAGCAGATCGCTGCTATGTAGCAGAGCCGATCTTGCTGAGCCTGCTTCTAGCCTCCCATGGAGGCTATTGAAGCATGGCAAAAGTTAAAAAAAAAAGTTTAAAAAAATGTGAAAAAAATAAAAAAAACATAAAAGTTTAAATCACCCCCCTTTCGCCCCAATCAAAATAAATCAATAAAAAAAATATCAAATCTACGCATATTTGGTATCGCCGCGCTCAGAATTGCCCGATCTATCAAATAAAAAAAAGTATTAACCTGATCGCTAAACAGCGTAGCGGGAAAAAAACTCGAAACGCCAGAATTACGTTTTTTTGGTCGCCGCGACATTGCATTAAAATGCAATAACGGGCGATCAAAAGAACGTATCTGCACCGAAATGCTATCATTAAAAACGTCATCTCGGCACGCAAAAAATAAGCCCTCAACCGACCCCAGATCACGAAAAATGGAGACGCTACGAGTATCGGAAAATGGCGCAATTTTTTTTTTTTTTTTTTTAGCATAGTTTGGAATTTTTTTTCACCACTTAGATAAAAAATAACCTAGTCATGTTTGGTGTCTATGAACTCGTAATGACCTGGAGAATCATAATGGCAGGTCATTTTTAGCATTTAGTGAACCTAGCAAAAAAGCCAAACAAAAAACCAATGTGGGATTGCACTTTTTTTGCAATTTCACCGCACTTGGAATTTTTTTCCCGTTTTCTAGTACACGACATGCTAAAACCAATGATGTCGTTCAAAAGTACAACTCGTCCCGCAAAAAATAAGCCCTCACATGGCCAAATTGACGGAAAAATAAAAAAGTTATGGCTCTGGGAAGGAGGGGAGCGAAAAACGAACACGGAAAAACGAAAAATCCCCCGGTCATGAAGGGGTTAAAGGGGTTGTCCAGGATTAAAAAGTATCTGCCTCTCTTACAGAAACCTCTCTGCTTTTATCTAGGGAATGAGTATGATATTGCAGCTTACCCCATTCACTCAACTAAGGCTTAGCAGAAAAACTAGACACAGGCCCTAGACACTATTTATAGAAGAATATTTCTGGGGATTTTTTTGTTACTTAACCCCTTCATGACCCAGCCTATTTTGACCTTAAAGACCTTGCCGTTTTTTGCAATTCTGACCAGTGTCCCTTTATGAGGTAATAACTCAGGAACGCTTCAACGGATCCTAGCGGTTCTGAGATTGTTTTTTCGTGACATATTGGGCTTCATGTTAGTGGTAAATTTAGGTCAATAAATTCTGCATTTATTTGTGATAAACACGGAAATTTGGCGAAAATTTTGAAAATTTCGCAATTTTCACATTTTGAATTTTTATTCTGTTAAACCAGAGAGATATGTGACACAAAATAGTTAATAAATAACATTTCCCACATGTTTACTTTACATCAGCACAATTTTGGAAACAAAATTTTTTTTTGTTAGGAAGTTATAAGGGTTAAAATTCGACCAGCGATTTGTCATTTTTACAACGAAATTTACAAAACCATTTTTTTTAGGGACCACCTCACATTTGAAGTCAGTTTGAGGGGTCTATATGGCTGAAAATACCCAAAAGTGACACCATTCTAAAAACTGCACCCCTCAAGGTACTCAAAACCACATTCAAGAAGTTTATTAACCCTTCAGGTGCTTCACAGCAGCAGAAGCAACATGGAAGGAAAAAATGAACATTTAACTTTTTAGTCACAAAAATTATCTTTTAGCAACAATTTTTTTATTTTCCCAATGGTAAAAGGAGAAACTGAACCACGAACGTTGTTGTCCAATTTGTCCTGAGTACGCTGATACCTCATATGTGGGGGTAAACCACTGTTTTGGCGCACGGCAGGGCTTGGAAGGGAAGGAGCGCCATTTGACTTTTTGAATCAAAAATTGGCTCCACTCTTTAGCGGACACCATGTCACGTTTGGAGAGCCCCCGTGTGCCTAAAAATTGGAGCTCCCCCACAAGTGACCCCATTTTGGAAACTAGACGCCCCAAGGAACTTATCTAGATGCATAGTGAGCACTTTGAACCCCCAGGTGCTTCACAAATTGATCCGTAAAAATGAAAAAGTACTTTTTTTTCACAAAAAAATTCTTTTAGCCTCAATTTTTTCATTTTCACATGGGCAACAGGATAAAATGGATCCTAAAATGTGTTGGGCAATTTCTCCTGAGTACACCAATACCTCATATGTGGGGGTAAACCACTGTTTGGGCACATGGTAAGGCTCGGAAGGGAAGGAGCGCCATTTGACTTTTTGAATGAAAAATTATTTCCATCGTTAGCGGACACCATGTCGCGTTTGGATAGCTCCTGTGTGCCTAAACATTGGCGCTCCCCCACAAGTGACCCCATTTTGGAAACTAGACCCCCCAAGGAACTAATTTAGATGCCTAGTGAGCACTTTAAACCCTCAGGTGCTTCACAAATTGATCTGTAAAAATGAAAAAGTAATTTTTTTTCACAAAAAAATTCTTTTCGCCTCAATTTTCTCATTTTCACATGGGCAGTAGGATAAAATGGATCATAAAATTTGTTGGGCAATTTCTCCCGAGTACGCCGATACCTCATATGTGGGGGTAAACCACTGTTTGGGCACTCGGCAGGGCTCGGAAGAGAAGGCGTGCCATTTGACTTTTTGAATGGAAAATTAGCTCCAATTGTTAGCGGACACCATGTCGCGTTTGGAGAGCCCCTGTGTGCCTAAACATTGGAGCTCCCCCACAAGTGACCCCATTTTGGAAACTAGACCCCCCAAGGAACTTATCTAGATGCATATTGAGCACTTTAAACCCCCAGGTGCTTCACAGAAGTTTATAACGCAGAGCCATGAAAATAAAAAATAATTTTTCTTTCCTCAAAAATGATTTTTTAGCCTGGAATTTCCTATTTTGCCAAGGATAATAGGAGAAATTGGACCCCAAATATTGTTGTCCAGTTTGTCCTGAGTACGCTGATACCCCATATGTGGGGGTAAACCACTGTTTGGGCGCACGGCAGGGCTCGGAAGGGATGGCACGCCATTTGGCTTTTTAAATGGAAAATTAGCTCCAATCATTAGCGGACACCATGTCACGTTTGGAGAGCCCCTGTGTGCCTAAACATTGGAGATCCCCCAGAAATGACACCATTTTAGAAACTAGACCCCCAAAGGAACTAATCTAGATGTGTGGTGAGGACTTTGAACCCCCAAGTGCTTCACAGAAGTTTATAACGCAGAGCCATGAAAATAAAAAAAAAAATTATTTTCTCAAAAATGATCTTTTAGCCTGCAATTTTTTATTTTCCCAAGGGTAACAGGAGAAATTGACCCCAAAAGTTGTTGTCCAGTTTCTCCTGAGTACGCTGATACCCCATATGTGGGGGTAAATCACTGTTTGGGCACATGCCGGGGCTCGGAAGTGAAGTAGTGACGTTTTGAAATGCAGACTTTGATGGAATGCTCTGTGGGCGTCACGTTGCGTTTGCAGAGCCCCTGATGTGGCTTAACAGTAGAAACCCCCCACAAGTGACCCCATTTTGGAAACTAGACCCCCAAAGGAACTTATCTAGATGTGTGGTGAGCACTTTGAACCCCCAAGTGCTTCATAGAAGTTTATAATGCAGAGCCGTGAAAATAATAAATACGTTTTCTTTCCTCAAAAATAATTATTTAGCCCAGAATTTTTTAATTTTCCCAAGGGTAACAGGAGAAATTTGACCCCAATATTTGTTGTCCAGTTTCTCCTGAGTACGGTGATACCCCATATGTGGGGGTAAACTACTGTTTGGGCACATGCCGGGGCTTGGAATTGAAGTAGTGACGTTTTGAAATGCAGACTTTGATGGAATGCTCTGCGGGCGTCACGTTGCGTTTGCAGAGCCCCTGATGTGCCTAAACAGTAGAAACCCCCCACAAGTGACCCCATTTTGGAAACTAGACCCTGAAAGGAACTTATCTAGATGTGTGGTGAGCACTTTGAACCCCCAAGTGCTTCATAGAAGTTTATAATGCAGAGCCGTGAAAATAATAAATACGTTTTCTTTCCTCAAAAATAATTATTTAGCCCAGAATTTTTTATTTTCCCAAGGGTTACAGGAGAAATTGGACCCCAAAAGTTGTTGTCCAGTTTCTCCTGAGTACGCTGATACCCCATATGTGGGGGTAAACCACTGTTTGGGCACACGTCGGGGCTCAGAAGGGAAGTAGTGACTTTTGAAATGCAGACTTTGATGGAATGGTCTGCGGGTGTCACGTTGCGTTTGCAGAGCCCCTGGTGTGCCTAAACAGTAGAAACCCCCCACAAGTGACCCCATTTTAGAAACTAGACCCCCCAAGGAACTTATCTAGATATGTGGTGAGCACTTTGAACCCCCAAGTGCTTCACAGACGTTTACAACGCAGAGCCGTGAAAATAAAAAATCATTTTTCTTTCCTCAAAAATTATGTTTTAGCAAGCATTTTTTTAGATTCACAAGGGTAACAGGAGAAATTGGACCCCAGTAATTGTTGCGCAGTTTGTCCTGAGTATGCTGGTACCCCATATGTGGGGGTAAACCACTGTTTGGGCACACGTCAGGGCTCGGAAGTGAGGGAGCACCATTTGACTTTTTGAATACGAGATTGGCTGGAATCAATGGTGGCGCCATGTTGCGTTTGGAGACCCCTGATGTGCCTAAACAGTGGTAACCCCTCAATTCTACCTCCAACACTAACCCCAACACACCCCTAACCCTAATCCCAACTGTAGCCATAATCCTAATCACAACCCTAACCCCAACACACCCCTAACCACAACACTAACCCCAACACACCCCTAACCCTAACCACAACCCTAATTCCAACCCTAACCCTAAGGCTATGTGCCCACGTTGCGGATTCGTGTGAGATATTTCCGCACCATTTTTGAAAAATCTGCGGGTAAAAGGCACTGTGTTTTACCTGCGGATTTTCCGCGGATTTCCAGTGTTTTTTGTGCGGATTTCACCTGCGGATTCCTATTGAGGAACAGGTGTAAAACGCTGCGGAATCCGCACAAAGAATTGACATGCTGCGGAAAATACAACGCAGCGTTCCCGCGTGGTATTTTCCGCACCATGGGCACAGCGGATTTGGTTTTTCATATGTTTACATGGTACTGTAAACCTGATGGAACACTGCTGCGAATCCGCAGCGGCCAATCCGCAGCCAAATCAGCACCGTGTGCACATAGCCTAATTCTAAAGGTATGTGCACACGCTGCGGAAAACGCTGCGGATCCGCAGCAGTTTCCCATGAGTGTACAGTTCAATGTAAACCTATGGGAAACAAAAATCGCTGTGCCCATGCTGCGGAAAAACTGCACGGAAACGCAGCGGTTTACATTCCGCAGCATGTCACTTCTTTGTGCGGATTCCGCAGCGGTTTTACAACTGCTCCAATAGAAAATCGCAATTGTAAAACCGCAGTGAAATGCGCAGAAAAAAACGCGGTAAATCCGCCATAAATCCGCAGCGGTTTAGCACTACGGATTTATCAAATCCGCAGCGGAAAAATCCGCAGAGGACCAGAATACGTGTGCACATTCCTAACCCTAACCCTAGCCCTAACCCTAACCCTACCCCTAACCCTACCCCTAACCCTACCCCTAACCCTACCCCTAGCCCTACCCCTAGCCCTAACCCTACCCCTAACCCTAACCCTACCCCTAACCCTACCCCTAACCCTACCCCTAACCCTACCCCTAGCCCTACCCCTAACCCTACCCCTAACCCTAACCCTAACCCTAACCCTATTCTAACAGTGGAAAAAAAAAAAATTCTTTATTTTTTTATTGTCCCTACCTATGGGGGTGACAAAGGGGTGGGGGTAATTTATTATTTTTTTTATTTTGATCACTGAGATAGATTATATCTCAGTGATCAAAATGCACTTTGGAACGAATCTGCCGGCCGGCAGATTCGGCGGGCGCACTGCGCATGCGCCCGCCATTTTGGAAGATGGCGGCGCCCGGGAGAAGACGGACGGGACCACGGCTGGATCGGTAAGTATGATAGGGTGGGGGGGGACCACGGGGGGGGGGATCGGAGCACGGGGGGAGGAATCGGAGCGCGGGAGGGGTGGAACGGAGCGCGGGGGGCGTGGAACGGAGCACGGGGGGACTGGAATGGAGCACGGGGGGGTGGAACGGAGCACGGGGGGGTGGATCGGAGTGCAGGGGGGGTGATTGGAGCACGGGGGGGTGATTGGAGCACGGGGGGAGCGGGCACGAGCACGGGGGGGAGCGGAGCACTGGACGGAGGGGAGCCGGAGCAGTGTACCGGCCAGATCGGGGGGGTGGGGGGGCGATCGGAGGGGTGGGGTGGGGGCACACTAGTATTTCCAGCCATGGCCGATGATATTTCAGCATCGGCCATGGCTGGATTGTAATATTTCACCCGTTATAATGGGTGAAATATTACAAATCGCTCTGATTGGCAGTTTCACTTTCAACAGCCAATCAGAGCGATCGTAGCCACGAGGGGGTGAAGCCACCCCCCCTGGGCTAAACTACCACTCCCCCTGTCCCTGCAGATCGGGTGAAATGGGAGTTAACCCTTTCACCCGATCTGCAGGGACGCGATCTTTCCATGACGCCGCATAGGCGTCATGGGTCGGAATGGCACCGACTTTCATGACGCCTACGTGGCGTCATGGGTCGGGAAGGGGTTAATAAGAAGCAATTGTTCTATTAATTTTTTTTCACATCCAGTCACATTTTCTTGTTATTTGAAAAAAAATAATTAAGTTAATTAAGGGTTAATATAAGATCATCACATCATCAAACGCAGCATAATATTTGTTCTTAATTCTTTACAGGGTGGCCTGGAACAAATACTGCAAAAACAAGGATGTGAGCAGCTTTGTCAGTGGATGTGGTTTGTAAGGGGAAGATGAAAACCCCATGGCGGTGCCTTAAGAAAATCCACAGGTTCTTTTAAAATATGATCAAATTGTATTTAAAAGTAACTGGGGGAATAAAGATTTTGAAGGGAGTATATATGTTGTGTTCCCTCTTATTTTTCTCACTATCTTCTTGGCCAACAATACCGAGGTCCTTACCAAACGTATGGTGTCCAAAGTCCTGAAAATTCTGAAACTATGGCTACACTCTGAAAAACCTTTTGTTTAACAATAATAATAATAATAATAATAGTATAATATTTATTTCTACAGCGCCAACATATTTTGCAACACTTTACCATTCAGAGAGTACTTGTACAAACAAGATAAGACATTACAGCGTAACGGCTATCTATGCCATCACGATGGGCCTACTAATCAGAAAGAGCTCTGGGAATGCTGGCAGGTATGAGGAGGTTCTCAGGGGCTATTGACCCTTATCTGCTAGTCAGGACAGAGAGCAAATTTCAAAAAAGCAGACAGCACTCCATATTAGCTGAAAAATCTGTGCAGGATTTATTGAACCCACATGTCAGGGCAACGTTTCGGCTCCAAATGAGCCTTTCTCAAGCCTGAGAAAGGCTCATTTGGAGCCGAAACGTTGCCCAGACATGTGGGTTCAATAAATCCTGCACAGATTTTTCAGCAGCTAATATGGAGTGCTGCCTGCTTTTTTGAAATTTGTATACTTTGGACAATCCATGGACAGATTGCCTGGGGGCCTTGCACCCGAAGATAAGTAAATGAACTGTGTGCTGTTCCTATTTTTTACTAACAGGACAGAGAGCAGCTACACAAAGTTTATCTTTCTTCTACTGGAGGACCACAATTAGTAAATTACACATGTTGATTGTAGAAAGAACCTTGAAATGCCTCACTTACCTGTGTTGGCGCTTCAGGAAAATTGAACACTTGCTGCTGGATTCCTCTCTACTATTATAACTAGAGATTCCCACACCAGGGCACCCTGTAATCAACTTTTCATGTTCAAGATCATGTAATAGAAAATGTTAAAATGGGTCCTCCATTATACTAACCAAAAACACATTGGCCTGGTGTATAATTTCCCTTTTAAGGCACTACTATGGCCCTTTGGCCAGTTCCTCACCTAGTAGTGAGCTAGCACTGCATTTTCTCTGTGGTGGTGAGTCCGACATAAAGCGTGGCCACTTACTTGTAGAGTGGAAGGGATCAACCATTGCAGGGAACCATATCAATCTCATGTGAAACCTCCAACATGACACATTTTAGTTTTTTATGGCCTACACAGACTACATATTGATTTTAGGCATATATATTACTTTGGTAAACCATATCCATGACAAGAGGCCACAATCTGTGGTGGTGGGTGTCCTGGGGTAATATCCATAAGTATAATACCTGTGACCAAAATATTGGAGTTGCACATTTCTTATAAACGTTTTGTCGCTGCTCATTTTCCGTGCATTTGGTGCTGGGCTTTGGGATGAAGTTGAGGTCTGCCGGGAAAAAGACCTGTGGGAAATATAATTATACCTGGGAGTTATATATTGTGGATATAATATTATCAGAAATAAATAATTACTGGCCAGAAACGATAATGGTTACAATTAGTTACATAGTGGAAGAGGACAATGGCTGTTATATGTAAATCCGGAATTGCACTCCCTACTGGGTCTCCCTACTGACTGGAAAATAAAAATCTTATCTGCTAGAGTCCCATGGACCCTTCTCAACGGGGTTACATCAGGGACTGTCCCCTCTCAGGGCTACTTTTTTAGTTCTTCAGGAAAGCAAGCACATTTATGTAATTCTTTACTTACTTTTTACATTGTTTTAGTTTATATTTGGATCCAAAAATTTATATTTGGATTCTAAGAATTCCTAATTACGGTAGCTTCTCTTTTTCCACTGGACTTTTCCTAATTTTTAGAGTTGGCCGGATCAATCTCTGATCCATCAGCCAGGTCAGAAGTCACTGGCCGCTGGACAAGGAGGCTTGCAAATCTCAACCTTCATACCTAAATGACGACGATGCACCCGCCCTGGGTGCACTGGGAAGCCCGGAAGGCATGAGATTTGCAAGCCTCCCATTCAACGGCCAGAGACAAAGACTATTGACCTGGTCGATAGATCGGAGCTCAGCAATCGATTTATCCAACTCTAAAAAATGGGGAAAAGCTCAGAGGAAAAAGAAAAACTAACAAGGGATTATTAGAATCTGAATATTAATTTTCGGGAAAATGGACCCGTGTCCTACGAAACGATCCACTCAGCTCTAATAATTTTTCTAAAATCTAGCAATTTTTTTAAAAACAAAAAATAATTAGTAAAACATAAAACCTATAAAGGGAACTTGTGAACTCCAAGTGAGCTTTTTTAATTTTTTTAGAAGTATTTGAAATTATTGTATAATAATTGTATATTATTATACACAATGTTTTCACATCAATTAGAGGATTTGCAGTGCTGGCAACTCATAGTTAATCTATTTTTTGGAAAAAATTTAGCAAAACTGATGAATACAAATTTGAAAAAAATCACTTATCTCTATTTACCGTACCTTGCGGACTATAAGAGAACTTTTGTTTGAGGAAAGTTGGAGGTGCGTCTTATAGTACAGCTGTGGCTGTGGAAAGGGGGGAAGAAGCAGGGGCGGAGGAGCGGTTCACAGGAGGAAGGAGTCGGCTGCTATGGCTAACACCTGTGCTGAGAGGTAGGAAGAACTATGGACCTGGAGAGCAGTGAATATTCATCCTCTGTAATAGAGGCCAGTGTTAGATGCAGCCGCCGATTCCTGCAGCAGCTGGGCGATCACGTGCCCGCTACTAAAGAAAATGAATTTTCACTGCTCTCCACCCCCATAATCCAGAGCCTGGGGAGCAGTAAATATTCCAGAAGCTGATATCGGTGTGTGGGGCGCATGGCAGTGACATCATGCGCTATTTACACACTGAAATCAGCTGCTGGCATAACAACAGGACGCCGCACTGCAAGGGAGCAGAGGGAAGGTGAGTAGAATTGTTTATTTTTTTATGTGTGTAGCGTGATGGGGGCCATATATACAAGGACCAGGGGACATATATACCAGGATGGGTGGCCATATGTATACCAGGATGGGGGCTGTGTATGCCAGGAAGGGGGGCTATGTATACCAGGATGGAGGGCAATATACAGTGAGTATGGAAAGTATTCATACCCCTTTAAGTTTTTCACTCTTTGCTTCATTGCAGCTATTAGTAAATTAAAAAAAGTTCATTTTTTCACATTAATGTACACTCTGCACCCCATCTTGACTGAAAAAAACCAGAAATGTAGAAATTTTTGCAAATTTATTAAAAAAGTAAAAACTGAAATATCACATGGTCATAAGTATTCAGACCCTTTGCTCAGACACTCATATTTAAGTCACATGCTGTCCATTTCCTTGTGATCCTCCTTCCCATCCTTGAATCCTTGAGATGGTTCTACTGCTTAATTGGAGTCCTGGTGTGTTTAATTAAACTGATAGGACTTGATTTGGAAAGGCCCACACCTGTCTATATAAGACCTCACAGCTCACAGTGCATGTCAGACCAAATGAGAATCATGAGGTCATGTAGACCTGAAGGGGGTCAATGTATACCTGGATGGGGATGCATGTATACCAGGATGGAGGGACATGTATACATGGATGGAGGCAAATGTATACCAGGATTCGGGGCCATGTATACCAGGAGTGGTAGACATGTGTACCAGGATGGGGGGCCATGTATACCGTGATGAGGATATATACAGCTCTGTCAAAAAGAGACCGCCACATCAAAACCCTGTCATGGGCAGCCCAATCTCCAGACCTGAACCCCATTGAAAACCTCTGGAATGTAATCAAGAGGATGAGGGATAGTCACAAGCCATCAAACAAAGAAGAACTACTTACATTTTTGTGCCAGAAGCAGTGTGAAAGACTGGTGGAAAGCATGCCAAGACGCATGAAAGCTGTGATTAAAAATCATGGTTATTCCACAAAATATTGATTTCTGAACTCTTCCTGAGTTAAAACATTAGTATTGTTGTTTCTAAATGATTATGAACTTGTTTTCTTTGCATTATTTGAGGTCTGAAATGTCAGATAGCGCTTACTGCATGTGTTGGGGGACACTCTCTTAGCAACAGGATTCAGTCACACAGGCACGTTTTTCTCACATAAACAGTACATGCGGTTTATTATGCAGTCATAAACCGGGTTATGCACAGTTCATTGTATACTTCTGTCACGGTTCTCACCGTGCTGCCAACAATATGTCAGGGATCCCGGGGAGGATATCTTTATCGTCCCCACTACTCACATCAATTTGTCACGAGCCGGGGTGGTTTGATTGCCCCTGGTTCCTTCTGAAGGGAATTTATCTATATCCCACTTCCCAGTTCCGGTTTGGAACTTGCAGCTCTCTGGTGCCCCTTTACCCCCAGGTCAGATCAGGTACTGCACCTGGGGTAAATTAGTAGTCAGAAAGGCTGCCTGCTATGTACTGGCTATTGGGCACGATGCAGCGAGGGCAATATAACTACTCCCACACAGGCGGGAACAATAATTATCAACGCCGCCGTCGCTACAAAGCTTCCCAAGTGCACAGAACAAAGTATGTTGAAAGCAGCTCCAATTTTACAAGGGTTAACAGGTCCGGAACCAACCCCAAACCTGTTGTGAATTCAGCTTTTGGGCTCCCTCCGGTGGTTGTAGAGGGTAATGCAGTTGGGACTGGATTGCAGGAGTGGACATGTGTATCTACTAATTGCAGGACTGACTGGGGTATATAGCTTTGCAGGATCCTTTAGTCAGTGCCAGTTGCCCATTGTTCTTGAAGGATTCACTTCCCTGCTGGTCTGTCCAGTTTGCTGTGTTTTTCTACAAAGATAAGTCCTGGCTTTGTTTTTGCTGTCCACCTGCAGTGGACCTTATAGTTCTGAGCATTTTCATGTTTTTGTCCTGTCCAGCTTTGTCTGTGACGGATTTTTTGCAGTCTAGCTATTTCTCTGGAGATGCAGATATACCCCCCATGTCTTTAGTCAGATGTGGTGATCCATATTTTCTGCGGTGGATATTTTTCTAGTGTTTTTATACTGACCGCATAGTACTCTGTTCTATTCTTTCTTTTTTAGCTAGTATGGCCTCCTATGCTAAAATCTGATTTCATATCTGCATATGTTTTTTCCTCTCCTCTCACAGTCAATATTTGTGAGGGGCTATCTATCCTTTGGGGATTTTCTCTGAGGCAAGATAGGTTTCCTGTTTCTGTCTTTAGGGGTAGTTAGATCTTAGGCTGTGTCGAGGGGTCTAGGGAGTGTTAGGTACCCCCCACAGCTGCTTTTAGTTGTGCTGCTAGGTTCAGGGTTTGCGGTCAGTACAGGGACCACCTTCTCCAGAGTACGTCTCATGCTGCTCCAAGGCAACCAGATCATAACAGTACAACTGGCCACCACACTGGGGCTCAGGGCTCCGCTCAGATTGCCAGATTCCAATGATTGGGAGTCTCATGTGAAACAGGTCAGGATGGTATTTCAGATCCTCAGTAATAATGCTTTATTTGTGAAGGGGTCAAAGTGCCTCTTTGGAGTGCAGAAGGTTTCTTTTTTGGGTTTCATTTTTTCTCCCTCATCTACAGAAATGGATCCGGTTAAGGTTCAGGCCATTCATGATTGGATTCAGCCCACATCTGTGAAGAGCCTTCAGAAATTCTTGGGCCTTGCTAATTTTTATCGTCGTTTCATTGCCAACTTCTCCAGTGCGGTTAAACCTCTGACCGATTTGACCAAAAAAGGCGCTGATGTGACGAATTGGTCCTCCGCGGCTGTTTCTGCCTTTCAGGAGCTTAAACGCCGATTTACTTCTGCCCCTGTGTTGCGTCAGCCAGATGTTTCTCTTCCATTTCAGGTTGAGGTTGACGCGTCTGAGATTGGGGCAGGGGCCGTTTTGTCTCAGAGGAGTTCTGATGGTTCCTTGATGGAACCATGTGCCTTCTTTTCTCGGAAGTTTTCGCCTGCGGAACGCAATTATGATGTCGGCAATCGGGAGTTGTTGGCTATGAAGTGGGCATTTGAGGAGTGGCGACATTGGCTTGAGGGGGCCAAGCACCGTATTGTGGTCCTGACCGATCATAAGAATCTGATTTACCTCGAGTCTGCCAAACGGCTGAATCCTAGACAGGCTCGATGGTCCCTGTTTTTCTCCCGTTTTGATTTTGTGATCTCGTACATTCCTGGCACTAAGAATGTTAAGGCGGATGCCCTCTCTAGGAGTTTATTTCCTGATTCCCCTGGGGTTCTTGAGCCGGTCGGCATTTTGAAGGAAGGGGTGATTCTTTCTGCCATCTCCCCTGATTTGCGACGGGTTCTTCAGGAATTTCAGGCTGATAAGCCTGACCGCTGTCCTGTGGGGAAACTGTTTGTTCCTGATAGATGGACTACTAAAGTGATTTCTGAGGTTCATTGTTCTGTGTTGGCTGGCCATCCTGGGATTTTTGGTACCAGAGACTTGGTTAGTAGGTCCTTTTGGTGGCCTTCTTTGTCGCGGGATGTGCGTTCTTTTGTGCAGTCCTGTGGGATTTGTGCGCGGGCTAAGCCTTGCTGTTCCCGTGCTAGTGGGTTGCTTTTGCCATTACCGGTCCCCAAGAGGCCCTGGACACATATTTCTATGGATTTTATTTCCGATCTTCCTGTTTCCCAAAGAATGTCGGTTATCTGGGTTGTCTGTGACCGATTTTCTAAGATGGTTCATTTGGTGCCTTTGCCTAAATTGCCTTCTTCTTCTGATTTGGTTCCGTTGTTTTTTCAGCATGTGGTGCGTTTGCATGGTATTCCGGAGAATATTGTGTCCGACAGAGGTTCCCAATTTGTTTCTAGATTTTGGCGGGCCTTTTGTGCCAAGCTGGGCATTGATTTGTCTTTTTCTTCTGCATTTCATCCTCAGAAAAATGGCCAGACTGAGCGAGCTAATCAGACCTTGGAGACCTATTTGAGATGCTTTGTGTCTGCTCAGTAGCGTAGCTACCGGGGGGGGGGCAGAGGGGGCCATCGCCCCGGGCCCCGCGCTCTGAGAGGGCCCACCCGGAGCTACGCTACTGTAACTGCATCGGCGCGCGCAGCGCGCCGATGCAGTTACATTCTGCGACAGGGCAGGGAGAATCGATCTCCCTGCTCTACCGCTATAGGGCCCCTGAGCAGGCAGGGGGGGGGCCGGTGCCAGCAGTGGGCCCCCCGCCCACTATCGCAATGTGAGCTGTATCGGCATCTAGCCGATACAGCTCACCGCAGTGATGAGGGAAGGAGCGCTGCGCTGCGCTCCTTCTCCCATCATCCCCCACACTGACAACGGACGCGATGACGTCACTGTCTGGCGCCCGCAGTCAGTGTAGATGTGAGCGGGAGCAGGGAGCGCCGCTGGAAGAACAAGGAGGAAGAGAGGTGAGTATTTGTTTATTTATAGGATCTGTCTAGTGGGGGGGGATGCTGCCTTATTTACAGGATCTGTCTATTGGGGGGGTGTGCTGCCTTATTTATAGGATCTGTCTATTGGGGGGGTGCTGCCTTATTTATAGGATCTGTCTATTGGGGGTGGGGGTGCTGCCTTATTTATAGGATCTGTCTATTGGGGGGGTGTGCTGCCTTATTTATAGGATCTGTCTATTGGGGGGGGGGTGCCTTATTTATAGGATCTGTCTATTGGGGGGGTGTGCTGCCTTATTTATAGGATCTGTCTATTGGGGGGGTGTGCTGCCTTATTTATAGGATCTGTCTATTGGGGGGGTGCTGCCTTATTTTCAGGATCTGTCTATTGGGGGGGGTGTGCTGCCTTATTTATAGGATCTGTCTATTGGGGGGGTGCTGCCTTATTTATAGGATCTGTCTATTGGGGGTGGGGGTGCTGCCTTATTTATAGGATCTGTCTATTGGGGGGGTGTGCTGCCTTATTTATAGGATCTGTCTATTGGGGGGGTGCTGCCTTATTTATAGGATCTGTCTATTGGGGGGGTGTGCTGCCTTATTTATAGGATCTGTCTATTGGGGGGGGGGTGCTGCCTTATTTATAGGATCTGTCTATTGGGGGGGGTGCTGCCTTATTTATAGGATCTGTCTATTGGGGGGTGTGCTGCCTTATTTATAGGATCTGTCTATTGGGGGGGTGCTGCCTTATTTATAGGATCTGTCTATTGGGGGGGTGTGCTGCCTTATTTACAGGATCTGTCTATTGGGGGGTGTGCTGCCTTATTTATAGGATCTGTCTATTGGGGGGGGTGTGCTGCCTTATTTACAGGATCTGCTATTGTGGGTTGCTGCCTTATTTACAGGATCTGTCTATTGGGGGGGAGTGCTGCCTTATTTACATGATCTGCCTATTGGGGGGGGGGTGTGCTGCCTTATTTACATGGTCTGTCTATTGGGGGGGTGCTGCCTTATATACAGGATCTGCCTATTGGGGGGCGCTGCCTCATATAGATGATCTGCCTATTGGGGGGTGCTGCCTTTTATACAGGATCGGCCTATTTGGGGGTGCTGCTTTATATACAGGATCTGCCTATTGGGGGGGTGCTGCTTTATATACAGGATCTGCTTATTGGGGGGTGCTGCCTTATATACAGGATCGGCCTATTGGGGGGGTGCTGCCTAATATTCAGGATTTGCCTATTGGGGGGTGCTTCCTTATATACAGGATCTGCCTATTGGGGGGGTTCTGCCTTATATACGGGATCTGCCTATGGGGGTGCTGTCTTATATACGGGATCTGCCTATGGGGAGTGCTGCCTTATATACAGTATCTGCCTATGGGGGATTCTGCCTTATATACAGGATCTGCCTATAGCGGGGGGTGCTGCCTTATTCTACAGGATCTGCTTATGGGGGGAGTGCTGCCTTATATACAGGATCTGCCTATTGGGGGGGTTCTGCCTTATATACGGGATCTGCCTATGGGGGTGCTGCCTTATATACGGGATCTGCCTATGGGGGGTGCTGCCTTATATACAGTATCTGCCTATGGGGGATTCTGCCTTATATACAGGATCTGCCTATAGCGGGGGGTGCTGCCTTATTCTACAGGATCTGCGTATGGGGGGAGTGCTGCCTTATATACAGGATCTGCCTAGAGGGGGGAGTGCTGCCTTATTCTACAGGATCTGCCTATAGGGGGGAGTACTGCCTTATTCTACAGGATCTGCCTATGGGGGGAGTGCTGCCTTATATACAGGATCTGCCTATAGGGGGAGTGCTGCCTTATTATACAGGATCTGCCTATGGGGGAGTGCTGCCTTATTCTGCAGGATCTGCCTATGGGGGGAGTGCTGCCTTATATACAGGATCTGCCTATAGGGGGAGTGCTGCCTTATTATACAGGATCTGCCTATGGGAGAGTGCTGCCTTATTCTGCAGGATCTGCCTATGGGGGGGAGTGCTGCCTTATTCTAAAGGATCTGCCTATGGGGGGTGCTGCCTTATACTACAGGGTCTGCCTATGGGGAGTGCTTTAAACTACAGGGTCTGCCTATAGGGGTGCTGCCTTGTGCTATATTGAGGACTATCTGGCACATTATACTATATGGCGTTTATCTATGGGGCCATCATACAGTATGGGGATTACAGTGTTGGAGCCATCAAACAGTTTGAAGGCTACTAAGGCGTCAGTATACTGTGTGGGTGGTACTATACAGTTAGGGGGCATTATACTGTGTATAGGGGAGCTGTATGGGGAGGAGACTCGGGACATTATTAAATGTAAAGTGGGCACTTATTGAAATAGGGGAACTCAGGTTACTGTGACT